>NC_047524.1:33242893-33557893 GCF_902827115.2 Pseudochaenichthys georgianus | reverse complement strand
ACACATGTTGCAAATGACAAACCACATGAACAAGTGAAGACACAGTATAGCCATAACATACTTTTAAAATAACTTTTATTTATGTCAGTGTGTGATGAGTGGATATATGTAAAACATGTAGTGTGGTGTAGTGTAGTATGTGATAAAAAAAAATTATTTTGTGGAACTGAGAACGGAATCTTGCCCTCTGTGACAGCGACATTCTTCGGATGGCAGGCAAGAGGCTCCTTAAAAATAACTCGTCCTCATCCTCCACCACTACTGGTGGGGGAGGTGGAGGATGAGGACGAGGTGGTGGCGTGAGCAGAGGACTGATGGCTGACATCAAGCCCTTTTCAAAGGAGGACATCTCCCTTCCCCTTCTCCTTTTTCCCCGGTCCTGGTCCTGAACAATCGCCACCTCCTCCTGTCCTGTCTCCCCTGCCTGGGCTGGCTGACTGTCGGCTGGCCGGCTGTTGGCTGACTGTCTAGCTCACTTTCTTGCTGGCTCTCTGCCTCTGGCACCAGGTTGGATGGGGGCAGGGTTTGCCGGGGGACATTACTGGACGTCTCACGGTCAATGAGAAATGGGGTTAAAAAACCCATCACCGCCATGAAACGCCAGGGCTTAAATCCCCCGGATGACCCTGCCCCGCTTCTCTTTGTCTCGTTCTCCCTTGCCTTCTCCTTTCGGAACCTGTCCCTCATCGACTTCCACTTTGTCCTGCATACTTCCTCTAATGAAATTAAATAATAAAGTGAATTTCTTGAATTACTGGAAGAATTTACTAAATTGTTCCTCCATTAATGAAAACCAAATCCCTTTATCACTGTCAATTGCATAAAAGGTTTGACATGTCACACTTTATATGATGAACATTAATGACAGTAATGTCTGGTGCTGTTTAATGCAACATTCCATGGTGGCTAAATATACTGTCTATGCTAGCTGTCCATTCAAACGAAGTAAGCTGGATATAAACTCCCCAAACAGGCGAAAACCTACCAGTTTCACCCACTGTCTCTGCCACCTCCCTCTATGCCTGGCTCCTCCGGTTTAGATCTCTGTAGATGAATAGGGACTGGTCATATAGGACCGGGTGATTCCCTACCGCCACGATCATTTTCTCCTCCATTTTTTGGATGAGGAAATTAACTGCAGTCTGTCACTCCCAGCATACACGCGGTTTGATTGGCTAGCGCCTTTAGCAAAAAAATCTATAAAATCCTATAGAATCTTGTAGAAATCTATAGCATGTTATAGAACATAGTCGTATTTGTAAGCCATGCTAAATAATTCTATAGAATACTATAGAAATCTCTAGATAATTCTGTAGAATACTATAAATGTGTACTTTTCTATACACTTCTATAATTAAAACTATAACAACCTAAAGAATTCTATAGGACAGAACCGACTCATGACATATCTGTAGAAATCTATAGAAATCTATAGCATTCAAAAAAAACATGCATGACATTTTCTCTCTGATGCAACCTATACTAAATTATATAGAATGATATAAAACTCGTCTTTAAATTGGAATAGAGAAAATCATAGTAATCTACATCATTTTGTGGAACTGAGCTGCTTTGCAAAAGCTGTACAGGTAGATCCCTTTGAAATCTTTACAACTGTATACTGGATTAGGTGCCCAATTAAAGTATGTAACCTATACATAACCATATACAACCATACAACATATTGGAATGGAACTCTAAACTGAATGAATGTCACTGTCCTTGTATTCTGATGTAAATGCTCCAGAATTTCTGTGACTGCATCTGTATGTATACGTTGATCACTTTTGTTATGTAACTAATTATCTGTTACAACTGGAGATCAAAGCTAAGTGACATATAACAATATCTATTAGTATATTATAGTGTGAGTCTGTTACAAACAACTCATTGGAGTCTGCAGTACTCTACTCTGTTTTGCAGTCTATTATACACTGTAAAAAAATATCGTAATTTTACAGGAAATAACTGTAAATGTTTATAGTAATTATCATGTTTTTTTAAATAACTTGCAAAATCCTGTAAAATGACAGATATTAACTATAAATTAACAACCCAAAACATTATTTTAAGTATTTTGACAATAACAACAAATAACGTTACGTTACAGTAAATGTAGTATATAATATTTACAGTATTTTTGCACTTTCAGAAAATACATGCAGATGTACGTAAAATAAAAAGTATTATCTGTAATTAAATATGTAACTCGTAATATAAAAGTGTATATTATAAGACTTTAAGATATTTCTTTGTAATTTTAAGGTAAACATAAAACTGTCAAAAAAAGCGTCAAATAAAAAAACGTAAAATGTAAGTAAAACATTTTTACATAAACCATTTTCTCAATATTCGATTGAATCCACCAGAAACACAAAATATCCAATGTTGAAACAAAAGCAAATAAATATGTTCTCATTAAATTCATAACTTACTATATTGTAAACATCTACAGTTGACAATATCAATAAAAAAAAAAAAAATGATAGAAAGTGGAGAAATCTCTGCAGGGAGGACCAAGGTTTAAAACACACACTGTTATTTACTCTACAATAAGTCACAGTTATCCTTGTTTTATTTATGTGTTCTGTTGCTGTTTTTTTTTTTCCATTGGTCAATATACAGTATAGTTTAGTTTTACAGTATAATGTATGGTATGGTTTGCGGATTCTGGCCGGCAGCCAGAGCTACGGCACTTGGAATAGAATTCAGCCAAAACACGGCAGACAAGTCAGGCATGTTTGGAATGAGTCCACAACACTCCTGATTGGTTAATATAAACGTAATCGAAGAAACCTGCCAATGAGAACTGTCCGCGCCTGTCGTTCACATTTGAAACATCCACGTCAGTTTGAGCCAGGAGTTTATGGATTAATATCGGGATCGTTTTACACGTTAAATATGAGCATCAGGACGTCAACAAAGAACAGAAGACTTGAGATATGGTGAGTCCTGCAACTGTAATGGAGTTAAATATGTATTTAGATAATCATTAGTTTGTGAATGTTTTATTTTTTATTTAAGGTTACGTTTCTTCTTCTAGTTAGCTGAGTTTCTTCCCGTTAAGTTGGTATGCATCATTAATAGGTTGTTTAATGTTAAGAAGCCCTGAGATGCTGTTTCTTGCAAGATGTTGCGCCCGGGAAACCTGGCGTGACAGGTGGCTGCTAACGTTAGCTTACAGCTTATTGCAGTGCTGCCCCCCCCTCTCGTGTCCAACACGGGAGAATTACACATAAACATGCAGCGGGGTGTCACAGTGTTGTCGCCAAGTTTAATGTAAAGTTTCACAGCTTTCTTACAGCGGAATCTAGTTGGTTAATGTTCAGTAGCCAACAGCTAACCGCTAACGTTCGGCTAACTTGCTAGTTAGCTCTGCTCTATATATTACAAGCTAACATGACTAGCTAATGTCACACTGTGGGAACCAAAATACTTTTTGTATTACTACATCATGCATGCTTGGTCCAAATCACTGCTAAAATTAATTATTTTTGAAAATGTATAGTAAAGAAACACTCAGCCATGCATGAAATAACAAAGCAAAAGAATATGGGTAATGTTTGACCCATGTTATGCCTTAGAAGTGTAGTGATACAAACATGATTTTTATTCAAAAAGTAAGAAAGGGAAACATAAAAATTAGAATTGGTGTTGATCCAAAACAGGTTAATTGAGGAATACCTGGAATCCTGAATGGTTAAAGTAATTTATTGCAAAGACATCTACAATTAAACTAATTCTGGTCACTTTTGACACATGTTGGTTGTATGTTGTGTAACAAAGGGTTAACATGACGGCTGTGATGTTCACTCTTTTGACAGAGCACCAGTGGACAGCGAGGACTATGGAAGAGAATATGTGATGGCTTTGTGTGGAAAGCTGCTGACGCCAGCCTGTGTCCCTCATCAGTCTCTCCAGGCAGCACCCAGCTATTCTTCCATCTTGCAGATGAAAATACTTTGATATGTGAGTAATAACTAACTTGTGTCTAACATAATATTGAATGTGGTTTAGTAAAGTATTTAAAAATACCCCACATTGTACATGTACAGGACAATCAGACCTTGTTCAACAAAGATCATCAGACAATTGTTTTGTCTTTGAGGTACAGCCGCAGCAGAGAGTCAACATTCTCATTTAGTGTTGTTTAATCAATCAATATTTACTGGTCTTGGATTTCCTCACTGGATTACAAATCTTATTGTACAGGGACATTATGCAGATTCAATCACCTGAAGATGACAATATAGATTCATCGATATGTACCATTTTAAGGAAATAGACTGTTAGTGGTATTGAACGAAGCTCCGCAGCTGTAGCTAGGCGCTGCTAATGAAAACTCAAGTGCTCAATTTGTTGGTTTTTCTTTTTTATTAAGAATTGACCAAGCATATCTTCCTCTTCGAAATCCCAGTTGTACTTCGCTAACACGCTGTGCCTGGGAGGGTGCGTTTGATTGTTCCCACCCTTACCTCACTTATGGACTAGGTCATGTTAGACAAGCAATCCAGTGGTTAGTTTTAGGGTCACCTCCATTGTTTTATTTTTTATTTATTCACTTTAAGAGAAAGGGATTTCAGAAACAAGTCCGCCCCCCCCCCTTTACCTCAGCCACAACGCAGACTCTCCATTCCATGGAGATCACAGGATGGTAAATAATGCAATGTTTAAACATTGCTTACTGCACATATTTTATATTCTATAATTTATTGCATTCTATTTCTTAATATAGTTCGCTATCTGTGTACTTTTTTAAATGTTGTATTTGTATGTACGACACCTCCTCATACGTGTGAACCTACCTGGCAATAAACCCGTTTCTGATTCTGATCTGTTTGTCCTCTAGGTTGCACTGCCACGTCTCCAGTAGCGCAGAATGGACCGAGGAAACATGATTGGGCCTCAAGTTTTTTTCAGCCAATATACATTCTCCTTCAACTTGGGATAGGAGGGTGAGTGAACAAGTTATCCATCGGTTGGAATTTACCATTGTTAGACGTACTAAATCCTGCACACTGCTCCTTCACATTGACAATGTGAACATATGTCGCCATTTTGCAATTTCTGTTATTTTCAGTTGAGAATGTTTCAAAGTAATCTTAAAAAATTCAACTTACTTTTTGCTTCTACTGTTTATAAGTATGATGTTTAAATATGAAATGCTGTATTCATTAGTTGTACTATAATTCTACAAATATTTTAAGTTTTCAGAGTAATTGTTTCCTACAGAACATTTGATGATTTTGTTGAACCTGTTTGATTGGAAAATGTTAGAAAGCTGTAAAATAACAGTATTCTCCCTGTAGAACTTTAGGTTCTGTATTTATTTTATTTATTTATTTTATTTAGTATTTTACTTCTACCTTTAAACCACCTAGTAAAGTCTTGCTGATTACCTTAAAGGTTGTTTGTTCTCCTGATTGGTAACAGTTTGCATGGCTTTGCATTGGGGTTAGCAGAGAATTTACAGCATTATAAGAGCTAAGTAAGGACCGGGTGTGTACAGCAGATATTTGAGAAACAAGTGGTTGAAAATACTAAACTTTTCCCTGCCTTACCTGACCTAATTACTCTGTGGCTGCTGCAGCAATACTTTAGCTTTGGAGTGCGACTTCAAATTCCTCCGTTACTCTCAACGTGGTGTTTTTTAAATATTCCGCTTTGTGCAGCTGCTTGGTTGTAGCCCTCCACTGCTAGTTGAAAAGTGGGAAGAGGGTGGTTCTTTCTTCGCTTTGGTTTGGTAAGAGAATAAAAATAACTCCTGCCAGGCTTTCTTTCACTACAACTGTGAAGATATGATAGGCAGTGGCGTTTCTATATGTACAAAAGTGGTGGGGCACAACAAACTCAGATGTCTATATATAAGCTTCTGCAGTGAGGTTCATGGCTGGTGAGGCACTGGCACTGACTCTTCAGGTTTACAAATATTATATTTTGACCTAAATCAAAATATAATATTATTTTCAAAAGCTTTTTTAGTCTGATGCTTCAATTAATTTTAAACAGACAGTTCAACAGAAGGATACCCAAAAAATGTAATTTTATCATTTAAATATTGAATTGTTCTCTCTTAGTAAGATCCCATTTTCAATAAAATGGTGGTCTTACCTTGACAAACATCTCTATTAAGGAGCGTCCACACAGCAGCGTGTGTTGACGCTGGGAGGTGGGCGTATCTGAATCTTGGGGATTTTTTGCGAGCAACGCGACCTACAACCAATCACATGTAAACGGCCCGCGAGACAATTTGGTACGAGGTAATTTATAAACACAAGCAAAAAAGAAAAAGATTAGAGAAATGTAGACCGCAAAAAAATTAAACAAGCGAGTGCCTGTTTTTCCTAGCCAAGGTCAGGGTCCTTGAACACAACACGAGCCTAACGTGTCATCACCTATGGTCATCACGTGGTATATGTCTCGTCTGACAGGGGTGCAGTTCTGACTTGAGCACCAGAACGACGCTCCGGCACTTCCAGAAATTGCAGTACCCATAAGGAGCCGTACACAAGCTGCAGTTTTTGCGTGCCTGTGTCTTTAGTTGAAAGCCCAGTGGCGATCTGTTCACCTGTCATACACTCAATAACTTTGTTGTTATTAGCATCTGGTTAGCTAGCTATGCTAACAAATATAAGAAGCTTTTTCTACAACCAGTCAGGTAAAGGCACATCTTTATATGATCATTATAGTTATAAAAAAATAAGAGAATAAAGTAAACAGGTTTAAAATACTATGACAGTAAAAAAAAGTTGTTATTAATAAACAAGAACACAGTTTAAAAGGGGAGTGATTTGTAAAATATCCACAAAGAAAAATAAATCTGCTTACAGTTCTGTTTCATATGGGTGTTGAGAGATGTATCCATAGATCTCTTAATGTTGCTCTCAAAATGCACCAGATTGATGCTTTTAACTTCAACATTTAAAAAAAAATCCCTCCCCCCCACTTAAATCATGTCCACATGGATAGGAAACTAAATACTTTTGCACACACCTTGTGTCCATATCTTTCTGTTTTGGTGGTCATGCCACAACCGTGCACGTTCATGCATGCGTGCGCGAGTCATGGTAAAATATCTGGATGAAAGAAAGGTGAAATGAATCTGTGATTTTAGTATTTTTAAGCAGAGGTCAATAACTTGTATACGGCCCTCGGAGGATATTGTAAAAATTGAAATGGCCCTTGAGAAGAAAAAGGTTCCCCACCCCTGCGGTAGATGAACAGAGACTGATCATACAGCACTGGGTGATTCACTACCGTTATAATGAATTTTCCCTCCATTTTTTGGAATATGAGGAAATGACCTGAGTAGTCTCTCCCAGCATACACGCGGTTTGATTGGCTAGCGCTTGTACTGGCAGATTTGCATAAACGGATATCATTGGCTGACGCCTTCGTCGAGGCATCAACAGTTGAACATTGCTCAACTTTTGAAGCCAGCAACGCCAGCAACGCTCCACGTCGCTTCCCAAAATGCAGCTCGGCTAAAAGTGACGTCACCCCATTCAAAGTGAATGGGCAGAAGCGTTGGAAGCTTCAGCGCACGCCGCTGTGTGGACGGGCCGTTACTTTTTTGTAAAAGTCCTCCTTATCTTCTTGTAGTTTCAAAAGTCTATCATAAATCTAAATGATGGATTTATGATTCGAAAATGATAAAAGTAGGGTAGACATGTGGATATTATCCGGCTGAACAAAACGTACATTTATCTAACAGCTACGTTTCCCACAGATCTTATTTTGAGCTATTTTCTAAAATCCCATGGAGAAATCTCATTGCTTTTTTGTGGAGGGAAGCCATGCGCAGCTTACTTCCTGGTTTTAGAACGCGTCTCTCTCCTCCTCTTCACACATCACACTTTTCCCGGCACACGTACTTACAGCCAATCAGCTCTGAATTATGTGAGATGACGTATGATGGGGATGGCAGCTCTATGCCCCTATGGTCATTATTTGTTTGCCACACATATTAAATAGGACAATACTCTGAGCATGCGCAGTGTAGTTTTTACAGTCACCGTTCACTTAGACAGTGAGAGGGAGGGGCAGGATCGGGTTTTGTCCCACATGGCTCTAAAGAGCTCAATAGGCACACACTGTAGACACTAATTAGAAGCACACATACTAAAACAGCAATGTACAGACGAATCAGATGATTTAACATGATCTTAAAATATATTTTATATATTTTTTTTTATTTTGTTGTAATCATTATTTTAATACTTTCTGCTGACACTAGGTGGGGCTGTGGGAAGTAAACAAGATCCGTCTGACCCGCACACAAGACGAGCAATGATGTAACCAGTGGCGAGCCGTCAGGGCCCTCTAGGCCCTCTCTGAGGACCTAAGATATTCTAAAAAATAATATTTGAAAACTTAAAAAAATAAAAAAATAAAAATTTACATTTTTTTGTAGTTATACTTTTCATTAGTTTTACCAACACATATTTGATTTAATTGTATTTAAAATAACAATTCAAAAGAAAGAAATCCTTTGAATCTGCCTGTTCAGTTTCTGTTGGAATGTGAAGGGTTAAATGAAAGAAGCTCGCCAGGCCCTCTCTGTGAGTTACTGACCCTGCTGTAAATTCACAGAGGGCTCACTATAGTAACTCAATGAGAGAGTACTGTCAAATGACAGTACAATTGACCAATCATATCTTCCCTCTAAATGGGTGGGCTTTATTTTCGCGGACTTTATGACAAGTTCTGCCCGCTGTTAAGTGTATGCATGTGTATAAAGTGGTGCAGTGATGCCAGTGTTGTAGTCAAGTCACCAATTTACGAGTCCAAGTCACTCTCGAGTCACCACTCTTCGAGTCCGAGTCACCAAGGGAGAGTCGTAGTCGAGTCCAAGTCCAAGTCACCCAAGGAGTGTCCGAGTCGACTCCGAGTCATCATTACCTGTTTTCTAGTCCGAGTCCAAGTCCGAGTCCCCCAAGGAGTGTCCAAGTCGAGTCCGAGTCATCATTACCTGTGTTCGAATCCGAGTCCAAGTCCGAGTCACCCAAGGAGTGTCCAAGTCGAGTCCGAGTCATCATTACCTGTGTTTGAGTCCGAATGCAAGTCCGAGTCACCCAAGGAGTGTCCAAGTCGAGTCCGAGTCATCATTACCTGTGTTCGAGTCCAAGTCCGAGTCACCCAAGGAGTGTCCGAGTCGAGTCCGAGTCATCATTACCTGTGTTCGAGTCCAAGTCAAGTCCGAGTCACAAGTCTGTCATGTTATACTAATCTGTCTATTGAACTACTGTGAAGCGAGTTTGGCTACAGTTATTGTAATAGGTGCTATACAAATATAACGCTTATTACTAATATTAATATTATTATTGTAAATGACCTTTAATGTGTCCATATATTTAAAATGAGTTAACTTTTAGAGAAGTGATTATATTTGTATGCCAATATTTTCCTATGGTAAAGTTTTCGTTTTGCACTTTTATTTTGATAGTAATAAGATCGGGACTCTTATTTTGAAGGAAATTCTACGGTTAAATCGGTTTACCGATAAAGATTAAGCCCCAGAAAGCACATGGCTACTTAGCATGCACAATGATGTCATTCTGCATGTTAAGTAGCCATGTGCTTTCGTGTTATCTCTGAATCTTTATTTATTGATTAGATCACGTTACTCTGATGATAGTGTTCAACACAGCCTATATGTCTAAACTCGATCCTTAGAGTAATGTGTTACGGAGCCTTCTCTTCAATCTTGTTTCCACATAACATAACATGCATTTTGCGCTGCTCTTTTCCAATGTGGAAGCAGAATGTGTGAAAGCATACAGCATGATGCAGGGTGTGTCTCTAGACATCTTTAGACTGGAATAGCGGGGCCCAGTATGTGAACTCGCCTCACAGGGGCACACGCCAGGATAGAGGACATCAAACTCCAGAGAAAACTTGCTCGAGTCCAAGTCGGAGCGTCCCGAAAATCGGCACTCGAGTCCGACTCGAGTGCGAGTCCAGGTCTCGAGTACTCCATCTCTGAGTGACCATCCTAAAACCCGGAAGTAAGCTGCGCTCGGGTTCCCTCGACAAAAAACAATGGGATTTCTCCATAGGGTTTTGGAAAATAGCTCAAAATAAGGTCTGTGGAAAACGAACCTGTTAGATCAATCTAATCGATAGATTTATGATTAGCACAAGTTCGTTCATGATGTCTCACATCAGTGAAGGTGAAATTATTAACCAAGTCATTATCAAGATTGAGTTACAATGATAAACTGGATTGGCAAAGGATCAGCTGCATGACCCGCCATCAAGTGCTTTCAGTGATTTGATCATCAAAGGTAGGCGACTTGGACTTGGACTTGTGAATTCTCGCGCACGATGACTTGGACTCGGACTCGGACTCAGGAATTATTGCGTACGCTGACTTGGACCCGGACTCGTGAATGTTTCCCCCCACCATGACTCGGACTCGACTTGTACATTGACGCTCCGACTTGGACTCGGACTCGAGGACATTTTTCTCTGGAGTCTGATGTCCTCTATCCTGGCGTGTGCACCTGCGAGGCGAGTTCACGTACTGGGCCCCGCTATTCCAGTCTAAAGATGTCTAGAGACACACCCCGCATCGTGCTGTGCTTTCACACATTCTGCTTCCACATTGGAAAAGATCAAAATGCTCGTTATGTGGAAACAATATTGAAGAGAAGGCTCTGTAACACGTTACTCTAAGGATCGAGTTCAGACATATAGGCTGTCTTGAAAACTATCATCAGAGTAACGTGATCTAATCAGTAAATAAAGATTCAGCCGATAACACGAAAGCACAGTATGGCTACTTAACATGCACAATGACGTCATTTTGCATGCCAAGTAGCCATGTGCTTTCTGGGGCTAAATCTTTATCAGTAAACCGATTTAACCGATGAAAGTTCCTTCAAAATAAGAGTCCCGATCTTCTTACTATCAAAATAAAAGTGCAAAACGAAAATGTTACCATAGGAAAATGTTGACTCGGACTTGAACAAAGGTAATGATGACTCGGACTCGACTCGGACACTCCTTGGGTGACTCGGACTTGCACTCGGACTCGAACACAGGTAATAATGACTCGGACTCGACTCGGACACTCCTTGGGTGACTCTGACTTGGACTTGCACTCGAAGAGTGGTGACTCGAGAGTGACTTGGACTCGTGAATTGGACTCGTGAATTGGTGACTTGACTACAACACTGGGTGGTGGAGATGACATATGCTCATATTCAGTTGGATAAATATTGTCTTAGGGACAGATCTACCTAAAGATTTTAGTGCCGCAGGGATTTTATAAGAATTATTATCTTTGAATACTGTATTATGATTATGTTTTTGTCGAATGGTTCATGGGTCAGCATCATTCTCACCGTGTAGCATCCATCTGATGCTCCATTGTTAAACCATAGTGCACCTTGTTTTGCTGATGTCTAATCTACAGAGACTTATTTTTGTCAACATTATCATTACTTATTTGACAACAAGATGCAATAACTGTAGTTTCCCTTTGTTGGTGGTCTCTTTTTAACCAGACTTTGAGAAATCAAGTAAGAGCCGTTTAGGCGTATCATTATTTATGGTAAACATTGTAGGCAGGAGGCTTGGAACGTTGTATCTCTGATTATAGGCCCCTACAACACCTATACAATAAGAGTTCAACATTATATTAGCTTTGATGAGAGCAACACAGTGTTGCTTGGCATGCCAGCAGACACCCAGACGGCTGAAAGCACAGAAATAATCAAATGGATCTGAGGTGAAACTAAGATTTTAGAGACAAAAACAGTGCAGGATTTAACAAGGTCCAGTTGGTTCTGTTGAGACCATCAGGCTGTATGTGGAGAGATGTAACAGCTGTTCACAGCCACTGTTCCCCGAGAGCTGAGGGCCTCCAACAGGGCCCCAAGAGGGCGAGCTGCTTCACCTGCGAGCTCGCTTTGCATAGATAATAGTGCACGGGCCCTGGCACTTATTCCCATCAGGCTCCATTCCCCTCTCTAGGTCCAAAGGGGCTTCCATGTCCTTCTGCAGAAACATCATCCCTCACGCTGCACACATAATGGCATCTTTTGACACATGCACGCACACACTCACAATAATCAGGAGAATAACCTGGGTGCCTGGAGGACGCTTGGGTTTGCCAGCAGAGGCCCCAAATCTGAGATAATCTGTGTCATTCATATTGGCTGTCTGACACAAATGATCTGATAATGCTCATGTGAAGTGAATTAACAGCTGTTGTTTGAATGGCCCTAATGTCTAGCCATTCATCAATTTCACAGGATTATGTTGTTGACCAGAGGTGTGAATGTGTGTGTGTGTCATGGGCGTCGCAGCCATTATATGAGGGTGGGACAAGTCCCCCCCCACTTTTTGAAATGATTAGTTAAGACCCACCCCACCGTGAATCGGTCTATCCACTTGCCGCACTTTGTAGAGCACTGTGTCGGTGCTTCACAATCAAATCCATTCCACTTGCTTATTGAGAGAATGCCCAAATCAATGGAACTCCGTACCATGTTTTCACTGCTACTTTGTACCAAGGCAGATTCTCCCATAGAGAGGCGAAGTCCCTCCCCTTCCGGGAGCCTCCATGGGACCCCGGAAGCGGAAAATTATACATTGAAGTCAATGGAGAGAGAAAGGTTATCTTTTGATCCCGTTTGAATTGTGCCACGAATGACACATATGATGTTTGTCAATTTAAAAGAACATTTTACAAGTCAAAAAAATAAAAATGTGTCGTAAAACTGTGAAGTTACCCATTCTTTTGTGTGAAACCGCTCAGTGAACTACAGGTCTCTAGTCTCGCACAATACGCGTCACCATCACAAAGACGGCCGTCACGTTAGCAAATTTCACCTGTTTCTTTCAGAATGAGGCGAAAAGTATAAAACGAGGTGAAAATCACTACAAGTCTGGACACGTTGAGAGCTGTACATACACGAAAGGGGAGTTAGTCGGTTCTGTAAGAGCCAGCATGCGGGACCGCCTTTACAAGGTTTCGGTGAGTAATATGAGTGCAATGTGTAACGTTAATGTCAGCTCGCTAACATTAGCTAACAAGGTACACTAACGTGTTTTGTTTTAGTAACTCGTTTTCTCCTTAAGAACTTCGTGGTCTCTGTGTATGCTGTGGATAACATTAGTGTTCACAAGTACAAGGTACACTCACGTGTTTTGTTTTAGTTGCTCTTCAGATTGAAGCGGCCAGTTTTATATCGACTATACTGTATGTGTGATCTCCTTTTACATCTCGTTGTGTAATTTGAGTGTATTTGCTGTGTAGATTCAAGGGTTTTGGTTATCTTGTCAATTTGTTTGGTTATCCAGACACAGCTGTGTGTGACTCCCTCTGGTACACTGGTATGTGTTTTCCTAATGTAGAGAGCATTGATTAATTAATTAACTACACACTGAGTCTAGATCCTGACCAAATCCTTTTTTATTGTTGATCAAATGTTTTTCAAAAATGTATTCATACATGATTCATACACATTTAGAAAAATACAATGTTCAATCACAACCAATACAACACAAATTACAAACAATACATAAAAAACAAACAATAACAATCAGACAAGAGGACAAAACTATGGAAAAATAACCCCTCCCACCCCCAGATCCGGACCATCCTTGTATTATTGCTCATTCAATCTATTATAGCATGCTAACAAATGGTACTTACTTTATTTGTACAGATCTGCATCTGAGACGATGGCGCGATGCAGAGCGCTGTCTGTGATTGTGCACGGGGGATGTACAAATGCAGCCACGCTGCAGCATTGGCAATATGTGCCATGTGGCAGATCAGCTCCACAGATGTTGAGTGCCAGTGGAGGAAGCCTGGCACTTCAAAAGTATTCCAGCCGGTGTCTCAACTTTACCAACAGCGAGAGGAGACATACAACCCACTGGCCAGAGACATCGCCAACTGTCAACTGGGGGGTTGTAAACGAGGCCGAAGGGGTGAAGGCTTTTGTGCAGGCCTATCAAGTGACAGTGTTCGCATCGAGTCTGGTCTTTTTGTGAGTGAGTCGGGTGTTTTGGGAGCATCACCCGATGGACTTGTGCAGCCATCTGCCCTGCTGGAAGTGAAGTGTCCACACAGCCAGAGGAACATGACCATCGCGGAGGCAGTCCAGTTACCATCCTTCTGTCTCCGTGAGGAGGGTGGGTCATATATTCTCAAGGAGAATCACCCATACTGGCACCAGGTCCAAGGGCAGCTGCACATCACAGACCGGAGTCTCTGCTACTTTGTTGTGTGGACCACGAAGGAGGCGATCATCATCCCCATCCCCAAAGACCCTGCATGGCATGGAAATCTCCTCCTCCTGGAAACATTCTACACCCAGTATATTTAAATAAACATACTCTTAACACCCTTGGACTCTGCGTTGTGTTTGGTATGTGTGATGGGGGGTTATGCAGAGGGGAGGAAAACAGGACACAGCAGATTGGGATTGTGGTGGAGATGATGAGCAGTTATTTAATTGTTGCATATAATTATTATTATACTGCGTGCTTCTTAGTTATTCCATCTTTTGCTGTAACATGGATCTGTATGTAACTCTATATTTACTTGTTATCTACCACACTTCCTTCTACATCATACACCATCATTATACATGATGGTGTATATAGGATATATATATTTGTATACATATCTGTAAATTGTATAATTTTATTTAAACGTCTTTTTGATCTCTCTGTCTATAAACACAAACTGAGTAAGATTGACAATAAAGTTAACTTTGAAAAATATATATATTCTTTATGAAAATAGTTGCCTGCGAAATGAATCCAAATTAAATGTTGGACTGAACTACAACTACGCCTTTAAATCTCTACGGACTGTTTTTCAGTGGGATGGCACGTTCCTATCTTTAAACATTTATTAGTTTTTTCTCAACAGATTTGATTTTCTGAAGTTAATTTAACTTTGCCGACCATGTAAGGTCATTATTAAAAAGGTACAATCAATTTGTTTAGGGTTGAATAAAATAATGATAAACATTTCATTTGGATAATTTACTGACAGAATAAGAAACTCAATAATGCTCTACTCACCTGTTCCTTTTTATAAAGTGAAACAGTTGAAACGATAGATTTTAGTAAACTTAAAAACAACCTTCTCCAAAAGCTATCAAGGAATATACCGAATATTTGTTTTAGAACTTTATTACATATTTGTATATAAATAGTTTGAATGATCCATAATTGACAGAAGCTTGTGTTTACACTGACCTGTTACTCATATATTAATGTCTTTGTAACTTCTTTAAACCACTACCTCACTCATTTCTTTCACTCATCACGGTTCAGTAAACTAAGTGACACATGAACCAGTTTAATCATTATAATAACGTAGGATTGCAACTCTTTGAAACTGTAGGTGGCTCTTAAAAGAGCCGTTGTGTTTGGGTGTGCTGGTCTCAGGTCAGTCTAAGCCCTCTCTCGCGGATGCAGCTGGATGTCCTTGGGCATGATGGTGACCCTCTTTGCTTGGTTCATCTTACTGGGGGGCAGCTACATGGATGTCGGTGCAGTCCACAGTCATTGTGCAGTTGAAGGCAGAATTAATTTATTATTGACTCCGAATGAAGCACAACTTCATGTCATACAATACATTGACTTTATTTATAATTGTGTAAAAAAAATATGAGCATTGATTAGCAAGCAGGACCTGCAGGAACAGAGCACGGTGAGGGTTGGAGCTGGGAAGAGAGAAGAATAAAGAAAACAGATCAACTTTATTATCGGATATTAAAAATTCAATTTCAAAACAAGTTGCCGCTCCTACAGTTTTCTAGTGTGTAAAGATGATTTCACTTGACCTATGCACAATATCACACTCAATACATGTGTGTCTCTGGGGGGTGCATTGTGCCTTTGATGTATATAAATAATATACCATAACCAAATACTATTACGTACAGTGGAAATCAGGTTGCCAGAGCAGGTCAGTGTGCATGTTCCTCAGGGTCTCAGCAGTTACAGGTGAGGGAAAGGAAATAAAAGAGAACAAGGTCAGTAACAACACTTTAAAGTAACAACACTTTGAATAATTATCTCTTCTAATAATTTCTCTCAGTAATCACTCAACTACTGTCTTTCCAACAAACATATTGACTCACCCTTACTGTCATCACAATGAAACACGTCCAGAAGAATGTCATGCAAAGCTCCCTGCCTGCCTTCGACTCTCCCTGACTGCTTCCATAGCACCCGGTGGATGGCGCAGTAGGCTACTCTTCAAATGTTTCACGAAATACTTACCATCATGACTACTCTTACTGTTTAACATTTTGGTTTACTTCATGTAATAAAATAGTAACTTCATGGTAAGGCTACTAAAAGTGACAAGGCTAAGTAATGTAATGCTAACTAACGTGCTTGCTACTCGTCGTTACTAGCTAGGTAGCTAACTTGACTATGTTCTATGCACAACATGTATATTACCTATGATATTACCTGATATGTCTGATCCAGCGACTCCTGGTCCTTTCATCAGACGGGAAGCGATAGAACGAGCAAGTGGTATGATCACTTATGTGATTACAACCTGGTACGAAGCACACAGGCATCTTGTAAAAGTGAACCAACCACTTGGAGCATTATCGCCTGTGACATCACTTACGCGACCCAGAATGGGATTTGGGATTTGTAGTCTTTGTAGTCGCGTATTTTTGATAGTCTTATATTTCAACAGTTTTACGACAAAATGTGACTTTTTTGACATGGAACTTATTGTTTAAGATTGACCAACATCATATGTGTAGTTCGTGGCACAATTCAAACGGGATCAAAAGATACATTTTCTCTCTCCATTGAATTCAATGTATAATTTTTCGCTTCCGGGGTCCCACGGACCGGAAGTAGATGGGCGTGACTTTGCCTCTCTATAGCGCGCTCATGTTCAAGGACTGTTGTCATAGTTGGACAGCTCAGACCTGTTGTATGAAGCGATGCCGATAGCGGAGGTAAGGGACACACACCAAATGTTCAGGACATTGTTAATACAGCGAAAATCAAAGCTGACGATCTCTTGGTTTTATATGTTTTCTCCCCCAGACAACATGGACATAAGAACATTTTTTCAGCTGGTAGCAGTTAATCAGTTAAAAATGATGGCGGCGGCGGCGGCGGCAAAAGCGTCTCACTTCTTGAGAGGAGTTTCGTCTTAATGTCATGATAGAGAGATACAAATACTGAATAGTTTAGATGAGAAAAGGCATCGAAATGCCAGGTTACTAGTATTTATCATGTAAACAGGGAACATGAATAACCCCATCTCTCTGTGCTCATGTAAACACCATGATGTCCATGAAGAGATGCAGTCAGTGTGTTTTACTGGAGCCTCAGTTCGATAAGAGATTATTTTCTGAGTTCTTTAATTTAGGTTCTCTCTCTCAAAATGGTAATGTGCATTATGTTTTAATTATACTTCTTATCATTCAGAAGCTTTTTGTGTGTGTTTATGTTTTACTGAGTGCTTATAGGCCATTTCCATCCGAGTATTCAGTTAACTGTTTATTTTCTGTGCACATTACATAGACTAGCTAATATTATACCTACTGCTTGGGACTTTGAGTCTTCAAAATGTCCAATGTCACAGTCTGGGACTTACTTTAGAGTCAGTTGTATTTACATTCAGTATGACTTGTTATGATTCAATGTGAAAGAGTATACTGCTCAATAAATAATGATCACTTCACCACCTCTCTTGACATCTAGGAGCTTGAGAGTGAGTCAGAGGCAGAATACAGGGACAGTGGAGAGAGGTCCATTGCTGAGGTGAGTGATGAAAGGGAAATGACAGTTTAGAGTAAATTGTGATGTGGACTATCATCCCAGAATGTTAAGGAAATCAGTGGAGATATTGAACAGGAAACATTTCAGTCAAGGGGCATCATGTGACCAATATAGACAGAAGAGCAACATTTAAGTCAATGATACCATTCCTAGGTGAACTTAATTTAACTTAATCTGTATGAAGTCAGATCAGTCTCAATATTAATAAATGCTCACAGAAGGATTCACAAATGTATTTTGCGATTTATATATAAATGACTCCACAACAATATCTCTCAATGCACTCACAAATATTTATTGTTGTATATAAATGTACAAAAAATGGGCATTTAAACTGCTTTTTATTAATTCAAAGACGGCTCTGAATTAATAATCAAATATGTTTCCTTTCTTTACTACTGGATGAAATTGCAAAATGTACCCATCATTTTTCTCATGCTAGTATAGTATGGGATTAGTTTTGTATCATAAAGATAAAGCAACACTTTCTCAGAATAAAGCAAAACTATGAGTTTAAAAGAAAAAAAAACTAAGTCAAGCAAAATAAAATTAATTTCAAAAATAAAACTATAAGTTGCAAACAAATCATTTGTGTAATCATGTAAACTATAAGTATTTTTTCTTTGTTTTAACATAGGTTTTTGTTTGCAGTTCTTGTTTCTTCTTTCTCAATGATCAGACTTTTGCTCTCGCTGCAGCTCTCTCGTTTGCGCTCCCTCATTTATGTTTAAGATTTTGACACAAACATCTCAGGTGGGTGGGACTTTCAGGGGTGTGTCCCCATTGGCTACTCAGCTTTTGAGTGACAGACCACTACACCACAGATCATACAGTGCAACTCATGCAGCAAACTCCGGAGTCCACTCGGCCACATTAGTGTTGGTGTCTCCTGGGGGGTTTTCATGAACATATCGGACTTATTTTATGGATTGCAGTGCATTACTTGTGATGTGTAATTCATACTTTATTCCAACTTTAAATATTTTAATACCTGAACACACTGCTGCTGTTAAATAATTCCCCAATTTGGGATTGATAAAGTGTGTCTATTTATTTTAACACATCTGTATTTTTAGGTGATACACAATATAAACTGTATACTATTATTTTTCAAAGACATGTTACATTTCAAAAGCATATATTGCTATGTTTAGGACAAACAATTAAAGACTGCTTTAATTGAACAAATTCTGCAATATAAAAGTGGCAGATTTGCTTTATGAAACAGAGCAGACCCAGGCTGCATTCCAACACCATTAGGAACACGCTCACATCTTACTATGTTGGTCTGAAGAGCTGAAGCATTCATACACAATGGATAAAACCGGTGTTGTCTCATTCTATATCCTGTGAGAAAATGATATACATTTAGCATTACAAATTTGACATACTATTCCTGAGGAAGATATGAATAATCAACAGATTTGAATGGAATCTCTAACATTTTCATGTAGAATAAAGACAAAAGAGTGATTATACAAATTACATGTATTGAAATTTGAACCAGAAGATGAAGTCTCAAAGAATGTTTTAAATAAAAGGACATAAAACAAAAAGGTGGATAATAATAAAATCTATTAAATGTATATGTGTTACGTGCCGTAGTGTGTGTGTGGTCGTGTGTGTTTTCCTCTCTCCCTCTGATTGTCCCCAGGTGCAGCCTCTCCCCAGGTGATCCTAATCGACAATCAGGACTTCCATATAGGACCGGAGGAGGACGGCAGTCAGGCCCCTTCTTCCTCTCCTTCTCGTCTGGCTGCATGTGTGCAGCGTGTCTCTGTGTGAGACCCAGCCTAGTGGTGTGCTGTCTATTGTAAACTTGTGTTGTAATTTGGCTGGTGAGCCGCCTTACTTATGTTATTATTAAAACCTCACTTAAACTCCTTCAGCATTGAGTTTCCTCTCCTTTTTCTCTCGTCCAGCTATCTTATGTGTCGCTACTTCCCTTGGTACCCCTAGATCTACCAGGGAACGTAACATGGGGGCTCGTCCGGGATTTTTGACAAAGAGTGAGTATTTGTTTGTTGGTTAGTGTTGATATTGTGTGTGGTGGTGAGCAGTAGTGTATATAAGTGTAGGATTGGCTGTGAAGTGTCTTCCTGTTGAACAGCTTCCTCAGTTTAGACAGGGGAGTGTCTAGCTGGACTGAATCAGTCCTTCCTTCAGGCACTCATTTTTTATTTTGCCTTTTTTATTTTCGGGGTAATCCTGGGTGGGGATTTATTCCCTGTTGGGGGCAGGCGATTCAGGGTTTTGGCTGCTGATGTTTGCCTTTTTAAAGTCGCCTCGAGCCCGGCACGCTCCAGAAGATAGTTAGGTAAAGTTTGGTAGGCAGGATCTGGGGAAGTTTGTAAATAAATAAATAATAATATTTGTAAGTAGCCGTTGCTATGGGGTCTAAATTAGATGCCAGGGTAAAAGTGCGTATGGCTCGTCTCCAGTGTGAGAGGGAGGAGCGTGAGTGTGAGCGAGAGTTTCAGCTCAGGCAGGAGCTGGAGATCAGGAAGTTGAAGGCAGACACTGCTGTCCGGATGCGTCGGCTAGAGCTCCAAGCAGCTGTGGTGGGTGATTCTGCCGTTACACCTTCAGGTTCTGCTGCTGCTTTTGATGCTGGTAGCAACATTCAGCTGGTCCCTGTCTTTCTTGAGTCGGAAGTGGAGATGTTCTTTAGTGCATTTGAGCGCATTGCTGCTGCTCTGCGCTGGCCAGAAGACGTGTGGGCCATACTTGTACAGTGCAAGCTAGTCGGCAAGGCTCAAGCGGCTTGCTCGTCTCTTTCTGTCGAGGATAGTTTGGAGTATGACAAGGTGAAAGGTGCTATTCTCAGGGCATATGAGCTGGTGCCTGAGGCCTACAGGCAGGGTTTTCGCGGCATGAAGAAAGCTGCTGGCCAAACATACGTGGACTTCGCGAGGGAGAAGAAAGTCCTCTTTGACAGGTGGTGTAGAGCATGTAAAGCGGATGACATCGCTTCAGTATGTGAGCTGATGCTGGTAGAGGAGTTCAAAAACTGTGTATCGGAGCGTACGGTAGTCTACCTGAATGAGCAGAGAGTGACTACCCTTCAGCAGGCTGCCACTCTGGCAGACGAGAGTGCGCTGATACACAGGAGCGTTTTGTTTCAGCGGGATCCTCCTCAGCGGGACACTTATCGGAGAGCTCCTGATAATGATGTTCCCTGTGCCAGTGTTCCATTGTTAGGTCCCAGGATAGACAGAGCTTGTTTTTTTTGTCTTGACCCAGGTCATATGATAGCAGACTGTGCAGCTTGGAAGCGAAAGCAGGCCACCACTATGGCGGATGAGGAAGGGCTTGAGCTATCACACAGTGGTGTTTTGGCTCAGAGCGATTCTCCTCATCGTTTTGGTTTCCGGAAAGCTCGTAACAGGCGTGCCACACATGCTCATTCTGCTTCTCTTCCAGGACCCAAGAAAAAGAAATTGTTTCTTTTGTCTTGATCCTGGTCATCTAGAGGCAGAGTGTGTAGCTCGGAAGGAGCAGGTGGCAACTGCTCTGGAAAAGCCAAAAGACCGGCACCCGGTTGCGATGCGACAGAGTGGTGAGGTGCAGTTAAGTTCTGCATCCGTCTGTGACGGTGCTGTGGGTGTGGGTGTTTCCGTCTCTGAAGCGGTGGGTGTGGACCTAGCTCAGAGCGATGTGGATCTGTGTTCAGTGAGTGGTGTGTGTGTTCCATGTGTTGCTCCGGTGTTGGCTGCTGGTGAGCAGTATAAGGTGTGTTTTATGGGGGGGAAGTGTTACGTGCCGTAGTGTGTGTGTGTGTTTTCCTCTCTCCCTCTGATTGTCCCCAGGTGCAGCCTCTCCCCAGGTGATCCTAATCGACAATCAGGACTTCCATATAGGACCGGAGGAGGACGGCAGTGAGGCCCCTTCTTCCTCTCCTTCTCGTCTGGCTGCATGTGTGCAGCGTGTCTCTGTGTGAGACCCAGCCTAGTGGTGTGCTGTCTATTGTAAACTTGTGTTGTAATTTGGCTGGTGAGCCGCCTTACTTATGTTATTATTAAAACCTCACTTAAACTCCTTCAGCATTGAGTTTCCTCTCCTTTTTCTCTCGTCCAGCTATCTTATGTGTCGCTACTTCCCTTGGTACCCCTAGATCTACCAGGGAACGTAACAATATGTAAAGACATTTGGTCAAATTAAATGACACTGAGCCAGTGATAACAGTAACGGATGAAGCTGGTGCAGTTCTTTCTTCATGCCCCCCCTCTGTGCTGTCCCCTCAGAGGAAGTGGGAAAACGGGATAAGACTCTGGACGTCACGCTGTCTCAATGATCCACACTGTTAATATGAGAGGAAAATAAATGTTTTAGGAAAGGAAAAATATGAAGTTAACAAATAAAACAGCTCAGGGGCAGTCATGGATGGTAGGTTTTCCTACAAAGTTAACTCAGCCTCCATTGATTTTCATATCAAATTAGCGTGTTAATAAAATAAGCGATCATGGTTTATACTTGCATATCTAAACAGAATCATGAAAACCTGTTGGTAGAGTCAGGCACACGAGTCCGTTTGAGTGTGTGCGCCGGTGTCTGAACGCTCACTCACTGCTAGCTATGTAGCTGTTCTGTTAGGCTACGTAGCTTGCATTGTTATGGATCTAAAGGTAGCACAAGCTAACTTTCATAGCACAGCTTTACTTCTCACTTAACACAATAAAGAAACAGACCGTATAGCACAAACACAAATGATCAATACTTACATATATTTTCACTTGTATTATAATAATTGAAATGCTGGTTCTTCTGAGGGTCTTCTGTCCACCCTCAGCTAGCTACCGCACCGCAGCTGCCTGCACTATACAATCGGACTGGGCTGTCACTCAACAGAGTAGCCAATGGGGACGCACCCCTGAAAGTCCCGCCCACCTGGGAGGTTTGTGTCAGAATCTCAAACACAAAATGAAGGAACGCAAAAGAGAAAGCTGCAGAGCAAAAGTCTGATCATTGAGAAAGAAGAAACAAGAACTGCAAACAAAAACCTATGTTAAAACAAAGAAAAAAGACTTATAGTTTACATGATTACACAAATGATTTGTTTGCAACTTATAGTTTTATTTTTGAAATTTATTTTATTTTGCTTGACTCAGTTTTTTTTTCTTTTAAACTCATAGTTTTGCTTTATTCTGAGAAAGTGTTTCTTTATCTTTATTATACAAAACTAATCCCAACTTTCATTTAAACTACATACACTGAACAAAAATATAAATGCAACACTTTTGTTTTTGCTCCCATTTTTCATGAAAACAAATCTGTGATAGTGAGCACTTCTCCTTTGCCGAGATAATCCACCCCACCTCACAGGTGTGGCATATCAAGATGCTAGTAGTAGTAAGGATGCTGTTTCAATCACATTAGTATGCATGAAAGTGACAGATGGGCCCGCCCCCAATTATGCTAATGAGCTAAGTCCCGCCTCCCTGTGTTCGAGATCCTTTGATGTGAGGGGTACAATTATGCTAATGAGCTAAGTCCTGCCTCCCTTTGTTCGAGATCCTTTGGTGTGAGGGGTGAGGTGTCATCCAATGTAGGTGTGAAATGCCCCCCTGTGTAGCGCTTTTGTTGTCTAATCCTTTGATGTGAGGGTTGAGGTGTTATAACAGGTAGGTGTGAAATGCCCCCCTGTGTAGCGCCTTTGTTGTCTAATCCTTTGATGTGAGGGTTGAGGTGTTATAACAGGTAGGTGTGATTTCACACCGGTGTGTTATAAGCCTCTGATGTTAATCTAGGTGTTGATTAAGGCAGTGTCTTTGAAGTTATGCGTGAGACTGTCTGGCCCCTGTCCCCTCACAGCCCTTTGTTGTCTAATCTAATTAGCCTTTGATGTGTGTCCTTTGATGTGAGGGTTGACGTGTTATAACAGGCACAAGATAGGCACACCGGTGTGTTATAAGCCTCTGATGTTAATCCAGGTGTCTCTTTGAAGTTATGCGTGAGACTGTCTAGCCCCCGCCCCCTCACAGCCCAGGCCTCTCCCCCTTTTCTCCACCCCTTCCTGTGACATGATATGAGGCCAGAAGATAGTGGGGGGTGGAATTAGGTGAACAAATAAATCCATGCAGACTAAATAAAAAGCCAGTCATTTCCACTCATCAAGTCACCTTTCAAAAAAAAAAAAATGGCCAAGAGACGCATCGATATGGGTTTAATCAGCGACAACTTACCGCCATCCGTCCGGAGCGCCAATCAAGAAAACGGATGTAGTATCTGTGCCGGGTTCAAACGCCTCCAGCCGAAGATCTGTGCACAAACTTATCTTGTGCCCTCATTGGTCATGTGTGCGTTCATGTGTGTTGGAGGAGGGGCTCTGTAAGGAAGTGGCAGATGTTTTCCGGTTGTGTACTTTCAAATTCTAGCTCACTCGAGCTGGTTTCTCCAAAATGACCTGCCCCACCTTTAAGAACAATTAACACACACACAAACAAACACACACACACACACACACACACACACACACACACACACACACACACACACACACACACACACACACACACACACACACACACACACACACACACGTTGGAGTTGTCCTGTGATGTGAGGGTTGTTTTAAGCCTTGAATGTTAATCTATATGTTGATTAAGACACTCTGTGAGGTGAGAAGCGAGGGAATGGAGTTAGTTATTAAAAAAGAAATACGCTCAAACTAAATAAAACAGCCATTAATTTTCACTCACTAATGCCCCTTTCACACCAGCGCTTTTTCAGCTCCGGCTCTTAGCAGCGGCGCCGGCTCTTAGCTCCGGAATCGGGTTCACTTCCAGCTCCAAAAAATTGTCGGTCTAGAGGCAAGAGCTTCGGAGCTAAGAGGTGGCGTCACTTACGTCTCTCTTACGTCGAGGCGTGCAGGAAACTAAACCCACCTCCGCTGAACATGGGTTGACTGTTATGCCTGTCTTCAAGCAGTAGTGCCTATAAACACACTTTATAAAGTCAGGCAACACTAACCAGGCTTCGTGTGATTCTGTTTGTTTGTACCTTACTTTGACCATCCGTTCACTGTTATCGATCATTGTGGAGAGAGGCAGACGTGTTGTTTTGTATTATTGCAGCTATCGGATGCAAGTAGTCAGTTTAGCTTCGGTTGCTATGCTAACATCACCCGTTTTATACCAGAGAAACTTTCATAACAGCGTTGTGATACCAAACAGTGTCAATTCAGACTGACACACATTCCCTTAGGCTAAGGGGAACTGGGGATATGCATCAGCTGCTTGTGTGAGTCGGACAGTGAATACTTTAGAGCGGCCGCTGCACTGTGAGCTAACCGGGAGCTAACGGGAGAATAAACTCCCGTGGAAGAGCAGCCAGCACTGCAGAGGTCGGTAAATGCTGCAGAAACACATTAATAAACAATGAACCACGGCACTCTGGAGCAAAGTATAAGGTTGGAGAAGTCGTTATTCAATTTATTCGGGCTTCGTGTGATTAAAAGCAACATGATCATCGACCCGACGCAGTTCCCCGTTGTTGTTGTGGTGAGCGCCGTAATGGCTGATGCAAATCAGCGATGTAAACGGTGACGTCATGACGCAGCAGGGGCAGCTCTGGGGCGCCAGTGGGCGGTGTGAACAGAGCGGGAGCTGAAAAGGGAAACCGGAGCTGAACCAGAAAAGCTCCCGCTCGGAGCTAGAAACTGAAAAGCGCTGGTGTGAAAGCCGCATAAGACACCTAAAAACGTTGTCCTCTCTAAATTTGATTCAGGGTTTATTTTAAATGATTTGTGCTTGCTAAGGACGTTTCTTTTTAAGTTTTTGTGAAACTGTTAAGGCAAGGCAAGTTTATTTATATAGCACTTTTCGACGCAGGGTAATTCAAAGTGCTTTACAAAAAAGAAATGAAAGACATTAAGCATTAAAAAAGAAAAGCTAATAAAATAAACATTAAGGAAAAATACATGGATAAAAGTTACAGTGCAGTCTAAAATATGATTTAATTTAGACAGACTTTCTTCACCATATTTCGCTCGCATGACATCCACAATCGGACCCTCGGGAGGCTGTACACACCCCCTCCCCTGCTTTGCTTCCATAACAAAGTCTTTAAAGTGTTACCAAAACACTCCGTGTTACCAAAACACTATTTTTCATCCGTCGATGCCAGATATTCCAAATATCTCTGCTTTCGAGCAGTCCCTCTCATAAATGTCATGGAGTTTAATTACGTTTAGAAAAAGTACATGGATAAAAGTTACAGTGCAGTTTAAGATATGAAAAGTTCAATTAAAAGCAGCGACAAAAAGAAAAGTCTTCAGCCTGGATTTAAAAGTAATAAGAGTTGCAGCGGACCTGCAGGTTTCTGGGAGTTTGTTCCAGATATTTGGAGCATAATAACTGAACGCTGCTTTACCATGTTTAGTTCTGACTCTGGGGACAGAAAGCTGACCAGTCCCTGAAGACCTGAGAGATCTGGATGGTTCATAGTTTAGCAGGAGGTCAGTAATGTATTTTGGGCCTAAACCATTCAGTGCTTTATAAACCAGCATCAATATTTTGAAATCTATTCTTTGACACACAGGAAGCCAGTGTAAAGACTTCAGAACAGGAGTGATGTGGTCCACTTTCTTAGTGTTAGTGAGGACTCGAGCAGCGGCGTTCTGAATCAGCTGCAGCTTTCTAATAGATTTTTTAGTGAGACCTGTGAAGACACCATTGCAGTAGTCGAGTCTACTGAAGATAAAGGCATGGACAAGTTTTTCCAAATCCTGCTGTGACATTAGTCTTTTAATCCTAGATATATTCTTTAGGTGATAGTAGGCTGATTTAGTAACTGTTTTAATGTGACTGTTGAAACTCAGGTCAGAGTCCATGACTACACCTAGATTCCTGGCTTTATCTGTTGGTTTGAACATTGCAGACTGAAGCTCAGCGCTAACTTTTAAACGTTCTGCCTTGGCTCCAAAGACCATTACCTCAGTTTTATCTTTGTTTAATTGGAGAAAGTTCTGACACATCCAGTCATTGATTTGTTCAATGCACTTACTCAGTGTTTGAATTGGAGCATAGTCTCCTGGTGAAATTGTTACGTAAATTTGTGTGTCATCTGCATAGCTATGGTAACTTATTTTGTTGTTCTTCATTATCTGAGCCAGTGGTAGCATGTAGATGTTAAAGAGAAGAGGCCCCAAGATGGAGCCTTGAGGAACCCCACATGTCATATTTGTCAACTCAGATGTGTATTTACCTATAGAAACAAAGTTGTTTCTATCCTTTAAGTATGATTTAAACCAATTTAGAACTGTTTCCGAAAGTCCCACCCAGTTTTCCAGTCGGTCTAGTAATATGCTGTGGTCAACAGTGTCAAACGCAGCACTGAGATCTAATAATACTAACACTGAAGTTCTGCCACTGTCTGTGTTTAAGTGGATGTCGTTAAAGACCTTTACAAGAGCAGTCTCAGTGCTGTGGTTTGGACGAAAGCCTGACTGGAACACATCGAAACAACCATTTAAATGCAAGAAATTACTCAACTGTTGAAAAACAACTTTTTCAATGATCTTACCTAGAAATGGCAGGTTTGATATGGGCCTGTAATTGTTCATTACTGAAGCATCTAGATTATTATTTTTTAAGAGCGGTTTAATGACTGCAGTTTTCAGGGCCTGTGGAAAAATACCTGAGTGAAGAGATTTGTTTACTATATGAAGTAGTTCTGAGGCCATGCAAGGCAAAACATCTTTGAAAAATCCTGTTGGAATAATATCAAGGCAGCAGGAGGAGGACTTCAGAAGTTGTATAATGTCCTCTAGGTTTTTATCATTAATCTGATGGAATTGTGTCATGATGTCTGAATTGATGTTAAGTGGACACAGAGACAGCACATTTGCTGTTCCTGATGCAGAGGCACTGACTGCTTGTCTGATTTTCTGAATTTTGTCAGTGAAAAAGGAGGCAAAATCATTGCATGCCCTGGTGGTTAGAAATTCAGAGGCTACTGACACTGGGGGGTTAGTTAGTCTGTCGACGGTAGCAAACAAGGCACGTGCGTTGTTTTTGTTTTTGGTAATGATGTCAGAGAAGAATGATTGTCGTGCGTTTTTCAATTCCAAATTATAAAGGCCAAGTCTCTCTTTATAAATTTCAAAGTGAACCTGGAGATTTGTTTTTCGCCACCTGCGTTCAGCTTTTCGACATTCTCTTTTTTCTGTTTTAACGGTCATGGCCTTTCTCCATGGAGATATTTTCTTCCCAGTCACTTCCTTTACCTTAATTGGAGCAATGGCATCTATAACATTTTTAATTTTTGAATTAAAATGAACTACTAGCTCATCTACTGAGATGTTAGCAGGGGCAAGTGTGGAAGAAAAATTCTGAGTAAACATTTCCCTAGTATTTTCAGTTAAATATCGCTTTGTGGTTACCTCTTTTTGAACACTTGTGTGAACAGAAATAGAGCTCTCAAAGAAAACACAGGAATGGTCAGAGAGCGCAACATCAGTCACCACAACCTTAGAGATATTCAGACCCTTTGAGATAATTAAGTCCAGAGTGTGCCCCTTATTGTGCGTGGGCTCCGTCACATGCTGAGTCAGTCCATAGCTATCAAGAACACAAAACAGTTCTTTAGCCCCTCTGTCCTGGGGGTTGTCAACATGGATGTTAAAATCACCAACAATGACTAGACGGTCAAAGTCAATACACACTATAGACAGCAGTTCAGTAAAGTCATCAAAAAAGCTTGCACAGTATTTGGGTGGCCTATAGATATTTAGGAACAGAGCTCGAGAGGAGCATTTCAGCTGAAGGGCCACATATTCAAAAGAATCAAAGTTTCCATACGATGTCTTCCTGCATTGAAGGGAATCATTGAACAGAATAGCAACTCCACCCCCTTTCTTATGCATTCTTTCCTGACTCATAAAACTAAAGTTGGGAGGGGTTGATTCGATAAGAACAGCTGCACTGTTATTTTGTTCAATCCAAGTTTCTGTTAAAAACATAAAATCGAGATTGTGCTCAGTGATAAAATCATTGATTAAAAATGTTTTTCCTGCCAAAGACCTGACATTTAATAAAGCTAGTTTAAGTTTGTTAAACACACTATCAGTCATGTTTTTTGTAACAAGCTGTGGCTGACATGGAATCACTGCTAAATTAGATAAACTCACACAAACGTTTGAGCGCTTCCTGTATCTAAGATGATTTACCGCTCTTAATCTATTACCTATCAACACAGATATCGGCAAAGCTACTGGCAGGCAGGGCCCTGGCATGTCCTGGAAAGAGTTGAGAGTGCCATACGCCCTTGAGCCTGGACCCAGCAGATATCAGTTTGCAGATTGTTTTGGTTTGGATGATTGTGGTAGGCATGGTGATGAAGCCGGGAGAGATGGGGCGCATCTCTGCTTCGGTGATTTTGGTGGGCGTCGTTGAGGGGCGGGGGTAAAGGACATGCTGCCAGCCCTGCGTAACGCCTTAGTTTGGTCTTTGAAATCCAGGAAGGAATCGGTGCCAGCCCTCTGTATCTCCTTCATGTGTTCAACGATCTCCAGGATGGTGGGCGTGGGTGAAAGGGTGAACGGAGTATCCCCAAAGGCGTTGATAGGGGGGGGGGGTGACGGGCGGTGGGGACTCCTCCGTGTGTCTCATATGTCTCCCATAATCAGAACATTCCTCAGGCGGGTTCAGTGATACTTCTTCAGGGTTTTCTGCCCGATGTGTTGTGTCTATCTCCTGTTTTGATTCCTCTTGCCGCTTGTCCTTGGCAGAGGGAACAGATTGATGACGCAGGCAGTTGAATATGTTAGAGATAAACAATTTCACTCCTGACTTGTTCAGGCAAACTCCATTTGCCTTGAAAAGATGTCTGCGATCCCAGAAAAAGTTAAAATTGTCAATAAAATGCACAGAATGGTCAGTACAGACAGTTGAAAGCCAGGTGTTCAGTGCAAACAATCTGCTGAATCTCTCCACTCCTCTTCTGACTGGCGGTAGAGGGCCACTGATGAACACCTCTGCATTTAGAGAGCTGGCAGTTTCCAACAGACATTTAAAGTCTTTTTTCAGCACTTCTGACTCTTGTTTCACAACATCATTTGTTCCAATGTGCAGAACCACATTCTTCACAGTCGGATGTTCAGCCCCAATATGCAGGATCTTCTCAGCCAAGTCAGAGACCGTATCCTTGGGAAAACAGAGTACTTTGATGTTGTTCTTACTACACAGACCTTTTACATCTCTTACAGCAGAGTCACCCACAATCAGAGTTTCAGGCCCAGTCGTTAGCTTTCCCTCTAGTCTTTTACTTTTGGAGTAGCTATTGGTCCTTACCCTGCTGTGTGAAGAGGACGGGTTATCCAGGTCATCAGAAAGAGATCTCCGGCTCTCGGTCAGCGGAGCGTATCTGTTCTGGATTGGCACACTTGGTGGTTTAGGAGGATTTTTTGTAATTCTCCCTTTAGCAGCTGTCCACAGCTGTTTAGGGGTTGAAGAGGCACTCTTCCTGGGTGATAACAATGCAGGCCAGCCGGTCGCATCACATATTTCTGAGTGTTGGGCTCTGCCTGTTATCCGTCCTCCCAAATCCCATGGAAATGATTTACTCTTCGGCTTTGCACCCAGAGAGTTCCAGGGAGGACTACCACTTGTAGATTTATTACCCGGTACACAGCCCTCCTGTTCCTTGGAATCCTTGTAGCTGCTAACTAGCTGTGAGTTAGCATACCCTTTTCCACTATTTTGCAACACTGGTAAAGTGGTGTCATTCCCACGACATAGTCCATTCACTTCCACGTTAACTTCCAACCGTTGCATTTTCATTTCCAGCACAACTATCTTCTGTAGAAGTTTGTGGAAGTCATCTGTAGAGAACCGAGGCATTTTTCTACCAACTAGCTTAAGCTAAATAGCATGCAGTAGCCTACCAGGCTTTAGCTGTTGCTAGGCCACGCTACTGTAAGACTGGGGTCGTCGTAAAAATGTTGAAATATGGCTGAAAACCTCCGTCTCTTTACGAAGATGAACTGTCCCAGTGATCGGTTAATGTCCAGGAGCCGCTGCTTGAAGTTTTCAGAGAATAAGAATAGGAAAATCAGCATAAAAAGTAAGCAGAGGCAGGAGCAAGCAGAAAAGCGTCTGCACTGTAAGAAAAGATATCTTTAAGTTAACTACAAGGAAGTCTCTATTTGCAAAGAGGGTATTCATATTCATTTAAAAAAGATCTTATTTAGGTTTTAATAGTGATAACTAAGGATGTTCTCTTTAGTTGTAGGGCTTGTGAACAAAGAAAAGCTGTAAACACTTAACCCTTGTGTGGTGTTCGGGTCAAATTGACCCGATTTCCATTTTCAATGAATACAAAAATATATAAGGATATTTTCGTTCAACCTGAAACTCAATGGCCGGTGCTTATTTATTGTGAAGGACATGTGGAATTGTTTTTATTTGTTTCCACTTATGAAAAAATGCCCACCCGCATTTATGCCCTTCATAAGAGGTTCGGGTCAATCTGACCCGGATACAATACCAGGACAGACAGACAGAGAAAAAACACACACACACACACACACACACACACACACACACACACACACACACACACACACACACACACACACACACACACACACACACAATTGTGTAAGCCAGCCATCAGTGTACCAAAACCTCCCCACTCTGGAGTTTACACACAGCATACCTTCTGCAACAAGTGCTGATCTAAGTTTGATCTTCAGTGATCCTCTCACACACCATCCCTCAGAGAGCCAGACAGACTCGTCCCCCTGTAACGCCCCCCTTCAACAGGTCTGCTGCTAACCTCCAACACAACTAAGGAACTCGTTTTATTTTAATGGCCTAGGCAGATTTTGGCTTTTTTCTCTTGCCAAGATACTTTTAGACACACTTTCAGGTATGTAAAACCTTAAAACTAGAAATGAAGTACACTGTCTGATTAGATTTTTTCTTAAAGACTGTTTCTCTAAAAGGCAAGTTTGTGATTTTAACACTTTTTACTGACACTCGGCAGATTTGTGTGTAATTCTCTCACAAAGGAATAGTAAGTCTCTTACTTTTTGGATAGAGTTTTATGTATGACAACTTTACAACTGGTAGAAAGTTAAGTACTTTTTCTAAACAGATTTTCTTAAAGAATCAAACTCTAAATGGCAAGTTTGTGATTTTAACAGTTATTTACTGACACTTTTTTTTTTTTTTTCTACACAGACCACTATTGCGGTAAGCATGTTGTAACTTCCGGTTGTTGTTGTTGTTGTCATTGTCATCTCCGGGTATCCCGTGTGCCTGTTCTGTTGCTGATAGCTTATTATCTTAACGTAATCGATCGTTTTACAACTCTTAATCACTCCAACTGCCTGACGTTGTAATCACCCGTTACTACAGCTTAAGCACTCACAACTCTCCTTCTCTTAGTGACTGTAACTCCACAGTTGCCTACACTCTTTTCGGGTTTGCTAACGGTAGCTACTTTAGCTTGATAGCTAGCCATGGCTCTTTCCCCACCCTCGGGTGTTATTTCCTGCTCTTCCTGTCTCATGTTTGGTTACTTCCCTACCTCCTTTACTAGTACCGATACATGTGTTAAATGTAGTATAGTTGTTAGGTTGGAGGCGGGAATCATAGCCATAGAAGCCCGGCTCCGCATCTTAGAAAGTAACTCAGCTACAGTAAAGCCCATGTTAGCCGGTGCGGACCGTAAAAAGGTAGCTCCTCTTAGCCGTCCCCCGGTAACTCCGAGCAGCAGGGAGACTGGGTGACTGTTCAGAAGGGGCATAACGCGAAACCCGGAGGTCCCCACCAACCCGTTCACGTATCTAACAGATATTCCCCACTCAGCGAGACACCCGCTGAGAAGCCAACTCTGGTTATTGGTAGCTCTATTATGAGACATGTGAATTTAGAGACCGAAGCCTCCACAGTCACATGCATTCCGGGGGCCAGAGCGGGCGACGTTGAGGCGCATCTTAAACTGCTGGCTAAAAATAAACGTAAATACAGTAGGATTGTTATTCACGTCGGTGGTAATGATTGTAAGGGAAACTTTTGTAGCAATGGAGAGTCAGGACTCAGAGAGACACGGGACGAGCAGGAGTTCTGATGTCAAACACTGGCAGTTTATTACAAGCATCGGCCGGAGAATTCATATCACAAGTCACAGCAGCAGAAAGTTCTGACTGCACGGGTGGGTTGTCATGTCAATTCTGAATCCCTTCCCATCTTGGCAGACCTTTTAATTAGCTTCACTCAGAGTCAACCCACATATTGGGGGAAGGTGTACGTGACCACCTGGAGGCACTGAATCACTTATTTGACATTATGGCTCTTGTGACCGAGAGTTGACCGGTCATAAAACTGATAATGTCAGCAATAGCTGAAACTTCCCATTCTTTAAGACAGATAACAGACTTCGGCTTCGTCGTAAATGTCAACAGGCCGAAAGGTCAAATATCTTAAGTAAAGACAAAATTAATCCCTCACAGTTCCTCTCTTTTTATCATCTTTGATAACCTTAAGACATTAGTCTAATAATAATTTGGTCAATACTTAAATCAATAGGGGTCTTCAGAGGTGAGTGTGGTGCCACCGTACATCAATTTACATCACAAAGTAGAATAAGACTGAAACATTCAACCACAATGATTAACACAGACAATCACGATAGAAAATCATCTCTCATCAATGTTTGGATCATCTGTTGTCAAAAGCACAATAATGAACACACATAAAACACATACGCATAATAGCAAAAACATCTTCTTTAAAATAATATGTTTTAACATGTAACCATTAGCTGATCTCACTTATCAAACTATAAAATCAAAACCAGCTTGCGGTTTAAATAATTAGTTTAAGGCAATCACTAGTCAAATGCATTTAAAACATAGGATCATAAGAGATCCAGGTGAAGTATAAAATCACAGTTCAGGTATAAAATTCACAGTGGTGATTTGATCAATTTGTAATCTGCAAAGTTGCAGTGTCCTCAATTCAGGATTACTTTATGTTTACTTCATTACATATTAAATCAAAAGACAATGGCATGATAATATAATTACATTACTTCAACTATAAATCATTATGTTATTTCAAAATCTGAAGGGAAAACTAAACAATTCTCAAAATGTTTAACAATCTGAAAAGGAAAAGTTAGGCACATTTTAAAACCTGGAAAGGAAGGTTTAAATATTTAAAACTTGAAACATTATTGTAGGTCTTTCTGTGCATGGATAATACATTGAAGAGTAGTGTTATTAAGCCTGATTGCTGGACAATTAAGGATAGTAACATTATCTGTTATAATATTAGAAATATCTTATTGTTCAATACTTTATAATCTGAAAATATCAATTAATTTATTTTGTTTAGTGTGAAAGTGTAATCTGATCTGACAAAATATATTTATCACCACTATTTAACACATGTCTGTTCATCGGAAATATAAGAACTAACATTAATTTTGCATCTGTAAACATCTGGTCATTCAATTCAAATGTTATCTTTGTACAAGAGCTGGAAGAACCTGTCCTCCTGACTCGTCCTCCTCCTCTCTTTATGACACAGAATGTCTGGTGTGTAAAGGCATCCTGATACTGTATAGATTAGCACTGAGGTGCTGATTGGCTCAAAACTCTTCTTCATCAGAGCGCCATATTTCAACCCCCCCCCCAATTGCTCTGCTTTTGTGTGGCTCATTTCAGTGAGCACTGTATGATCCCCCAGTGAAACGGAGGCTCATCTGCCTGCATTCCTTCTGCTATCTACTTGAGAGCAGTGCAAATGCATATTCCAAGTTGCGCATCCAGATGCCCCCCCGTGATGGGAGAGGTTAGGAAGACATCTGCTCCTCCAAGAAAAATGGAACCTTGTATGAAGCCCTCGCTCGTCCTGCAGAGTTGTCTGCTTCAGCCCACCGAGCAGAAAGATGAAGAAGCATCCCATCTCCTCAGAAAGTTGAAGATTAGAATCCTCTCATCTCGAACGACCTCGTGCCTCCTTGCCCGTTGCTGGGGGTGCCCTCTGCAGCCAGAGAGTGTGACCCTCTCTCTCTGACCCTTGGCCTTCAGAGCTGTCCTAGTTATTGGGTTAACACTTGATAGGGATGTTTTCCTGAGTGCAGACAACTCAAAGTAATGGATTAGCACATTATCATTCGATTTACAAAAATAGGATAGGCCCCTCAGAATTATTTTGGAGCCTTCCTGACACATGTACATGCATAAATGTAAAAACCTTGTTAGTCATTTAACATGCAAGAATCATATACTCATCAGTCCAAAGCAGAGAAATGTTATTTTAAGTTAAAGGTGAGCTCGTCCCTGTGGATATAACCCCTTCTCAATGATTCTAAATGTTATATTAATTCACAATTTACCGTTTGATAAAAGATTAGTTTATCCGAAATACATTTCCTCTTCCATAAAACATAGGTTTGAGAAATAAATGTTCCAATATGAAATAAATTAATTAATATAATTGACTCTCCCCTCCCTTTTCTTACATATGTCACATATGAAATAATAACAGTATCAGTATGCAACTCGCAAATATCTCTTCTCTCTTTCCTATCCCTCTCTTCCCTCTTCTTCCCTCTTCTCTCTATTCTCTCTTCCAAATCTCTCTCTATTCTCTCTTTCTCATCCCTCTCTCTTCCTCATCTCTCTCTCATCCTCATCTCCCTCTTTCCTCACTTCCCCATCTCTTTCTATTTTCACTTACCCATCTCTTTCTCTCTTACTTTCCCATGTCTTTCTTCTCTTACTTCCCCATGTTTTTCTTCTCTCACTTACCCATCTCTTTCTCTCTTACTTCTGTTAGATATGAAATAAAACATACGAGTCCATGTAAGCATGGTAGAGGTCATAATCCATTACTCGAGAAGACTCAGTATCACCTGTGCGCAGCTAACAAAAAAACAATTGTGAGAAACATATATTATGCAGGAAATGCATACCGTTGTTGAAAAAACAAAGCATAGCCGATTTGGGAGGAAAAGCTTCAACCCCCTTAACATCTGAGTTACCACTGAAGGCATAGCATGAATGATAGTGGATGTCCGAGGGTGACGTCCGAGAAATGTCAAACAAATTCAAAACCTTACATTTGAAAACAGGTTTGCATTCCTCCACTTAAGGTGACGTTATGATCGGAAACAATAAAAACGAACTGTTTTGATGTAGAATCTATCAAGTGAATCGTTATAGCAGAACACAATGGTTGTATTGTAGCCTGAGTTCCGTGCAGCCCCTAGTTTCACCAGGTGGAAACATGGTCCATATAATGTGAATACATGTAGAAGTAGACAGTAAAAGGCCCCTGACATTAGGCCTATACTAAAAATAGTAGGGGCTTTTAACAGCTTGCCAACTTACAGGCATCCTCTGCATAGCAGTATGAATAGCCTTAAAAAAACAACCCACTCTGTGGTAACGAGAGTCATGTGTCTGACCCAAATGCCCTAAGTGAAGCCGTTAGTCTCATCTGACTGACCCAAGGGTTGGTGCTGGTGTGACAATGAGGCTTCCAAGTGTTCAAAGCAGATGTCAAGCTTTCAGTTCATGGCTCGATGGGGGGGAGCAGACCCACGTGAGACATTTTCAACGGCTGTAATGTTCAGTTTGAGGAGCGTCATTCTCTCTGGGAGCAGGAAATGGTGTCCATTCTCGGACCAGACCATTAATGTCATGTAGAGCAGCCATAGCATCTCTGTGACTGCACTCAGCCGGACTGTAGCAGGGTAGAACTGGGTGACTCTTAGTGAAGCCGTCCAAGGCCATAGACAAAATGGAACCACGTACTAACAAAAAGGACACAGGGTCATCAATGTCTCTCTTTACCATTGGCCTTATCATAAAACAAATTAGTGGGGAAAATGTGGAACACTAATCCATCATGTGAAATGTTGAGTTAATTTAAATAATTACTTATGGATTGAAATCAAATTAACATTAACATTAGAACTAAAGTCAGTTAAAATTGGACATGTACGGATCAGAATCTAATCAATACACCATTTTCCCAGCTCTGTGATGAAAAGGATAACAAGCAGGGATGCAAACTTGTCACCTTTCGGCGAAATTCGCCATTTTGAATCCAAAATAGGTCGTTTGTGTGATTCATGTAGATCTGCAATAAAAATATTATTGGGGTATGGGGGGGGGTCTGGGAACCGGAGTAATCTGCAGCCGCGAGCTGTTATGTGCCATCATGACACGCATGGTGTTCTCTTTTTACATATTATAATGAATGCTCGAGACTTCCTGCCTGTCGGCTCTGCTTTTGGATCTTTAAAAAGGCTCTGCTTTTCCGCTAAGATGGTCTAGCTTCAGCAGCTACATTACCTACGGGTGTGTTCGTTAATATTAACTGTGTGGTCCGGAGTCACTGTGGTACAGACTAGACTGCTGGTCAACAGCTGTTATAACGGGGCGTTCAGGTGTTCAGAGCAGAGCTCCCTGTCGGAGCGGCAGAGCATTAAGTGAACTGAAAAATGTTTCTGTCGCAGTATTATTTAAGGAATCGTTGAGCTCGCTAACTAGCATACATTGTCACTATCTGCTAACGTTAGCTTTAGTACTCAGATCTTGTACTTGAGTAAAAGTAGAAGTACCAGAGTGTAGGAATACTATGTTACAGTAAAAGTACTGCATTCAAAATGTTACTCAAGTAATTGTATAAAAGTATTCTCATCGAAATATAGTGGAAATAGCGACAGTAAAAGTAGTCGTTGTGCAGATTGGTTTATTTCAGAATAATATATATGATATGTTTTATAATGATTGATCATGAAAGTGTTCTCAAAGCTGGTAAAGGTGCAGCTAGTTCGAATGACTTTGTAGACTGCAGGGTAGCTTGTGGATTTACTCCAGGTGGAACTAAAGTCTGATTTAACACTTGATTATATTTCACATCATTCATCCAGATCTGTAAAGTAACTAAAAGGTATTAAATACATGTAGTGGAGTAGAAGTACACCATGTACCTCTGAACTGTAGTGGAGTAGAAGAGCAAAGTAGCAAAACATTTAAATACTTAAATAAAGTACAAGTATCTCAAAATTGTGCCCAAGTATAGTACTTGTTGAGTTTATGAACTTAGTTACTTAACACCAGTGGCTATACAGATAGAAAAAGTAAGCCTTGCAGAGGCATGAAATACATTTTCAAAATGCTCAACAGTGCTGCCAAAATTATAAACTGACTGCTACACAATTAAAATAAATGCTTTTATATATTTCTATTAGATGTGACTCTTTAGCGTTTCTGTTATTATTACCACTGCTGCTTTAGTTGTTCTGACAGCTAAAATCATCTGTTATTCCTCATTTTAAAACCGATATTCCGTGGGGTCGGGGGGCTTGGATCCTTGTCACCTTTTTTTTTCCATACCTGATGAGTTTGCATCCCTGACAAGACTAGGTACATTACAGGAGTGTTAAAACACCCAAACATGCACACGTATCTTATTTTAGTAGAGATGAGAGGACAAGGTCTAATGTTGTGAATGAAATGATCAAGTCAAAGCTTCAGTATTTTATCTTATGTAGCACATTTAATTCAATAATTAATCTTGAATTACTAATAACTCTAAAGAAGGCAACAAGTGGATAAGGCAAATACTCATCCAAAGTGTGTGTGTGTGTGTGTGTGTGTGTGTGTGTGTGTGTGTGTGTGCGTGGGAGCAGCTTGTCTGCTCAAGGTTTAAAACCAGCGGTGCGAATGTTTATGAGAAACAATTCGTAGCTTAGACTGAACTCGAAGGAAACTAGACTAAACTTTTTTTTTTAAGAAATCAAAACATCTGGGTGAATACTCTCTTTATGGTATTTAAATTGGGCCAAGTAGAACCTCTTCATGGATTTGTGATACTGATCTCTGTCTGTTCGGATTTGGAAGTCTCATGATTTATTGTGTGGGCCTGTGAAGGAGAGGCCCAGGGAAAACAACATCTATCTTGGAACTGCAATTACTTATCTTAAAGAGATTGCAACATTATACTCCTTTAAAAATTGCTCAATTCATTTAAACACATTTATTATGTACACAATAAAAACTTGATCCTGGCTTAACCAGCGACCTTTACTCTATTGTTCATAATGATACGCAGAGTGAAGCAGGTAGGACCCAAACGCAGATAGCACGTGATAACACCTTTATTTCAAGGACTTAATTATACTTGGACAGACAAAACACTCTACGGTGAACTAGGTCACAAACAAAAGAAGCACCAACACTGAACACAGGAAGAGACAAGACTAAATACAGGGAGGGGTAATCACAAGACGAGAAGCAGCCGGGCAGGGGAGGAGAACACAAGGGCCACAGGTGAACACAATCAGATAACTAGACACACCAGGGAAACTAACGACAGGAGGAAAAACACAGGGAAAAGGACCAGACAACAACCCAGGAGGAAAACATGACAGCAAAAACACCCAAACCTAGACATAGAAATGTGACATGACATGAGCATCATGACAGAACCCCCTCCTCAAGGGACGGATTCCAGACGTCCCTAAACACCAAAACAAAAATCCAACAACGTCCAGCAGGGTGGGTGGAGGGGGTCCGGAGGACGGGCCTTGGCTGACAGCCCAGGGCAAGGCAGAGTTCGAAGAGGGGGTCTCGGGCGGACGGCCCGGGGGCAAGGCAGAGTTCGAGGAGGGGGTCTCGGGCGGACGGCCCGGGGGCAAGGCAGAGTTCGAGGAGGGGGTCTCGGGCGGACGGCCCGGGGGCAAGGCAGAGTTCGAGGAGGGGGTCTCGGGCGGACGGCCCGGGGGCAAGGCAAAGCTCGAGGAGGGGGTCTCGGGCGGACAGCCCGGGGGCAAGGCAGAGTTCGAGGAGGGGCGAAGACCACAGCGGGCGAACTCAGGGGACCGGACTCGAGGGCGAAGACCGGACAGCTCCGGATGCCGGGCAGGAGCCGGTGTCGACCGGACAGGATCCGGAGCCGGTGGGACAGGTGTCGGCAAGATTCCCCACGGAAGAGGACACAGGGCCGGCAGGACCCCCGGCAGGAGAGCAGTCGGGGGAACCTCCAACGGCACAGGACATGGAGTTGGCAGGACCCCCGGCAGAAGAGCAGTCTGCGGGACCTCCAATGGCTCAGGACATGGGATTGGCAGGACCCCCGGCAGAAGAGCAGTCTGCGGGACCTCCAACGGCACAGGACATGGAGTTGGCAGGACCCACGGCAGAAGAGCAGTCTGCGGGACCTCCAACGGCACAGGACATAGGGTTGGCAGGACCCCCAGTGGAACCTCCAACGGCACAGGACATAGGGTTGGCAGGACCCCCGGCAGAAGAGCAGTCTGCGGGACCTCCAACGGCTCAGGACGTGGAGTTGGCAGGACCCCCAGCGGAACCTCCAACGGCACTTGAGTAGGTACTTGAGTGGGGACTCGAGAGGGAACTCGAGAAGAAACTCAAGAGTTGACTTGAGAGGGATCTCGAGAGGTGACTTGAGCGGGATCTCGAGAGGGAAATTGAACGGAGACTCGAGAGGAGACTTGAGAGGGAACTTGCGCGGTGACTTGAGAGGGAACTCGAGCGGTGACTTGAGAGGGAACTCGAGAGGAGACTCGAGAGGGGACTCGAGAGGAGACTCGAGAGGGAACTCGAGAGGGGACTAGAGAGGAGACTCGAGAGGGGACTCGAGAGGGAACTCGAGAGGGGACTCGAGAGGGAACTCGAGAGGGGACTCGGGTAGGAACTTGAGAGGAGACTTGAGAGGGAACTGGAGAGGAGACTTGAGACGGTTGGTTCGCCAACAGAACACGAGGGGCTGGAGTCGGCTGGAGAGCCAACAGGAGACGAGGTGCTGGAGTCGGCCAGTACGCCGACAGGACTTGGGGAACTGGCGTCGGCTGAACAGCCAACTGGAGACGAGGAGCTGGAGTCGGCCGGAATGCTGACAGGACTCGGGGAGCTGGCGTCGGCTGAACAGCCAACTGGAGACGAGGAGCTGGAGTCAGCCGGTATACTGACAGGACTCGGGGAGCTGGCGTTGGCCGGTACGCCGACAGGACTCGGGGAGCTGGCGTTCGCCGGTAAGCCAGTCCTGGAGCCGAAACTGGAGTCGGGACCATGGGTACTGGGGCCGGTACTGGAGCCAGAACCATGGCTGCTGGGGCCGGAACTTGGGCCGGAACCATGGCTGTGTGGGCCGGTTCCGTAGCCGGAACCATGGCTGCTGGGCACGGAACCGGAACACGGGACCATGGCTGTGTGGGATGGTACTGGAGCACGAAACCATGGCTGTGTGGGCCGATACTGGAGCATGGAGCCATGGCTGCTGGGGCCTGTACTGGGGCTGGAGCCATGGCTCTTGGGGCTTGGGCTGCTAGCTTGGCCTTGCGACTCCTTCTCTTAGCAGCTGCCTGAATACTCCGTGGACCTCCATAAGCCAGACGAGTTCCGGAATACGACTCCTGGACAGGAGCAGGAACTGGGGCAGAATCATGGGTTGACTTCAGACGGAACCCAGCAAGGCGTATGGTACCAGGTTGGGAATTGGGAGACAGGGAGCTAGCATGCCTGGGGCTAGCAGGCCGGGAATCACACACCGGGAGGATCTTTGAAATCCAGCCAGGTAAGAACTTCACCAAACCTGGTTTCTCTCTAGCCATCTGGCGCGCCTCCGACAACACAGCCTCTCGCTGCTGAACTCCGGGTGCTCTCTTCCATCGATCCGAGCAGTTAGCCAAAAAAAAGGAAAAATTCAATAATTCCAGCTCGAACGGATCTGCTGGGCCCATTTCTTGGTTGGTGCTTTCTGATACGCAGAGTGAAGCAGGTAGGACCCAAACGCAGATAGCAGTTGATAACACCTTTATTTCAAGGACTTAATTATACTTGGACAGACAAAACACTCTACGGTGAACTAAGTCACAAACAAAAGAAGCACCAACAATGAACACAGGAAGAGACTAAATACAGGGAGGGGTAATCACAAGACGAGAAACAGCCGGGCAGGGGAGGAGAACACAAGGGCCACAGGTGAACACAATCAGATAACTAGACACATCAGGGAAACTAACGACAGGAGGAAAAACACAGGGAAAAGGACCAGACAACAACCCAGGAGGAACACATGACAGAGAGAACACCCAAACCTAGACATAGAAATGTGACATGACATTAGCATCGTGACACATAAGCTCAGTAGTTTAACAACTATTAGAATTGTAGTAATGTCTGTATAGACCAATTGTACTAGAAATAATTTGAAACAGTTTAATAAAGAATGTTAAACTATATTTAAAACTGTAATTGAACTTCAACTTATATCAATTATCCAATTCCAGTGGCCAGTTGGAATAGACAATCAACAAAGTTTTCATTTTGCAGCAACAGCGCAAAAGGTTTCAACCACAATTATGTCTGAGTCTAGTTCTGTCTTATCTGCTTTGTTTCGGAATGTGTTCAATACATTACGTTTTTTTTGTATTCATTATTACCATACAATACATAGATTAAGAATAAATGAAACAAATAATACAACATTGACCTATTTGAGCAGACAGATTTTTTGCAACCCTTATTTCCTCAGGCCGGTATTTATGACCAGCAGTGATGCCTCTGAGGGTCTCGGGTGTAAGACAGATGCAGGACATAAAAACACTCTTTTGCTATTTATTTTCCTTTTGCAGCACATTTGCAGCACATTTATACTACAATGTATAATTTTGCTTTACATCTTTACATTATTTATTTTTCTCAAGTAATTTACTTTTGGTGAGATAACTAAAGTTTAGTTCATTTTACCCTGGCTATGGACTGATTCATTATTAGTTGTTACAAAGCATACACAAGACGGCGGGTAGGCAAACCAATATAGAAACAATTAGACAAACAAACATGAACTTGCAATAAACACCAGCGTGACAGCAAAGTTCATTCAGCTCAATTTAGTCCGAATTAGGAGGTTTCAGAGGGGGCAGGGAATTATTGAAATGGAGCACCTTGACTCGCGCATCCACCCTTGTACAAGTGCTAAAATCGTGCATGAAGACTGTCCAAAAGCGATAACTAGCTTATCCTCTTGCGACACCACTAGTTAGTGGCGCTATGATCCCCCGACCAGGAGAACATAGACTTTTTTTCGCTACCCTTTCTCTCCAAAAACAGCACAGTTAATTGTAGTCCTACACGACCAGCCTATACACCAGCCATCGAGTTCATCACAACGGTGAAACACAGTTTTGTTTCTACGCTTGCTTGCCACTGCCCACCTGTGATCAATTAGCCTATAATTTTATGTATGCACCCCGGACCGCCACCAGCTGGTCCAGCGAAGTAGGGAACGCTTCCAAGCAACGTAGGAAATGTTCCTCCAGCAGAGTAGAGAGCTGTGGCGCATCAGGTGATGCACGCACCTCGCGCTGCCCCGGCCTTGCCAGCAATGTAGAAGACGGTCACAGACAACGAGTGCTTTTAGACCATCTCGTTTTTAATAGAGATGGCGGTGGTGTGAGTTAAAGCTTATAGACAAAAGCTGTGACTTTCTTCCTCTCAGCTGCACGGCTGCAGCCACCCAGACACGGGGGATGTTTACACACACACCCGCGGCTGCTGCTGGAGCCGTGCTCACAGAGGCGATAGGGGGAATATCTCTGGCTGCTTATTTTTAACTGCTGTGTTGGCCGCTGAAACCCCCAGAATTCGGCGATGTGTCCAATACAAATCTTTACATTGCTTTCATACAGAAGCTCCACTTTACTGATGTATTTCTTTAAGGTTACTCTGAACATAAGCTGTGGATGCTTGTATGGTAATTTCGTCCCAAGCAGAATGCACAGAGGCAATCAGCTAAATGTTTATTAACCAAAAATGAAACACAACCGCTCCGTTTCACAGGTAATTTTAGGATACCGTCAATCACAGATTCTGGTAAGGCAATGTCCAAATGTGGATTTGAAATTACACTTACCAGTCTCTGAAGATATGTTGGTATCCTGCCGAAAACGCCAATTTGTAAGGGAAACTTCTGTAGCAATGGAGAGTCAGGACTCAGAGAGACACGGGACGAGCAGGAGTTCTGATGTCAAACACTGGCAGTGTATTACAAGCATCGGCCGGGGAATTCATATCACAAGTCACAGCAGCAGAAAGTTCTGACTGCACGGGTGGGTTGTCATGTCAATTCTGAATCCCTTCCCATCTTGGCAGACCTTTTAATTAGCTTTTAATTAGGTCTCTTAAACATAAGATCTCTAGCATCTAAAGCAATATTGGTAAATTATTTAATATCAGATTATAATATTGATATATGCTGTCTCACTGAAACTTGGTTGAGACATGAAGAATATGTCAGCATAAATGAGGCCACTCCACCCAGCCATATCAATACTCATATTGCCCGAGGCATGGGCCGAGGAGGTGGAGTTGCAGCAATCTTTGACTCAAGTTTACTTATCAATACTAAACCAAAATTAAATTATACCTCCTTTGAAAGTCTCGTTTTTAGTCTTACGCATCCGACCTGGAAAACTTTGCAGCCAATCTTATTTGTTACAGTGTACCGTGCACCAGGTCCTTATTCAGAATTCTTATCAGAATTCTCTGAGTTTTTTTCAACTTTGGTACTTAAAACAGATAAAGTAATTATCGTAGGTGACTTTAATATTCATGTTGACGATGATAAAAATAGCTTTACTGTTGCATTTAACTCTATATTAGATTATGTTGTTTTTGTCAGAGTGTAAATAAACCAACCCACTGCTATAATCACACTCTCGACCTTGTTCTGACTTATGGTATTGAAATTGAGCAACTATTAGTCGAACCGCATAATCCTGCTGTATCCGACCATTTCCTAGTAACTTTTGAAGTACTGTCACTAGACTACAAAGCATTAGCCAAAAGCTCCTGTAGCAGAAACCTATCTGTTAGTGCTATAGCCAAATTGAAGGAAGAGTTTCCACCAATACTTAACTCAATAACATGTCTGCATGTAAGGGAGGAAACTTATACAAAATGTACACCACCCCAAATTGATCATGGTGTTGATAGTGCTACAGATGCGCTGCAAATACAATTAGACTCTGTTGCTCCTTTGAAAAAGAAGAAAATAAAACAACATAGATTAGCTCCTCATCACCACGCTTATTAAAAGGGTATTGACTACATTATGATCAATATATACAGAGCGTTTTGCATAGTAGTTTCCCATTTTTTATTTTACTTTAAAGAAAAGTCAAAGTATCGAAAAAAAGAAAAAAAAAATCCCCCGGCTGGTTATTAGTTTTCTTCTTCTCCATACAACTCGGTAAGGATATTTTCAAGTCTCTCCTTGAGGCGTTATTTTATGCTACCAAGATAGTTTTAGATACACTTTGATGTATGCAACACTTAACAAAGGGTATAATATGAAGTACTTTGTAAGGAATGGGGTTTTCTTTAATGGATGCAACACTTTATAACTGGGTAAACTATTCATTAATTTGTAATGAATTGAGTTTTTTTTTTTTTGGATTTTCAACATACAGCTTTTATGTAGTTATGTAGATTTTCAGTACACAATGACTTTTCCATATATATTTATTTTTTCTGACAAACTATACTTTTGACTTTTTCCGTAAAATCATGACAAACTATTACTTATTCTTAAATTTGACCTCTTGCTGCTTGGCTGGAAATGATAGATGAAAAAGCTACAAAGCTTAAAGAACTTTTTTAAAAACTCTCAATTCTACAGATGACTCAACGCAATAAGTCCCCCCCTCCACTCAGCAAATCATCTAAAACGAAGGACCCCACTAAGACGACCGTTGTAAACTAGCCATGGATCTGAGAAAAACCAAGACTCCCCCCCGCGAGTTGCAGCCAGGAACAGACTCCTGGACTACCATCATCACCACCATTTTGGACACCCGAAGCTTGCAGTACTACTGCTGCTGATGATACTCCTGGGGCCAAGACGTCTCTGTTTATGGACACAGTGAAATCGGAGTTGGTTCATATTCTGGAGAGGGTGCCGTATCGGTACAGAGAACAAATCTGCAACGGATGCCGAGTCAGTCACCCCGGCCAGAGGCAACATGATTGTCTGAATGACATGCCCAATTTCTTCTTCAGAAACAATAACAACGCGTTAATGAAAATACTTTGGCTCGCCAACTTCATTACTGTGATTGACCAGAGGCATTTGCGAGGATGAACGGAGGATCCGAGGCGCTTCGGAGGCTTTTCTGCACAATCTTAAAAACTGCAGACGCCTCAAGGAGAGACTTGAAAATATCCTTACCGAGTTGTATGGAGAAGAAGAAAACTAATAACCAGCCGGGGGATTTTTTTTTCTTTTTTTCGATACTTTGACTTTTCTTTAAAGTAAAATAATAAATGGGAAACTACTATGCAAAACGCTCTGTATATATTGATCATAATGTAGTCAATACCCTTTTAATAAGCGTGGTGATGAGGACGATTGAAAACAGAATGAGTAGTGACCCCTGTGTAAAAAGAATGGCTGAAGTTTGTAAACTGGAAGACATTTTGGATATCGCTCGTTCTGGCAGTACTATTCCGGGTCATTGGGAAACGATTGTAAACAAAACATTTAAAGTGGTCCTGGAATCTTCATTTTCCGAAACATTCTGTAACATTACCGCAGAAATGAAACAAACATCAAAAGTGTATAATGTGCTCTCATTGTATGCTCTGTTTGTAGATGTAATGCATATTTGTGTCGAAAACAGCATACACGTGAATATTTTGACTGAAGTGAAAAAACTCCATCATGATATTTCCAGTAATCTGGGGAATTCTAAGCTGGAGACGGTCCTGGGGATACAATCAGTATAACTATTGATTTTGTGTGTAAAAAAATAAAAATGTAAAAACCACTTTTTTTATTTTTTAAAAATGTCCTATTTACATTTTTATTTTTGGACTATTGTGATGTTGTCTACCAAAATGCACATAAATCAGATTTTGCTCCACTCAACATAGCCTACAACAGACTATGCAGATTTGTTCTTGGTTGTCCTTTTCGTACACATCACTGCACAATGTATAACCAACTTAAATGGCCTTCTGTAAATGTAAGAAGACACACGCATTGGCGTCAGCTGATATTTAAATGCATTTATCTTAACTATCCCCCTTATATAAAGCAGTATTTTGTACCCTACTCACCAAATCATCAAGTTAGACATTCTGTTCAGATGTATTTCTCTGTCCCCTCTGCAAAAAAAATGATTGGCAGAAGAGCGTTCATTTTCAAAGCCCCAACAGACTGGAATACTTTACCTGCTGCTATTAGATCTCTTGCATCATTGGGTTTATTTAAAAATGCATTGTTATCTCACTTTCAACTGGTCTGTACTTGGTATTAATGAAAATGAAGCTTAGCGCAAGTTCAGACAGGAAGACCTAACACTCCGTATTGCGCGTCATGGCAATACTTGCTCCCCGCATCTAAATGACAGGGAGCGCCTCTCCTCAGCTAAACCTATCACGCCCCTTCATTACAGGGCTAATCATCGCACCTGTTAACCCCTCTATATATGCTCTCCCCTGTTCTATCAGCTGTCTTCCAGGTGTCAACGCGCAAGCAGCAGCAGGGCTTCGTCCCAGCTCCAGGCATTATTCATCAGCTCCGCAGTCTGGCGGATTAAGCTACAGGCGGCATTCCCCAGTCGGCTAGCGGTTCCAGCCGGCCGCCCGCAAACCCGGACTTGGGAGGAAAAGACAAGGAAATCGGGCTCCACGGAAGTTCCTCCAGCTTAATGGAAACGGGCTACTTCACCCAAACAATTGACGTACGCCTTCAGTCTCTCAAGAGGGTATCACTGGTTTCATGGCCGCTCAAATGCGGCGCTTCCGGCTTCACGCGGAACGGGTCCTCATCGCATGCGAAGCTTTACCCATTCTGGCTTCAACCACAACCCCTCCTGCAGGCAGGCAGGGCTCAAGCTACATCCCATTGGAGCTACTTCCTCCTGCGCCTCACCTCTAAAGGCAGTTGCAGCAAATTCACGAGATGTTTCGTTATATTGTCATGACATTCGGGGCATGCAGAGCGAGATCACTACCCCTTTAAGAGAGGGGTGTGGCGCGTGCAGGTGTGCTGGGCATGGTATGGTAGAGCGAGCGGGATTCATGTTTTCTAGAAGTAAACAAGGCAGCAGAAAAAGGAATTTCTGTGATCTTACGAAACAGAAGAGCTAAATAAATGCAACGACCTCCCAAGAAGAGCTCGCCTCTCTCCAGTCTTTCCGAAAAAATGGGTTATTGAACCCGAAGCGTGTTGCTTCTGCCCTGGGAGACGACAGAGAGTCACCCCCCCCCCCCCCCCCCCTTTCCTCGACTACGGTCTGGGAGCCGACAGGAAGTTCAATACGATGCATTGCTACCTTTAGTTCAGGGTAAGGTGAGTTTCCAGGCAGTGTTGGGTGTAACGTGTTACAGTATGGAGTTTCAGTAACGTATTACTTGCATTATTAATGCAGTCGGGTAATTACTACCCATTACAATGCTCAGTAACTAACGCAGTTTCAAGCTTCAACACAGCGTTACCGGAGCACTCTGCGGAGGTGGCGGAGAGAACGCGCTCCGAGGTGTGGTTAAACTTTACCCGTCTCGACGTGGAGAATGCTCGTTGCCTAAGTGCAATAAGAGTTTAGCTTTTGTCTAAATATTTATCAAAAGTGCAGCACATTCAGACAAAGGAATGCACCGTTTTCGACTGTCTAGCAGCTCTGTAGCCCCATCCACGAGTAACGTTTTCACGTTAGGTGTCATGTATGCTAGCAGCAACACACAGAGTTCACTAAATTATACAAACATGGGTTAATGATTAGAGGTAACTGAGTATTTTATTTTGTTGGGCTGTTTTCCGGGCATAATAGTCAAAGCCGTCAGGTGCAGCATAGGCAAGACGAGAGATTTATCATAACTTTAACGAAAACGTCTGCTACCACCCATATCGTACATTCCTCCACATCTGCAGTCCTGCAAGGACGCTCATCCAAGGTCTGTATGCCCCAGGCGCAACCGCAGCTTTGCCAGTACCTCGCGCCAGGAACCACATGGAAAATAATCTTTCAACCCCCCCCCCCCACCCGCATTAACGCCACACATTAGCAGTGGCCGTATCTACTCACTCAGACACTCAATGAGTCTTCGTTTTATTCACTGATGCTGCCCATCCGTGGGGTTTTTGGGGAGTTTCTTCAGGGAGAAAGAGAAGCTCACGTAATATGATAGAAGACAGTCTAATCACCCAATCAAGTGCATCTATGTCTCACCGTGGCGTAATTAAACTGCTAATTAAGCTAGTCCCATATCATGGGTCATGTTTCAGTATTTACCTAAGCATACATCATTTTATGCTGCGCATATTGTCTCATTTATATTGGTCATGCTCACATGGCTTACGATAAGCCAGGATATAACATTCATGTCTCATTGTACTCAAGCTAACAGCTGCATTACATTGTCTACATCTCCCTCTTCCCCCGGACATCGACTCGTGCCGGCAATCCTAGATCTCTCAGTTTACCTATGGTAAACATGCATATAACTGGTGGTGGTGTCTTAATAGCATTCCAGGGCTTCATCCAGGATAGGTGCAGCAACCCTGCCGCAATCAAGGTAATTATTCCTCATCCCTACAACAACCAGACGGCCATCCAAGATCTCTCTTTCCTGGTATTTATACATTTAGTGGTAGTGTTCATCTGTGCATTTTAACCCTGCATCGCAGGTCATCGACCATCGTGTCGGCAAGGTTTAGTGGTAGTGTTCACGTAAGCCCGGCGCTGATTCCGGCTGTTGACTTCCGAGTCAGCATCCTATGATGTACAGTAAGCCCGGCAGTGATTCCGGCCGTTGTTTAGTGGTAGTACGTAAGCCCGGCCTGATTCCGGCCGGTGCCTCTCGGGTCAAGCATCTTATGATGTACAGTAAGCCCAGCAGAGAACAGTAAGCCTGGCAGCGATTCCGGCCGTTGTTTAGTGGTAGCGTTCTCGTAAGTCCGGCGCTGATTCCGGCCGTCGACCTTCGGGTCAGCATCTTATGATGTACAGTAAGCCCGGCAGTGATTCCGGCAGATCGTTTAATCCACATGTTAATCTCTCATTTCATCCATAGATTACCGCAGTCAGCCCACAAGACGTTCCGGAACCTCTGCCCAGGAGCCAGCACTCAACCCGTCAGGATTCCTCCCCTGCATCTCCTCTCTCTCTCTTAAATAGAAGCCCCCTAGAAAGGCACCTCGAATCAGCAGGTCTATGAGGAAGGGCTTAGCGCGTCCACCCTCAAAACATATGATTCACTTGGAGAATGTTTGCGACATTTTGCTTTTCCGTAGGCATCACACTTAAACCTGTTCTCATCTCCACCGTGTGTGCCTTCATGTGCTACTGCGCCACTGATCGCCACCTCAAACCCCAATACATCCGGGGCCTCTTAGCAGGAGTTCAGTTTAACGTTCGCGTTCCGATCTCGGCTTTCCCAGCCTGTTCGCAAACCAGTCAGTCAAACTCATCCTCAAAGGTCTCATTAAAACTTTTCCCCCGTCTTAGACCGGAGACGCCCTATTACGCTTTCCACTTTACGCCTCATGCTCTCCAAACTTAGAAGTGGGTTATTCTCCCCTTATATCGATGCACTACTCGATGCCCTATTTCTCCTAGCTTTTATGCCTTTCTCAGACCAGGCGAATTTACCACAGCTTCCCTTACTTTCGATTCCAATCGAGACGTCAGCTTTCTGACATATCCTTTCACGCTAGCCACTTTAGTTTATATCTTTAAACACTCCAAATGCGGCGGCGTCTGCTCCGTCATCGCCGCCCGCATCGACTCCCAGTTCTGCCCTTATAAGGCCATGATCAAGTTTCTACGGCTTAGACCTACCTCTAATCCTCTCTCACCATTATTCCTTATCTCAGGGAATTTTCCTTTAAACGCAACGACAGTTCAATGTCTATTTAAAACAAGTCCTCATTAAATCCGGGTTATCACCCCTTCTATACACGGGGCACTCCTTCAGAATAGGCGCAGCTACTTCCGCTGCCAATCAAGGCGTCTCGTCCTCATCCCTGCAACAACTCGGACGGTGGTCCTCCTCCGCTTTCTCATCCTACATCCGCCCTGACCTCAATGCCGTGCTGGCTATCCAAAGGTCTCTCCAACCTTAAACAAATTGGTACGTATGCATATAACTGGTGGTGGTTCTTAGCATGTCAGCACGTATGTTGCCCTACGGCTCATGTTCAATTCTGTTATTTAAACCTGCATGTCCAGGCTGTAAAACCTTCGGGTTGTATAATGTGTCCCTGCTAAAGCAGGTTGCCCCGCAAAAAATGTTCGGGAAGCCTCGCACGTTCCGGGCACCCGGGGCACTGGTCGGGTCGCTCGGTGCGTCCGGGTAGTCCCCGCTCACCCGGGATGCCCCGTACGTCCGGGACGCCCTGTACGGCCAGGATGCCCCCTCCGGGATGCCCCGTACGTCCGGGAAGCCCTGTGTGGATGCCCTGTACGATCCAGGATGCCCTGTACGGCCAGGAAGCCCCGTATGTCCGGGTTGCCCTGTATGTCCAGGATGCCCCGTTCTTCCGGGAAGCCCCGTATGTCCGGGTCGTGAAACCTCCGGTCCGTATTATGTTTCCCTGCTAAAGTCAGGTTACCCCGCACATTCGGGAAGCCTCGCACGTTCCGGGCACCCGGGGCACTGGTCGGGTCGCTCGGTGCGTCCGGGTAGTCCCCGCTCACCCGGGATGCCCCGTACGTCCGGGACGCCCTGTACGGCCAGGATGCCCCCTCCGGGATGCCCCGTACTTCCGGGACGCCCTGTATGTCCAGGAAGCCCCATCCGGGTTGCCCCGTCTGTCCGGGATGCCCCGTACGGCCGGGAAGCCCTGTACGTCCAGGAAGGATGCCCGGGAGGCATCAGTCGCTTATATCCTCACATGTATTAACCTCCTTTTCATCCATAGATTTCCGCCGCATCCCGCAAGGTAAGATTCACATTCAGTACTTCATCCTGCATTCTTTTGGGGGTTCATCGGAAATGGTTCTTCCCTTCCCGATTGATATCCTACTAAAACTTGGGCCTAATCGCCAAAACAACATTCATTCATTTGTGATGAACTGTCATCATTATGTTCCATTGATATAATGTGACCGATAATAAATATGTATTCCATACATCATGTCTCTCCTGATTGAAATGAAGCTTAGCGCAAGTTCAGACAGGAAGACCTAACACTCCGTATTGCGCGTCATGGCAATACTTGCTCCCCGCATCTAAATGACAGGGAGCGCCTCTCCTCAGCTAAACCTATCACGCCCCTTCATTACAGGGCTAATCATCGCACCTGTTAACCCCTCTATATATGCTCTCCCCTGTTCTATCAGCTGTCTTCCAGGTGTCAACGCGCAACCCTCCTCCACCCCTTCGCCTCCTGCTTCCAACTCAGGGCCAAGCTTATCCTCCTCCCTTCCAACCGGACCTAACCACTTATCACCACCACCAGTGTCTAGACCCAGGGGGGTTCATCGGAAATGGTTCTTCCCTTCCCGATTGATATCCTACTAAAACTTGGGCCTAATCGCCAAAACAACATTCATTCATTTGTGATGAACTGTCATCATTATGTTCCATTGATATAATGTGACCGATAATAAATATGTATTCCATACATCATGTCTCTCCTGATTGAACTGATATTGATGAAACTGATTTGCTCGACTGTCTCTCAAATTGTAATGATTGTATGCATTGATTGAATTGTACTTAACAGACTGTATGTGGTTTGTCTTGTGTGTCATGTTTTGCATTTTGTCTTTTTGTTTATGTATGTCTGTAAGTTGTTGCGATTGTCGGGACCCCCTTGAAAACGAGATGGTGCATCTCAAGGGGTTTATCCCAATGAATACAAATATCTATAATTCTAGCGCACTCGAGCTGGTTTCTCCGAAATTACCTACCCCACCTTTAAAGAAAACTATTATAACAATTAAGATCGAGAAAATTATTTACGTGACATATGGATATACCAAATAACTACCTACAGTATACTATGACAAAATACAAAATAAAATATGTGAAGTATTGTTATGAAAAGTGGAAAGCTGTGCAGATATTGAGAGAGGTGGCTTGTGTACAAATGTGAAAATGATTCGGAGGGTTGTGCAGAACTCGCAATATTTAAATGAAATAACAAAAAAACAGGATATTGTTTGCATTCATATAATGCATAGTGTCTATGGAGTGGCTGAGGGTATGTCTCAGCCGGGGTCCCGGGCCTTATTGATGAGGCCGGTAGCAGAAATGAGTGTGACCGCTCACCTCAAATCCACTCCACCTGTCCACTGAAGACTCTCAGCTTGTACACCACAGTGAGACTTACATTCTTTGATTTAAGGACTTGTGCAACACACAGGCTGCAGAAACATGCTGAGGATCTTTCCTATTCACCAGCTATTGTATGTGAGCAATTTTCCGGGAGGTGCAAATCAGACAGAAAAGCGATCGAGGGAAATGAATGACTTCCCCGAATGGATATTTCTTTTTGAGAAATCATTGAAGGTCTGTTTTTAGTAGCACTTTCAGGAAACTGGAGGATTGAAGAGGAGCGGAAATGTGGGAGGGGGGAGCAGAAGGTGGTGTGAGTATAGCTGCTCATTCACACAGAATGCAAAAGTAGGAGAAAATCTGCTTGATTCAATCAAGCTTAATTCTATTTTGATAAGTGTGGGTGCTGGGCGTCTGGGCCGGGCTCGGTGGGGGGGCTGTGACTCATGTTGGAGACTGACAATGAAAGCGGGTAACAACAGCTGCTGGATGGCGGGCGAGCTCATGCACCTCGACGCTCAAGTCTTGTCAGTCACATTTCCCCTAATTAATGAACATCTGCTTTCCATGTTCAGTTACACTGCATCGCCAGCTTGTCTCATATGAATCGCTGACTTCTGACCCCCCCGAGGTGGGCTCTGGCTATCAGAAGTACCAGGCCAGCACTGTCCTCGTCCCTCTCTACAGAGGCCTCCGGCTCACCACAGGGGGGGGTTCTGAGCCTCAGGGATCAGCCTCCTCTGGGACGGCCACGCAGGAAGTGCTCTGTTTGTGTCACGCTGCTATTGGTTCAAGCGGCCTCCAGTGGCAGCGGCCCGCCTCTATCCGTGAAGGACCCAGAGTCCTCCTCCCATCTCCAGAGCCCTAACCTATTCCCAAACTGACTTCACGAACAGGTGTGTGTGAGCGAGCCTTGGAAACAAGGCTGGGCTTGTTTTTTTTTTTACTTTTCTGCCTGAAAACACAGCACATGCACATTAGAAATAGCAGCAGCTGTTGACTTCACGCTGTCAGAGATAAGTACAGTCTACTGCTTAGTATGGCTCCAAAATGTAGGAGTCTTATATTGTTAATTTGAATCACCACAAACACATTAACAATGGTGCAATGAGCTTACATTTCAGAGAAGTAGAAGTAGTGAGAAAGGAAAAGTGAATACTTTGGGAAAGTAAAGACTTGAAGTGGGATCAACATGGAAATTAGGGACGTACTTTTAATATCACCAACAGTGTCAGGTGTAGTCAAGATTAATATGTGTCCAATACCACCGTTTTACAAAACTCTGCTCGATACTTGAAATGTGCTTTATAACAGCTACATTTACTCAAAGTATGAAAAATACTCAGGCTGAATAGTAAATGCTATTTGACCGTAATATCTCAAAGATATTGAAGTGACTCTTATTTTGTATATACTGATTTTTGTGCTTTTATGTAGGTCTTAATGTGTGCATATGTATAAATGTGTCTTTTGATTGTGTATATATAGGTATATACATATTTGCACACATATCTTTATATATATTTGATTTTGTATTCGGGATTGTGGGAAACGGTATTTCGATCTCTCTGTCTGTACACACAAACTGAAAGATTGACAATAAAGTTGACTTTGATATTATAGCGTTGTGATGTAGCTGATGGAGGTGGTTAAAGCTATGTCATGTTTACAGCTATCTGGCTCAGAATTCGGTGCATTTTAACAATCTATTATAATTAACACTGTAATTGAACGTTTTACCAGATTTTTTTATTCCTTCAAAGTCTTTAAAAGAATGAGGACACAAATAGAGATGATGAAGGCAGCGTACCAACAAATAATATCAACACATGAGCGATGCCCTTCTTCCTGACCTTTTACAAAATACAGACATGTTTCTTTCTTTTCTTTCTTTCTTTTTGTTTTGCAATCTACTTTTTATTAGTTCAGAGAAGGGTGCCATCCTCTTTTTGTCCTGATGCAAACTTTACCAGAATGTTAATTAGACTTGTAAGGGAGTTTGAAACTCAAATAAAAAAATGAATTGCATAGGGTTTGGAATAGCATTTCTGTGGAAAGTTGAGTTATCCAACTCGAGAAAAGAAAATGGCAGCCATATTATTTGTCCAGAGAATTCCCTTTAGGTTGACGATAAATGGTCCTTGGATAACTGTGTTTATATCTGCAATGGTGTGTATGTCATTACGAAGCCTCAACTTCCATTCACTTATAGAAAACAGTAGCGTAGTCTATAATAAGATGCTTTTCAGTGGTCTATACATATATTTTTTTAAAAGGACTGTGTGTTGAGATACCATCTTTAATGAGTAATATGGGGAGCAGTATAACTTTATCTGTTATCCAGTCTAGACCATCCTCGGTCAGTTCCTAATGTTTGGCTAACTCTAACGCTGAACAATAGTCCTTCAGATATCCCAGCCCTGTCAGACTGATAGCGTTTTACTTAAAGCCGCACTGGATTTGGTCACTTCCCTTTTCTTCTAATGTGAAGAAACCTGAAACTGTAAGCGTTTCAGCCGAACAAATGTTATTCCCTCTCCCTGTGGGCTGACTAAATGTTCTTTCATTGGTTAACACGCCAGGTACAGTTTTTGCACAGATGGCAATTAAACTAGTTTGCTAATCCCATCGACAAAGGTCTCTGCAAACAACTCTTTTATCACAAAGAATGACAACACCCTCAGCTAAGATAGTGTTGAATTAAAGAATGCATGTTCAAAAAAAAGAAAACACAATTGGAATGGAGAAGTTGGCCAGAGAAAGGAGTAGCTAAAGTCTTATTTATATCTCTTTGTTGGTGTTGGAGCTCTTTCAAGGTGCTGGCAGACTGAGGAGTGTGGTGGGCGGCAGAATCACATCACACACGGCCTCAGTGTCATCTGCACACACACACACACACACACACACACACACACACACACACACACACACACACACACACACACACACACACACACACACACACACACACACACACACACACACGCGCGCGCGCGCCTGCCATAGCATACAACTCTGCTCCTGTTTCTAAAATACTCCATATTTATAGGACACAAGTGAATGTGGGGAAGACTTCACAGGAAGAATACTTCCTATATAGAAGGTTAACAATCCTCAGTGATTTAAGATCAAATACAACTATTCTAATAGCAGCAGTAGGGTTATTATTCATTTGAAATATGTTTTAAAGAACCTTGTAAAAATGAATGCTATAGAATATCTTCCACAGTAAGCAGTCTCATTAACTCTCGCATCTTTTAATTTGACATTATTCATCAATGGCGGCAACTAGAGAAAAGATTGAAATAAAGGCTGAGTCCAAGCAGATAGTGACAATGGATGCTTTATACAACACTGTATTACATTGTTGTAATGATATCCTGAAATCAACAAACAAACCCATGTGACAGCTCCTCATCAGACTATACCTATTTGTATTTCCCAGTGTCTTCTCCCCAACCCAGAACATCCCACAGGTAGATACACAAGTGTTTATGGGTATGGTTATCAATTCATCACTAAATAAAAATAGAATTACCAGATTCATACATCTCAAAGTGTGACTAAAGTCTGTAATTGGACAGTTTATACTAGTCATATTCTGACTAGTTGTCAGAATATGTCACAATGATCACATTATCATGCGGTTTCATCAACATACTACACTAAAAGAAGGCATGTTTAACAAACTGGGGCTGTGCTAGGGGAATCAAGGGAACTGTAGGGTCTCAGGTTTCTGACCAACATGGATGAGGACAGTATCAATAGCTGCCTCTGATTCTTGAAATTATTTTAATATTTAAATTATTGTTTATAACAAAAGTAAATCAGTTAGGTGTTCATTGTTTTTTGCCCTCAACATTAAAGACAGTGAGTCAAACAATTATGCCCACCTTTAAAAAATACATTGTTTAACTTTAGATTATGCCATTTCAAATATATCCTCAGTACCTGTATCCTGCATGCATCACTTCAGCACTGAAGTCATGTTACTGCAGGAAGTAGACTTTGAGCTGAAAAGGAGTCACTTAAAGCGCTGCAATGCTGATGTAAATCTCCTCTCATGTCTCCAAGTCTTTGTCACATGCCAATAAGACACTCTGATGCCAACAATCATGCATATAGTGGATATTGTCACACTGCAATTCTCTGCCACATCCCCCACTGAAGTGTTACCTTGTTGAGCGAAACAGATGACTCCAATCTAAATCAATCGTCCTTCCATCCATCTCTCCTGCATCCCCCTTTAAGTCTGCAGCCCTCCCATCTCACTAAGAAAGCCATTACTCTCCGCTCACGGTAACCCCGCGTGCGAGATGTACAATTAAAACCTTATTCCTGCTGAAGGAAATTAGATTTAATGAACGGCGGGCTGGGCAACAACAGATGGTTCGTCTTATTGGAGACACAAAGATAGACTGGGTGTTTGAACGCCTTCAGATCAAATGCCAGTGGTTATCAATTAGGAGTGGAGGTGCGCTCCTGACAACATGAAGCAGAGCGGCCCCTCCGCCGCGGCCCTCACCTCACTGCTGGTAGAGATGTTAGCTCACTGTCGCCGGGAACACACGGAGCCTTTCCATATGTTTGTGTCACAAATACCGCGCAGGCCCAGATGTTGCATAATGTCAAATGAGAAATTGTGGACTAAATAAAAATATGATGAAATGTACCATAATTTACACAAATCCACCAGGTCCAGCTTATCTCACTCCAAACATACAGAGCAAATGGAAGTTTCCCCTCATTCACTTAGTATCCTAAATGTATTCTTAATCATATAAAAATTAAGAAAATAGGAATAATTAAAAAATGCTACATTTTGAGTACTTTTGGGAGAGGCTACTTCCGTGCCGTCATTCTGCTTCAAAGAAAAAAGATAAATGATGATGCCATTAAAAGTGAACTAATTAAGGAAGGCTTCTTTTAAGAACTCATTAACTGCAACCTCATTTACATAATGATGCATATTAATTAAGTTTTAATGAATCTGAATTTCCAGCAAGCCGCATTTCCTTGGCTGTGGAACAAATTGAACAAATTATTTAAAAGTGTTCTTGATTCTACTTTTCACACCAAAGGGGAGAGAGAATGCAATCATTTGTAGAAAATCATATTTCCCCCCCCCCTCCACAGCCTGCGCCCATCTGTTAATTATTTTTAAATGTAATCATTTACCCTTTTGTTTCACTCCCTTCCCAACCCAATCGGGAGGTAAGGGACTGGCTCTGAATTCTGAAGAGTGTGTGAACGTCTGAAATGTGTGATTACGAGGCAGATGAAAGATAGTGTTTCTGCTTGTTGTCATGTGGGATGTGGAGCGCTCCACTCTTCATTGGTCTGTCTGTGACTGATGTGTGTCCGTGTGTTTCCTGTCACCTGCACACATTCAGACTGCCGACTTCACTGTGTGAAAGGTTTCCGGCAAACGTAATGTCAAAGCATTAACAGAAGAAATGTCTTTAAGGAGAGGAGAAATTATTTGGGGGGGTTGTAAAGAAAGCCATTAAGATTCCAGCTGAAAAGAGTTAAGCTATTTTTTCCTTCTGGATTATTAAACTCTTGGGAAGTTAAATCTGGAAAAGATAAGGTGTGGTAGTACATGACAAAGTAGAATAGTAGTAACATTCCCCCAATGACACCGGGGGTAGTAGAATCATGACAACATTAAAGAGGTACATATATTGGAAAAGGCCGGGGTATTCGAAATACTGAGGTCAGGACTTTGGAAAACTAGTAGACAAAGTAATATGTCACATTCTAATTTAAAGAGGCACTATTCTGCTTTTTGTGGTGTTCCCTCTCCTATAGTGTGTTCTATATGTTTGTGTTCATGTAAAGGCCCTGACACAACAAGCCGATTTCGGCCGTCGATGAGCGTCCTGTCGCCCTACTCAGATTGGTGTGTCTGGCACCGTCGTGTCTTTTCAGCCGTGCCGACACCTTCCGCTGCCGATTCACCTTGTTGAATCGGCAGTGGCGGCTGTCGGCAAAATAAATCACTCTGATTGGCTGTTCAGCTTAGCGAATTAGTGCTTGAGAAGTGAAACAGAAGTGAGGTAAGTAAAAACAAACGATAGGCACACACAGACGGCTATTATCTTTCATTTTCATCTCACCTGGACAGCAATAATTTATATTACATCATGGCGATCTGGAATGAAGAAACCGAAGACCAACTCAGTTGCCACGTAATTTGCTGCCACACTTCCTGCATGAGGTGGACAATAGCTTTTTCAAGTATTTAACGGACAGGACCCTGGAAAATGAAACCTCTAAAAGACAGTTCAGTAATTTGTAAGAATGTTACTACAGTTCTACATTTCATAATAAATCACTTTTTACCACTACTGCAAAATACAAAACTTTATTTCGTACCTTGATACTACAGCCATTAGATAACACAACATTAGAATGAGGATAACATTTGCTATACTACAATAAAAGTCAGAAGATACAGATGTACATGATGATACATAATTTGCCTGTCAGTGTTATGATGTTGTATATTAATATAATCTTGGATTATAATCACTGATGCATTGAATGTGGTAGCAGCAGTACTTTAAGGTTGACAGCCACAATGCTTAAATAGTTTATTTCTGCTTCGGGGAGCTGAAGTTTGTGTGACGAATACACACTACCGCCGCCTGCTGGTAAGGAGAGTTATTGCCACCCACGCATGCGCAGTGCGCACGTGCTACTTGGCCTTCGGCTGAAGTCTTTGCGGTGTGTTCCAGTGTGACCTTTTGGCTAAGACGTGAGGCGACACAACAGTCGGGTGTCCATCGCGACGTGTTCTTTGGTGTCAGGGCCTTAAAGGGTCTGCATAGGCTAAAATCCCTGTGTTCCCCCTCTCCACCTGAAACGCCTCCATTGGACTCCTTTATTTACTTCGGAATATAGTGACATCACCATGGAACACTTATATTGGCTACCACTCCAACACATTGTACGTGATAGGCTAAGGAGCGAGACATATCTAAGTGGTTGACCAATCACAACAGAGCCGGCCAGAAAACCAATCAGAGCAGACTGGGCTCTGGTTTCAGACAGAGGGGGGAAAGAGGTGCTGCAGCACAGGCAGTATGAGAAAATAAAGAGCTTTTTGAACAATAAAGCATGGAGACATGTCCCAGTAGAGACACTACATACTGATATACACCTGAACATCAACAGGAGAGGACTCTTTAAAGTAGAGACACCACATACTGATATACACCTGAACATCAACAGGAGAGGACTCTTTAAAGTAGAGACACTACATACTGATATACACCTGAACATCAGCAGGAGAGGACTCTTTAAAGTAGAGACACTACATACTGATATACACCTGAACATCAGCAATAAAACTGAACTCCTCCTCATCGGCTCCAAATCCACCCTCAGTAAAACCCCCAACCTCACACTGACCATCGATGGCACCCCTGTTTCCCACTCAACCCAGGCACGCAACCTCGGGGTTATATTCGATCCCACCCTCTCCCTTGACTCCCACATCCGCCAAGTTGTCAAAATCTAATTTTTCCATCTCCGCAACATTGCCAAAATCCGTCCCTATCTCACCCGCCCCGCAGCTGAGCGACTCATTCACGCCTTCATCTCCTCCCGCCTCGACTACTGTAACTCCCTCCTATACGGCATCAGCTCCACCTCCCTCAGTAGACTCCAGCGTGTTCAGAACGCAGCCGCCAGACTTCTCACCCACACTAAATCATGGCACCATATCACCCCGGTCCTCAAAGAACTACACTGGCTTCCCGTTACTCACCGCATCAACTACAAACTCCTGGTCCTTACCTATAAAGCCCTCCACCATCTGGCCCCCCCGTACCTCACTGACCTTCTCATCCCCTACCATCCTCCCCGGACCCTCAGATCCACCTCGGCCGGCCTGCTTTCCACCCCCATTGGCAATCTCCGGAGCTTTGGAGACAGAGCCTTCTCTGTGGCCGCCCCAAAGCTCTGGAACTCCCTCCCCCAAGACCTCCGTGAGTCCGAGTCCCTCACTCTGTTCCAGTCCCGCCTCAAAACCCATCTTTTCACCTCTCTCTATCCGTAAAACACCCCCCCACTCATTTTCGACCTCCTCCTGACTGCCACTGTGTTTTGTTTTGTTGTTTTTGTTGTTTTTCTTAGTCTGTTGTCTACCTGCCCCAGTCTATCTACCCCCCCCCCCCCCCCTCATATTGTAAAGCGTCTTTGGGTACTATAAAAGCGCTATATAAATCCAATATATTATTATTATTATTAACATCAACAGGAGAGGACTCTTTAAAGTAGAGACACTACATAATAATAATAATAATAATAATAATAATAATAATAATAATAATAATAACTAGGTCTCAGACCCTAATAAAAGGAATTTATAAAGCGCCTTTCACGGGACCCAAGGTCGCTGTACAAGGTGGACAGACAAAACAAAACAGACAATGAGGAGCGAACAAAACAAAAAAAATAAAGTAAGGAAGCCGGGGGACCAGGAAAGGACTAGGGTCCGAAGGCCATGGTGAACAGATGCGTTTTCAGTGAGGATTTGTGTCCAGTGAGGCAGCGTTCCGGATCTCGGCAGGAAGTGCATTCCAGAGGGTGGGGGCCGCAACACTGAACGCCCTGTCACCCACAGTACGAAGGCGAGAGCGGGAGATGGAGAGCAGGCCCGTGTCTGAGGACCGCAGACTCCGAGAGGGGGTGTAGGGATGTAGGAGGTCTGTTAAGTACTGGGGGGCGAGGGTATGGAGGGACTTGTACGTGAGGAGGAGTGTTTTATAGTAAATACGGGACTTGACCGGCAGCCAGTGGAGGTGGATGAGGGTGGGGGTGATATGTTGCCATGGCTTAGTGCGGGTGAGAAGCCTGGCGGCAGAGTTCTGGACATATTGGAGCCTGGCCAGGGTTTTGCTGGGAACCCCGGACAGGACTCCATTGCAGTAGTCCAGACGGGATGTGATGAAGGCGTGTATGAGTGTTTCTGCCACAGAGTCAGAGAGTGAAGGGCAGAGTCTAGAAATGTTTTTGAGACGGGAGAAGGCGGATTTGGTCATGGATTTGATATGCGCCTGGAAAGAGAGGGTGTAGTCCAGGATGACTCCCAGGTTGCAGACTTCAGTGGACGGGGAGATGGAGCAGCCGTCAATGGTGAGAAGCAGGTCACCAACCTTCTGGAGCTGCGCCTTGGGAGCCACAATGATGAGCTTAGTTTTGTTGCTGTTTATTTTTAGCAGGTTTGATGACATCCAGTTTTTTATGTCCTGTAGGCAGTTGACAAGGGAAAGAGGTGGGAGCTGTGTGGACGGTTTGTTGCAGAAATAGAGCTGTGTGTCATCGGCATAAGAGTGAAAGCTGAGACCATGTTGGCGGATGATTTGACCAAGTGGGAGCATGTAGATGGTGAATAGGAGGGGTCCAAGCACGGAGATTTGAGGTACACCTTGGTTGACTGGGGCCGGAGGGGAGCTGCAGTCACTGATGGTAACGAAGTGAGTCCTGTTCGAGAGGTAGGACTCGAACCAGGCAAGAGCTGTGTGACTGAGGCCAAGGTAGTCTGACAGGCAGCTGAGGAGGATGCTATGGGATATTGTGTCAAAGGCTGCGGAGAGGTCCAGGAGGATGAGAATACTGATGAGGCCAGAATCAGATGCGATGAGGAGGTTGTTAGTGTCTCAGTACTGTGATGGGGTCTGAAGCCAGACTGGCAGCTTGTTTTGTTTTGTTTATTTACTTATTTGGTTATAAGGGCAACAGTGGTCTTTTGGGACCTGAAAAAAATGTTTATAGTCAGCATTTGTGGTAGTTTTGATGGTAGTTTTTGAGGCATACCCCCCCAGACCCTCCTATTAGTGCCCGGTCACCGGTCGCTTTGTGAGAGGGTTTGAAGGTCTAATTTCTAATGATTGATAGTTACACATACTTGTGGTATGTATTAGTTTGGTTTGCCCCTGGTACATACAAAGGATAATAATAATAGCGTTTTTTTAAATTATACTGAGTTATTCTTCTTGTCAGGAACCGCTACTATTCGTTTGTTTTATGGATTTGGGCCGGTCTGGGTCTAAATGCCAGGGCTGATTTGCTGTCCCAGTCCAGCCCTGACCCCGACCCAGGGAGTGGGGCTTCTGCAGGTAAACATAGCCTGGGGGTGTGGCTTGATTTAAGGTGAAAAAGTCTTGTTGATTTTGCCAGGTCTCCGTTAGGCAAACAAAGTCTGTTTTCCTGTCAGTGATGATGTCATGAATGAGTGGTGCTTTATTATTGAAGGAACGGGTATTCAGCAGCATGAATGTGGGGGCGTTGCTACTGGAAGCTGGCGGTGTGAGCAGAATGACACTGTCAACACTAGGGTTGGGTACCGAGAACTTCCAACATTTCGATTCCAACGGCATCATTTAGAAATGTGAATTTCGGTTCCGCTTTTCGATGCCTGAGGAAATGTTTCTCGCCGCTCTCCGTAGCGTACTGTATGACTACGGCGAGGCGGGAAATGTAGCGTTGGACCTACACTTCCTACAGCGTAACCTGAGACCAGGGCCGGCCCGTCGCACTGGCATTATAGACAACCCAGTCTCACGGCATTTCGTGTTCACCAACACGATTTTTAATCTATTGATTCGTGTTCACCAACACGATTTGCCCCTTTTTTTCGTGTTGCACAGCACGATTTTAAAAGCAATGTATTTCTACTGCCTGCAGCACGTCTTTTTCTCCGGTCGGGTCGAGGAAGACCGGAAGCTGTGTGGTTCATAAAAACATGTTCTTACTCAATATCAAGCCACAGTTATTGCTTTTATTTGAAATCGTATAATTTCGGACTTTTGTTGCCGTCTGTGAGGAAAATAAATGGGGCTCAGAGCCTCAGGATACTGAAATCTGTATTTTTAAAATCTTTTTTTCCTTCTAATTTGTTATTCTTTTCAAAATAACACACTGTTATTTACTCACCAATAACACTCAATTATCCTTGCTTTTATTTATTGGTTTAATTCCATAGTCTCTGGCTTTTTTGTCGTCCGTCAGGAACTGAATTTAAAAATAAAAATAACCGGAAACAGACGTAGGCATTTCGAGCGATTACCCAAGATCCTCAGCTATGGTTTTAAGCTCGTTTATTGGATGTTTTAGCCGCAATGCATGCTGGGATTTGGTGTTTATATGATATGAAATCCGGAAAACATTTTAAAAGAATAAAATAATACTTAATTCCGAGTGTTCTTGCTTTTCTCTTTGAAAGTCATCACATAACGGCATTGTAATACACGGTTCGGCTGCATTGTATATTACAGATCTGCCGTAGTTCTTTATTTATAGAGCCCTGATGAGAAGACCTTTGGAAAAACTGAGAAAATGCCGCCGAAACTGAATACTTGAAGTGGATCATAAATATATTCAACAATTAAACAACATCTTCAATTTCTCTTCACACAATATGTCTCTTATTGTTTTTATGTGTTATAATATAACACATAAAAACAATAATATACTCTTAATATTTTTTTCATCAAATATTATTTGAATATTTGAATAAAAATATGAAGAGTACATACTTTCATAGGGGGAAAGTAGAATGTCTGTGATAGAAATGTAGAATATAAAAAATCAAGAAGATACTATAAGTGATCTCTACAATAAAACAGTTTAGTGCAGGATGTATAAAGATATTAATAGGAGGAGGTGCAAAACAGAAAAACGAATTAACCTTTATTTAAACATTAAATATATATATCCTTTATTTAACCAGGTAAACAACTCATTGAGATTAAAATCTATTTTCCAAGAGTGACCTGGCCAAGAAGGGCAGCATGTACAAAGTTACAACATATAAAACACAGACATGAAAGGCAGACAAATACAGCTGTAAAACACAAATAAAATGGCACATTAGCCAGTCAATATGCAAAGTAAAACAAACTATTAAAATCATTCAAAAACTGGCAACATTTTAGGATATACGAGCACTCACATCGACCAATGGTGTCGTGTTCTCTGTCCTTTAAGATGGACCTGAATTCCCCCATAGTGACTAAATCTGAGAGTTTCAGCTCCTTCTGTACATTGTTCCAAGCTGTGGGGGCAGCATATCTAAAAGCTGTTTTTCCCAGTTTTGTTCTCACTGTAGGAACCAGCATCTGAATAAAATCTTGGGAGCGCAGGCCATATGGACTTTCTCTTTGACACATATATGTGCAAATGTAGGAGGGAATCAACCCAAGCAGAGATTTATAAATAAAACCCAACCAATGGGAAAGTCTGCGAGCAGACAAAGATGGCCAATTAGCAGCAGCATATAAAGTGCAATGGTGTACTCGATATCCACATCCAGTGATACATCATAAGGCACAATGGTACACAGTATCCAAGCTCTTTAGGCATTGGTCAGAGGCATTCATGTATAGCAGGTCACCATAATCTAATACAGGTAAAAACGTTGCAGATATCAGATGTTTCCTTGTCTGAAAAGAGAAACAGGATTTATTCCTGTAAAAGAAACCTAATTTTATTTTTAGCTTTGAAACAACATTTTCGGTGTGTAACTTGAAATACAAGTTCTGTTCAATAAGAAATCCCAGATATTTGTAAGTAGTGACCCTCTCAATGTCAGTCCCTTGTGCAGTACAAATATTGGGTAGAATAGATGGTAACTTTTTGCCATTCGAAAATATCATTACTTTGGATTTTTCAGAATTTAATACCAACTTTACTTGATATAAATGGGTTTGTATGACATCAAAGGCAGACTGGAGGAAATATAGACTTTGCTCTATAGAAGCGGAGGAACAATAAATAACAGTGTCATCTGCATAAAAATGGTAAGAAGCATTTGCTAAATTATTACATAGATTATTTACATATATGGTAAAAATAATGGGTCCTAATATGGAACCTTGTGGCACACCCTTTGCTAACGGGAGGAAGGAAGAAAAGGACCCAGAAAATTGGACGCATTGGGTTCTCGCTGATAAATAATTTAAAAACCAACCTACAGTATGCCTAGATAAGCCGATACTGTGAAGTCTTTCCGTCAGGGTGATATGATCAACTGTGTCAAATGCCTTTGACAAATCAATAAATAGAGCTGCACAATACTTTTTACAGTCCAATGCCTCAAGTATGTTGTTCACCACTTTAATAGCAGCAGTTGTTGTGCTGTGTTGTTTTCTAAAACCGGATTGGTGTTCTGACAAAATATCATTTGTGTCCAAGTATAATTTAAGTTGTTCACTGAGAAGCTTTTCGAGGACCTTCGCTACAACACATAATTTTGAAATTGGCCTATAATTATTAACAGATGAGGGATCCCCTCCTTTCAGTAAAGGAAGAACATATGCAGATTTCCATATGTTAGGAATCTCATTGTTGGAAAGAGTTAAATTAAAAAGATAAGTAAGCGGCTCAGCTATAAAGTCGGCTGCTAATTTAAGAAAATGAGGAGGAAGTTTGTCCAGACCTGCCGATTTGTGTGGATCCAGATTCTGCAATACTTTATGGACCTCTATCACCTCAATAAAAGTACAATTGAATGGCTGAGCCATGTGATGGGGTGAAGGTGGTGAGGAATCAATGTTCTGTCCAGGGCCCGAATGTAGGGACTCAAACAAAGAACCAGATAAAATAAAATGTTCATTAAAGCAGTTGAGAATGGCCGATTTGTCAGCGAGGGTTTGCGAGTCTTTAACAATGCAGGCTGGTAATTCATTTTTAGTTTCTGTTCCAAATGAGTTTTTTATTACCTTCCAAAATTTCCTTGGATCATTTAAGTTACTAGTAGTATTAAAAATGTAGTACTCAGATTTAGCCTTTTTAACTAGGAAGGTGAATTGATTTCGGAGCTGTCTAAAAACAATCCAGTCCACTTGGGATTTCGATTTTCTGGCCCTTGACCAGGCAATATCCCTTTCTTTTAGAATGCTGGCCAGTTGAGGACTAAACCAGGGATTGTTTAGCCCTTTCAACCTAAATTTGCGGAAAGGAGCATGTTTGTTTATAATTCTAGTAAAAGCCTCATGAAAATAATCCCATGCCAGTTCAACATCACTAATGAGAGAGATCTTGTTCCAATCAGGTCATGAAAAAATGCTTGCTCGCAAAAATGTTTAAAGTCACGTTTCAAAACTATTTGTGGTCTTGTTTTTGGAAGCTTAGCTTGCCTGATTGTAGCTATAGCGCAATGGTCACTCATATCATTTACAAAAATACCAATATCCAAAAACTTATGAGGCGCATTTGTTAAAAATAAGTCGATAAGAGATGATTTATCTTGGTGTTTAAGATTAGGACGAGTTGGGCCATTGATAAATTGCGTAAAATTAAAAGAGGTTGATTTAAAACTATCGGAGACAGAGGACAACCAGTCCCAATTAAAGTCTCCAGCAATTAAAATCTCATTAAAATCCAAGCAAGATAACTGATGACTCAATGATGATAAAGCCTCAATGCTTGCTGAAGGGGGTCTATAGCACCCTACAACAGTGATAAACTGACCCTTAAGAAGTTCCAATTTCAGCGCAAGTAGTTCAAATTGTCTGCTAAGAGACACAGATGATTGGATGGTAGCATGACATTTTGTTTTTACATAAATTGCAACACCACCACCTTTTCTGGGACGGTCACAACGAAACACATTGTAACCCTTAATTGCAATGTCTTTGTCCGCGATAGATTTCTTTAGCCGAGTTTCAGATAAAACAAGAACATCAGAATCAGCGGATTTTGCCCAGATTTTCATGTGGTCCATTTTAGGAAGTAGACTTCTGACATTTATGTGGATGATACCAAGACCCGACCTTGCTTTAAAATCATCAGGGGTACTCAGACAATTGAGATCTGGTCCAGGGTTTGGATGAACGTTTCCTGATAAGAGGAGCAGGATAACAATGAAACATTTCCTTTTCACCCAAGTTGTTGTTTGCATAGATTCATTATATAGGCCTATTACTCTCTTTCCACCATAGGAACACGAGCTCATCGAAAAAGTTTGTGTCTTGACTAGGGAAGACAAGATGAGGCACATTTTGGACTTCATACCCTTCACGCACCTCATATGGATGGAGAATAGTCAGTAGGAGAAACATGCTGGGTGACATGTGTCAGGAGGTAGAGAGGGCGTGCTGAAGAAATCCAGAAACAGCACAGGAATACCGTCCGCGTTTTCCGTCCTGCCGAAGATGAGAAATGCCAGGTCAGCGAGGTGAGAATCCGGTCCGGACTTTCAGTCCTCCCGAGAACGAAGATGACGTTGTTTGACGTCTCATGTAAACAGGAACACAAGCCCAGTCATGCTATGCTTTAGCTCAACGAACCCGTTCTTATTATACATCCATGAACGATCCCAGTCCACCAAAGTCCAAAATCAAGCGCAACACAGGTGGCGTTTCAGCTCCGGGAAGTGAGCACAGGCTCCGCAGTCCAAGCGGATAGAGTGGTCCCAGGAACGGAGCAGTAATGTTTAGCCGTAATGTTACGGGATCAACAACGCTCGCCCCGGTTGTACTGTCCAAAACAGCTCACAGATATTGACCGGTGTTTTACAACGATAACATAAATCACGTAGACAACACTAGAACAGACATGAGAGCACAGTGGACAGGGACAGATTAAAGTCTTCCTTTAAATAAGAAAACAACTTTGGGGGTATCTATCTACAGATAAATATTAAGCCTGACAAAGTACTTAACGTCTAATATATTGCTTATTTTAACTGATATTATACATATGAATTATACTCTTATGTATGTAGATAGAATAAGAAATGTGCAGAATATGACGTTTAATGGTGGAGGTATACACATATTGATAGATGTCTTGTAATGCACTGTTGAGGAACCTGTGACCCAAGTGTTTCATTCATTGCATAACTACACCGTAGTTGTGAATATGATATGTAAATAAACCTTTGAAAATCTTGAAAGGGATGTGCAAAATAGACATAATATACAGTCTTTAATTAACTATTAGTAGAGAATAACGAGTAATGAATATACTTTATTACTCGTTTCCATTCATGTCAATTGCAGATACATGTTTAGTCTTCTCAAGCACCAACTATCAAATATCTCTCCTGATTGTTGGCACTTGACAATCACCTTCCCTGAATTTTACTCAGGTGTAACTAAAGTCTGATTTAAGAGTTGTTTATATTTCACATCATTAATCAGAATCTGCAAAGTAACTCAAATAAATGCAGTGGAGTAAAAATACCAGGTTAACCTCTGAATTGTCGTGGAGTAGAATTACAAAGTAGCAATGAGCTGTCATGTGGGTATATATTAATGCTATATATTAATGCTGCGCATTATGGACACAAGCGATTTTCACCCATTTATTAATTATATGTTTTACATTTGATAACACCAATGTGTTTAATACTGGCAACTTCTAATTGTGGGAAAAACGAAAACGTTCAGACGTCCCATAGAACATTTTGCGAAACACAATAGCCAGCATGTGTAGTTCTGGAGGGGTGTTCGATTCCAGTTTTGGATAGTCTGGCGTGGTTTCGTTCCATTTCACACAGCTGTTTGACGCTCTGCGTAACCTTACGGGGACTGTAGTCCTAAACGATAGCTGGGGATTATGGGTAGTGTAGTGTCTTCGGCCATCCTAAACTCAGAAATGTTGACAATCGCAATGATGCTCGAAATGTCCCTTATAGGCCTACGTCTGTTTCCGGTTATTTTTATTTTGAAATTCAGTTCCTGACGGACGCCAAAAAAGCCAGAGATTATGGAATTAAACCAATAAATAAAAGCAAGGATAATTCTGTGTTATTGGTGAGTAAATAACAGTGTGTTATTTTAAAAAGAATAACGAATTAGAAGGAAAACAATATTTAAAAATACAGATTTCCGTAGTCTGAGGCTCTGAGCCCCATTTATTGTCTGAGCCCCATTTATTTTCCTCACAGACGGCAACAAAAGTCCGAAAATATACGATTTAAAATAAAAGCAATAATTGTGGCTTGATATTGAGTAAGAACAGGTTTTTATGAACCACACAGCTTCCGGTCTCTCACGACCCGACCGGAGAAAAAGACTTGCTGCAGGCAGTAGAAATACATTGCTTTTAAAATCGTGCTGTCCAACACGAAAAAAAGGGGCAAATCGTGATGGTGAACACGAATCAATAGATTCAAAATCGTGTTGGTGAACATGAAATGCCGTGAGACTGGGTTGTTATAGATGTTCGCCTAGGGCGCCAGATCTGGGGAGGCGCTGCGCTGACAGCTCTCGGAGGGAAAACAAATGTTTTGACCGTTGGTGCTCATACTACATTTTCGGCCTTGATGTAACAACATTCATAATTAAGTAAATGTAACACCCTTTTCACCCCGGTTACACGTTTCATTTGCCCTGTACGATGGGCGCTGCAAGTGATGAAAATGGGGATGTTGGCTTATCTGGCGCCCGCAGCTCACAGCCAACGTGCGAGTGAGCGAGGGAGAAAGGGAGGGTGCACTGGAACCAGCGCTGTTGTTATTAGCATCTGGTGCTAGCTGCGCTAACGGAAGAAGAAGATGTTTCTACAATGATGTGGAGGGAGAGTCCTCTCCAGTCAGACTGAGGCTGATAACTACAGCTCAGTGAGGTAAAGGACTCTGAGTGTTAGATAGTTCACTTAGTCTAAGTTATCTCAGTGGGTCTCAAACGGTTTGATCACAATTTATGTAAACACATATTTCCAAGGCACTCCTTTATAATGATTGGGATAAAACAGGTTTGAAATCATTCCAATGTAAACTATAGGACAGTAAACCAGACATATCGTTTTAAACTGGAGAGATACAAAAATATGCATAAATAAAATAGTAAAATAAGATATGAATGAACAACAAACATAAAATACGTTACATGTATTTGTTATTTGTTATTGGCTATGGGTTATTGGTTATGCTCACATACTTATTTAATTATTCAAATGTAAACCGATCGTTTTCATATGGGTGTTTATGTACCCCCTAGATCAGGTCTCTAGTAATTCTGCTTAAAGTGCACCAGATTGAAGCATTTTGCTTTAAAATGTTCAAACATTTCTTCCTGGTATGCCTGAGACGCAGATATGCTTGTTTTTCTCAACAAGAACTTAATCATTTGTTTTACCCTGCCCCTCAAAGAATCGGAATTGAGAACCGTTAAGAACCGGAATCGAAAAGTAGAATCGGAATCGGAATCAGAATCGTGGAAATTCAAACGATACCCAACCCTAGTCAACACACACATGTTGCACACAGAATTAGTGTGCATTGTATTTAGAAAAATAAAACCATGAAAGCCAAAGGAAGAAAACCAGTGAATAGGAACTTCCATATCCATGTTAAGAGTGTGTGACAGTGGGTTTGTTTCCACTTGCATGATGTAATGTAATTAGGCTCTAAAGGTTTTCCTCCTGAACTAGCAGCAGAAACAGGAGTCATCCAGCGACCTGTTTATGGCTTTCATGTAAATGGATGTGAATAGATGGAAAGGAGCCCTGCAGCGTGCAGCTCTGATGGAGATGATCCACACACTCAATGTGACGTGTGTGTGTGTGTGTGTGTGTGTGTGTGTGTGTGTGTGTGTGTGTGTGTGTGTGTGTGTGTGTGTGTGTGTGTGTGTGTGTGTGTGTGTGTGTACCCAGCACTGTTAAGACTTATATGTGTATCCACATTAGCATAGATGTCCGTTTAGCGTGCGACACTTGATCTCTCTTTCCTCTGGAGCTCGGCGGACAGACGTGAGCAGAGGTGACATGCTGCCCCGGAGAGAGAGAGAGAGAGAGAGAGAGAGAGAGAGAGAGAGAGAGAGAGAGAGAGAGAGAGAGAGAGAGAGAGAGAGAGAGAGAGAGATCATTTCCCCAATTAAGATGCTGGAGGGGAGAGGGAGGTGTGTGTGTGTGTGTGTGTGTGTGTGTGTGTGTGTGTGTGTGTGTGTGTGTGTGTGTGTGTGTGTGTGTGTGTGTGTGTGTGTGTGTATGTGTGTGTGTGTGTGTGTGTGTGTGTGTGTGTGTGTGCACGTGTGTGTGTGTGTGTGTGTGTGCACGTGTGTGTGTGTGTGTGTGTGTGTGTGTGTGTGCACGTGTGTGTGTGCACGTGTGTGTGTGCACGTGTGTGTGCGCGTGTGTGTGTGTCTGTCTGTGTGTGTGTGTGTGTGTGTGTGTGTGTGTGTGTGTGTGTGTGTGTGTGTGTGTGTGTGTGTGTGTGTGTGTGTAAATGTTTTTGACAGTTTAACAGATGTAATGTCCAAAGTTGGTCCAGCGCTCAGCTCTGCCCTCAGCTGATGGACTCCAACATGTTGTTGTTGCTTTGCTCTTTTCCCGCCTCTCGCATGACGTCGTGTGGTGACAGGAAATCAGTTTGTGTGCTGGGTTAAAACGTTTGGTTGTTTGTAAAAGGAAAACAAATAAAGCATATGAAAAAGCCTCTTTGGTTCCCTGTAATATTAAAGCTGCTGTATTCAATATCTATGTAAGCATCATTAACAACTCGTCAAGGGATAACATGTATAGTGGATTCACAGGAACGTTGTCATATGCACACTAGCTAGAGAGTAGCTTTGCTTGATGCTCAGGCTCCTCCAACGAAACATACGTAACATACAAGTGAAAAACAGTGAGTAATTATCATCACCAGTTCTGTGGAGCTTTGTAGCCTCTGCTAGCTTCTCGTTTTGGAATGGTGGATGTTGGTTCAGTCTCACATGCTGTTGCCCTGGTTCCAGCAGGAAGCACTTGTCAGTACATTGGGCAACATGACAACCACGTTGAGAATCAAGCAGATCAAAAGCTCAGGAGTAGGTGGAGACCGAACTAGAGCTAGAAGGAGAGTGATTACTTTATGTATATCAGTCAGAAGGACACAGACACAACTAATGTCTTCACTTAGTTCAGTTGGCATCTGTTCATCATGATAAGATCAGTTTGTCTTGCAAGAAAAGGTGTATATCGTATTAAAGTCTGTTTAACAGAATACATACAAAGAACACGCCGGTACCTGCTCCTTGTGTTTCTAGTTCTGGCCTTCTTGCAAATGCTTACAGTTTCAAAAACAGACTTAGATGCTGATTGGGTGTGCCAGCATCACCAACACTTCCCTGTTGGACTTTAATGTAAGACTTTTACGGTGGGTCAATTGTAACCTAGTCCATTGTTATGAACAATGAACAAACAGAAGCTTGAATCTGTGATATGATGTTAAGCTCCTGCCTGTATATTCAGAACAGAGCACAGTAAGCCGTTACACACACTTCCTCAGGTCTACCTCTGCACAGACTCACATACCTGGATGGACATATATTGTTGGTGGGGGTTCTCATTTTGATATTTGCACCAGCTACACTGAAAGATGAGGGTCAACATCCATAGTCATTGCTGTGGGTTCAGCTGCAGCTACAGATCACATGAGGCCTCAGCGGTCTGCGTCAGACACATCAAGTTCAACACAAAGTGTGATGATGTTCTGTGAAAGGAGAAAACAAATGAGTTTACAGTAGGAACACGTTTCTTTCTCTTTCTGGAGTTCAATTGCAGGTCCATGTTTTGTCTTTGCAATCATTTACTGTCCTGTAAAACAGTACGTGGCACTGTGCAAGAGTCCCTACAGTACGCTGTGCACACTAAACCCTGTTGAATTTGATTGAACCCTTTTCTCTGAGCTCTTCCAGTTGGTTTATTGTTCCCATTGCGACAGCTCCAAAGTGTTCTGTGGAACCATAATCAGATGTTTAGACATCTTTGAGTATGACTTATTGTATCTGCCTAAACACACTAGATAGTCCAACCAGGGTTTCCGCTAGGATTTTTTCTCGCCGGTCAAATGTCCGGGCAGAATTTATTTTACCGGACAAATTTGAAACTTACCGTGTGTCATATTTCAATAATAATAAGAGTTGTGTAGCAGAGTTTCCGTTAGCAGGTAATCACCGGACTATGAGCAGATATGCTTCAGTTTAAAACTCAGTTCACGGGGCTCATTTTTATATTGCTTCAGTTTATAATCGTAACAGATCGAAAAATTCTGATTCATTTTTCAATAAATGATTCCACAAACAACAAACAACATAATTATTACATTCAAACAAACTACTTGTAGTAGATAACGTACATTATTCAAAAGTTTACATTACATTTGAATAATAACACGGGAGAAACGGATCCTCTCTTTTCCCCTCTCCCTCCCTCTCCCTCTCTGTCTCCCTCTCTCTCTCCCTCTCCCTCCCTCTCTCTCCCTCTCTCTCTATCTCCCTCTCCCTCCCTCTCTCTCCCTCTCTCTCTCTCTCCCTCTCCCTCCCTCTCTCTCCTGACAGCAGTCAGTTTCTCATGCAGCTCCTGCAGCCCGCTAAACAGAGGGCGGGGCTTCAGGTGATTATGCAGAGCTGCGTGTCTCGGTCAGACTCAGCAGCTGATCTGATCTCTCTCTCGCGTCCGGTTAGACTTCACTCGCGTTTATGTCCATATGGATCAGATCCAGCTCTCCTGATCGGCCTTTATAGAGAGCACCGATCAAACTATTAAGAGTGAATATCGGCCGATAATGACCGGCGGCCGATCGATCGGAGCCTCCCTAATTATTACCAGACATTTTGACCGGCAGGTTTTGAATTTACCGGTTTTTAATAAATGTTACCAGCTAAAAACCGGTAATTACCGGCTAACGGAAACCCTGAGTCCAACATGTGACTGGCAGTAGTTCACAGCACTTCCTCTCTCCTTCCTGTGTCTGCTGAAGTCCAACAGCATCGCTCTGATGTACTGACTCCAGCGTGTACACTTGTATTTCCACGTCTGCATATAAGAGCAGAGTGTTAGCAGTTGGCTGGGGCATGTTGCAGGCTGTATTTAGAGCAGCCGAGCGGACCGGGCCCCCCTTTGTTCAGAGCTTGATGAGGAGGAAACCCTGCTAGGCTGCGAAGAGTTCTCATCATCACCCTGCATCTCCGACAAGCTGCTCAGCCCGCGCAGAGCCGGGGAGGCGGGAGGCGGTGGCTGATTGACAGGATAAGAAGAGGCCTCAGCGGAGAGATCTCTATCCGCCGACGAGGCCCCGCTCCGATGGGAGACTCTGTGGAGGAGAGGCCCCCTGTATGGGCCCCACTGAGGGGAGGGCCACATACGTGTGGATTTACGAACAGAATCTTTTTAAAGATATATAGGTCCTGATTTTAGGGGAAGGTGCAGATAGACATCAGGCATGTCAGTGACATCACCTGACTCTTTGTGAACAGGCAGTGAAGAAGGCTTCTGTTTGACCACACCCACCATTTAAGCTTATTCCTAAGCCTGATCGTTTAGTATACTAGTCAACAGCGGTAAAAGTATGTTATATTGACAGATACAATCAAAGAACAAATAAATAGGCCTAATCATTGTGTAGAAATATTTTTAAATAATGCATTAATATGCTTTAGGAATATATTGTTGTAGTGTAGCTGTTTTGAGCATATACTGTTGTGTAGTTCGATCTACAACATTATATCATATTATATCATCGTATCATATTTCAAATGTACAATGTAACATCTTCATTTGTGAATAAGTAACTTAATACAAATAAAGAACAAACACCTGTCAGCCACACTATGAGGACAAATGCCACCATCTGCTTTTGCTGGGAATGTGCGATGTGTGCAGCATCCTGGCGAGACTGTAACGTCCACACTGAGAAGCTTCTCCTGAAGCAGACCTGTGGCTCCACTATCTGAACCTGCACATATTTATATCTGACTGACTTTAGGCCAAGAAATAAAGGAGAACAAATAGTTTGTATTAACACGTGGATACAGTGCCACCGATACCTTTGAGGACATACGTAGAAGAATTTCAGAAAACACTAAATATTGATATATTAAATAACTTTGTAACTCTTTGTCAAATCTCATTCAACTTTAAAATATTTGCATTGAAAATATGCAGTGGATATTTTTCAGATACATGGTTTCTCAAATCAACGATCCTCCTCTCAGGGTCTGTTTCCTGGAATAGATACATTCTTCCAGTCGAAAATATATAATAGGATCAATCCAATTATTCTACAGAGATGAACACGAGGAGGAAATTGATTGCCGGGTCTAAGCAATTACAATGATATGTCTTTGTATGATTCATAAACACTGCTTTGTAAGACTTGGAACAAACACGTTATGGAACAAAGAGATGGTGTATTGGTCAGCATCGAAGGGTCCTGCCTACCGAGCACATCAAGGTGCTATTTCAGTTTGACTCAAAAGTTGTGAAGTCTAAAACATGCTCATGTCGCACTGATGTTGTTTCTTCCTCTCTCCATAACGTTCTGCATCAACAAAGCAATTTGTTTCCCCGGAGTGTGCTAATTTCTACATTCCACAGTGCCAGGTGTTACGGCTGCCAGTCATCACATGAAAATCAGCAAAACCTTAACCACGGTGCTTATCCTCCTCGCACAGCGCGGACGGATGAATTCTCTCTGATTGTTTGGGCAAAGATGGGGGGAGTCAGGAAAGGAGGTTAAGTTCCTAAGTGCACGTTCTCTTATTTGTGTTTTAAATCCCCACAAAGCAGTGTGACAGACAGCGCCCCTGATTCCACGCTCTCTGCTGAATTGGATTTGATTCTGCCTCAGACAAAGATCGCGGCAGTTTGTTACTTTTTATATTTGTGCATTAAGAATTGACTGCGCCGATTGCACCCTGGTGATTTGGGGAGATAGCATACATTAGGGAGAGGCTGCGCAACGTCAAATAGGGAAAGAAGGAAAGCAGAAGAAGTGAGGAAGCTTGAGAGCTGGGTGCGAGGCGGCGTTCTGAGTGGAAGTGCACGGCGACGGACCTGCAGTCTCTGCACGAGAGAGAGAGCCGGCACCGTGCACGACATGTTCTGCAGCAGCAGCAGGAGGAGCCGGCTCACATGCATCCCTCACATAGATCCCACTGCTACACATGACTGGTCACAAGAAGAGGGCCGTACATTTCATTAATAACTCGTCACATAAGTGGAAATAAATCTAATTATTGTTCTGATTGTATAATCTACATTGAGTCTCTTCTGCTGTGATCAGAGTGGATGTTCTGTTGTTGAATTGGACGAATCAGAAACCAATATCCATATACTCAAACCAGCTCCCGTTACATGCCATGTAGATACTGTGTTTTCCTCACAAGAGTAATGATACATATTTAATGTGTTTTCAAGTATATGAAGGAATATTGTGCTTTTGTTCTTTAGCGCGCTCGTAATATGTGGTATTTATTTTAGGGGGCTGGAAAATAATGGTGCTCTCAAGATGTGTTGAGATATATTTAGAGCTGCTCGTATTTGGCATTAATTAGTGTGTGTTCAACTAATTAAATCAATCAGCTGCAGACATGACCGAAGAAGACAGCCATAACGCGGTGTGTGTGTGTGTGTGCGCGCGCGCGTGTGTGTGTGTGTGTGAGGGCTGTGTTTTTGTTTTCTTCATGATTTCAGTACACATGAAAATGACCTTAAAGACACTGTAAAGATTATTTTTGAAAAATATTCTCTTGTTTTCTTTTCTTTTTTCTCAGTCTTTGCTTTTGAAGTTTCCAGTTTCCAGCTGTATTTACTCCTCTCATTATTCACATATGATAAGTGAAGGCATCATCCGAAGACAAAGACATTTATTTTAAGGAAAGCCCAGACTTGATAAATAATGTAATGCTGCTGGGATTATCAATGTGTGTGTGTGTGTGTGTGTGTGTGTGTGTGTGTGTGTGTGTGTGTGTGTGTGTGTGTGTGTGTGTGTGTGTGTGTGTGTGTGTGTGTGTGTGTGTGTGTGTGTGTGTGATGTTGAATAAGGAGACTCGCTGACTTCCTTGACTCACACACACACACTTGTATTGAAATCTGGCCTGTGTTGGCCTTGTTTACAGCAATGTTAATTGGGTGGAGCAAGCCCACAGCCCACCCACCCATCCACACACACACACACACACACACACACACACACACACACACACGCACACCCACCCACACACACACACACACACACACACACACACACACACACGCACGCACACCCACCCACACACACACACACACACACACACACACACACACACACACACACACACACGCACGCACGCACACACACACACACACACACACACACATATACAGACAGAGCAGTTGAGTGGACTGTTCCGTGTGGTTTTATATTTCTGTGTGACTTAATGCGCCTACAGTAGTTCCCTCACATGTCCCTCTGCAGCGTCACACAGCTGGGTCAGACAATGTTTCCTTTGAAGTCATTTCAATGGCATGAGGATACAGATGTAAGATCATTACATTGTGGAACACATCAAGTGGTAAAGCATCCTTCCATAGGTAGCTATGGATGATTCATGTACCCAACACACCCCACGCTGCTGCCACCGTGGTTTGTTACATATGGAATGCTTTGAAATGCTTCATGAATTCATCTTCATGGAAATCGATATTTATCATAAACAGTCATTTAAGCAATCCCCCCAATGGGACGTGTGGGACTCTGTCCCCACGTAGTGCTTTCTGAATGTAATAAAGTGAGAGTAAGAAATACAACTATATTTAGTTGTGTTCTGTCAGTGTTTAGCATCACTTGGCATCAGTTCCAATGTGGAGCAAAGAAAGTGAGAGACTGAACACTTCTCTGTCTGACTGCAGCTGAGGTGAGGAAGAGGAGGGGATGATGTTGGGGGGGCAGCTTGCCATCCTTCCTGTCTGCCTCTTCCTGCTCGCTTCGCCCCCCCCCCCCCCCCCCGGTGGCCCCGCCCCCGCCAGTGGGTGGGCGAGGCAGGGGGCCGCACAGGAAACAGGAAATCATGAGAGAGGAAGCCATGGGGGGGGGGGGGGGGGGGGGGGCATGACGTGTCACACCTGCCACAGAGAGTGGGGGGGGGGGGGGGGGGTGCTCGGGTGGCTTTGCCTGGCGGGCTTAGTGTCCCAATTACCTCCCAGTAAACAAAGGAGGAAGTTTTGGGGCTCAGCTCTGCTCTACCTTTCTCACCCCCCCCACCCCTTCCTCTATCTTTCTTTTGCCCTCAGATAGGAGGCGCTCTCAGAGCCGCAGCCCGTGCTGTGGCAGCACCAGGTCTCACTTATGAAAGCAGCCACCCCCCCTAAACCAGCTGGATGAAAGGTCGGCAGAACCCGGGTTCACACGTCTCGTCTCCTCCTCTTCTCCTCCTCTCCTTGTCTCCTCTCCTCCTCTCATTGTATCCTCTCCTCCTCTTCTCTTCTCCGCCTCTTCTCTTCTCCTCATCTCCTCTTCTCCTTGTCTCCTCTCCTCCTCTTCTCTTCCTCTCCTTGTCTCCTCTTCTCTTCTCTTCTCCTCTCCTCTCCTCCTCTCCTCTTCCTCTCCTTGTCTCCTCTCCTCCTCTTCTCCTCCTCTCCTTGTCTCCTTGTCTCCTCTCCTCCTCCTCTCCTTGTCTCCTTGTCTCCTCTCCTCTTCTCCTCGTCTCCTCCTTTCCTCCTCTTATTGTTTGGAGCTGCCGGCTCCTTGAAGCTCGGCATAGAGTCCTCTCAGGTCCAGTGTGCTCAGCTTGTTCCACCTGGGTCCGTCTGAAGACACTAGACGTAACCCTTCTCACAGTGAAACATTATGTCATATACCTTGTTGCTGTGCTTAATGATTGTAATGAAGAACAGAGGTCTTCAGAAAGAAGTACTCAGATCTAGTACTTGAGTAAAAGTAGAAGTACTCAGGTCTTGTACTTGAGTAAAAGTAGAAGTACTCAGATCTTGTACTTAGCAAAAGTAGAAGTACCAGAGTGTAGGAATACTCTGTTACAGTAAAAGTCCTGCATTCAAAATGTTTCTCAAGTAAAAGTAGAAAGTATTCTCATCAAAATATAGTGAAAGTAGCGACAGTAAAAGTAGTGTTGTGCAGATTGGTCCATTTCAGAATAATATATATGATATGTTTTATAATGATCGATCATGAAAGTGTTCTCAAAGCTGGTGAAGGTGCAGCTAGTCTGAAGTACTTTGTAGACTGCAGGGTAGCTGGTGAAGGTGCAGCTAGTCTGAAGTACTTTGTAGACTGCAGGGTAGCTGGTGAAGGTGCAGCTAGTCTGAAGTACTTTGTAGACTACAGGGTAGCTGGTGAAGGTGCAGCTAGTCTGAAGTACTTTGTAGACTGCAGGGTAGCTGGTGAAGGTGCAGCTAGTCTGAAGTACTTTGTAGACTGTAGGGTAGCTGGTGGAGGTGCAGCTAGTCTGAAGTACTTTGTAGACTGCAGGGTAGCTGGTGGATTCACTCCAGGTGGAACTAAAGTCTGATTCAACACTTGATTAGATTTCACATCATTCATCCACATCTGTGAAGTAACTAAAGGTATTAAATACATGTAGTGGAGTAAAAGTACACCATGTACCTCTGAATTGTAGTGGAGTAGAAGTACAAAGTCGCAACAAATAGAAAGTTTACTCGTAAAGTACAAGTATCTATATACTGTGCTTAAGAACAGTATTTGAGTACATTTACTCAGATACTTTACACTTCTGTCGGTAGCTGAATAGACACAATTATAAAATGATGTTTTTTGTACTGAAAAAAGAAAACAAAGAAAATAAACCAAGGAGCAGGAAATGCTTGAAGATGAGCTTCGTTAGCTTGTTCGCTAGCTTGTTCGCTAGCTTGTTCGCTAGCTCAAAAGGCTAACGAACAAGCTAATGAAGCTCGTAGTTCATGGTCTGCGGCTCCTTTGGTTTTAGCTTTATTTTGTAAGTCTGTGTCATTGTCAGTAAGACAATGAAGGTTATGTATTTTTTTTAGACTTGTTAATGCTCTGTTGTGAAGAAAACAAAAATATATAGGCTACGGAGTACAAAGTAGCAACAAATCGAAATATTGTATAAAAAAAGATATGCGTCTAACAAGTAACATGTAATATACAGTGCTCTTTAATTACAGTAGGACTATAACATGATTTTGTTTTAGGTCTAGGTGTGTGTCGAATGGAGGAGTCGCTGCTCCTCTCTCACTCCAGTGTCATATCAATGTTTCTATTCATGTCTGCTTGTCTGAGCAGCTCAGATAAATTAACAAACCAACTTGAAGTGTCAGTCTGAAAAATAATTTCTCTCTTCTCCATTAAAATAGCCGGACTACAGATCCTCCCTTTCCATTTTGCTGCCTGTCTCCTTCCATCCGCGTTCCACAACTCATCTGTCACTCCTGCTATTTTTCACGTGCCTCGGAGCAACAACACAACCTCCTCCCCTGCCTTTGAAGGAGCAAACCCAACCGGTGAGCTTAACGCATTTCTAATGAGCCCGCGCCGTACGGAGTCTGGAGATTAGTCATCATACGTCCCCAGCGAGGATCACGTTCGGAGAGATGCACCATGTATCATCTCCTCGCCGCCATCAACGTCTCGGCAGAAGCATCAAAAATGAAAAAGCTCCTCTATTCCGAATAATTAACTTCGTTTTGCTGATGTCATAAAAATCTAAAATCAGTGTTTGTTTGGCTGCTGGGTTCATAAAGAAGCGCTTCAAAGGAGTTAGGAGGGATTCTCTTCATTTGAGAAGGCAGTTCTTCAATTATGTTTGACAGATGGCATTGTCTTTAGAAATGCTGTCATATTCATATAAATAAGCCTCGGTGGCATCATCCATTCACCAGTGACAGATAAGAGCAGCACACAACGTGCCTGGCAGGTGCAGCCAGGAGGCCGCTCCGAGGCGCTGCAGAGTGAGGAAAGGAAAGAGGAGTCTCCTCTGTTTCCTCATCAGCAGCTAGCTTTTGATCTGCAGGAAGCAATGTCCACGGAAGGGTGGACTTGTCTCTAGTAAACGGACGAGGCGTCCCTCCTCTCTGAGCAGACTGATCACATTATCTAATTGCTGCAGAGATGAAAGTGAAGAGGTGAGAGAATGTCTAAAGTGGAGGAGACTGAGCAGGTGGGGGGAAGAGACCATTTAGGGGCTGAAACCTCAGTGTTTGGTGCATCTCTGTTCCCCCTGTCTGTTTGCCGCGAGGAGGAGAGACAGCTCTGACCGGGACAGTCTACACCGGCAGTGTTTAGATGGGGAATCTGAAATCATTGTATCATGAACCAACAGCTAGAGTGGAAGTGAACGGTCGTCTGACGGATCAGATTAAATTAGAGAGGTCGACGAGACAGGGCTGCTGTCTCTCCCCGACACCTTTTGATATCTTCATCGAACCATTGGCCCAAGCAATCAGGCAGAACCAGAATATAAAGGGGGTTGAGGCAGGAGGTTTAGAACACACACTGGGACTGTTTGCGGACGACTTGATAGCATACATGGGGCAACCAGACGTGGGCTTTACTGGAGGAATATGGACAATACTCAGGGTACAAACTAAACGTGACAAAGACACAGATTTTAGCACTAAACTACACACCAACACCAGAGATCAAAGATAAATACAGAATTAGATGGGACATGGATACAATTACATATTTAGGGGTTAACATCACAAAAGGGTTAGACAAATTATACAATGCAAATTATACGCAGATCAATCAGAATATAAGAGGGATTTATGTAGGTGGACAATACAGACCTTAGACCTTAGTTCAAGGATTGAAATAGTTAAAATGAGTATACTGCCGAGGCTACTGTACCTCTACCAATCACTACCTACACCTATTCCACAAAGTCCATTTATGGAATGGGATAAATGGATTTCAAGGTTTATTTGGGGGGGGGGGGAAGGCCCAGGATTAGGCTTGCGACACTGCAGCTACCCAAAGGGAGAGGAGGATTGGCAGTGCCGAGTTTCCAGGGTTATTATTATGCAGCACAAATCAGAACAGTGGCACGCTGGTGTAATATGGAATACGTAGCTAAATGGAAGGACATCGAAACAAATGGGGAAAACTACCAGATTCAAAAACTACTCGGGATAAAGAATTATTAACATTTTTAAATTACTTATAGTTAATGTACTGATATATCTCTTCTCTGTCCGGATTCATCTGCAGTGGTCTGCTGTGTGGAGGACAGGGTGAAAGTTTAGCTTTACACGGCTTCTCTCGGATCACCATCTGAATCTCTCGTGCCCCCCGCATCGGGTAGCGGCGCTGTGGGATTAGGATAATCACACATTCACCAGGAGGCTGCACACCGGAGATCCTGTGTGAGGCATGACCTTATTTATAATGTGTTCCATAGCCTCTCGGCACCCCGAGCCTTTGCTAATGCTAATGCACATCCCAGTGTGTTTCTACTCCTCTATGTCTTACACATGACGTTAGTTATATCAGCTTCACGGTGGTTACAAAATAATTCCGAAATGATTTTTTTCTTATAAATCAATTCAGATGAAATACGTGGCAATACTCAGACTCATGACCTCCGTATTTCTAATGGAGGCTCGGCACGCTTTAAGGGGATTTAATTGCAAGGGGACGTGTCTGTTTGTATAAACTAAATATGGAAGTTGCCAAATCACAAACCATTAAAATGAAATGTTGAATGTGTAATTTGAATACAATTACATTTAAAGTGATTGATGTTCCATAGGTAAATTGTAGTAATTTTTTTTAACAATATATTCCAATTTCACTTTAGTAAATATTAATAAAGGAGTATTTTTTTTTCACCAGGCTTTATATTAGGGAGTGTGTTAAAACAAATTCTAAATGAACAGTTAGCTAAATGATTTCAATTAAAAAAGTATGAATGCTGTGGTAATTACCTAAAGTCCTTGAAGTTTAAGAAATGTCACATATTCTGTATTTTAAATGTTGATCCCCATATTTTAATGTAAGAATGAACTTCGTCCAGTAAATAAGTAATTGCAGGCATTTTATTCCAAGCAATGTAAACACACATTAGGTTAAAACCCCTCAAAGATATGTCTTACATTACTACAGGTAAGTCTGCAAAATAAAAAACGGTCAAAACATTTGAACTCACGTGTGCTCGGTTTGAGAATGTCTGTCTGTCTGTCATCAGCGTCTATCCCCAGTAAAGAAACACAAGATGTTAAAGAAGAGGAAAGAGCCATCATATTCAGATGTGTTCTTCACATCCTCCTCCTCCTCCTCCTCCTCTTCCTCCTGCATTCTAATCAACAATCGCTGCTTCTAATTTTTGAAATGTAATTCTGCCCTCCACTGGTATGAAAAAGGTGCGCACACACACGTATATTTCTTTCTCTGCTATCAACCATTCTGAAGAAAAACCTGTGTGTGTGTGTGTGTGTGTGTGTGTGTGTGACGGCAGTGTGAGTTAAGGGAAAACAAGTTTGAGAGGTAGGTGATTTGTAATATGGGTCTCCCTAAAATTATAATTATGCAGCTGACTTTTTCCCCCTGTTAACCATAATTAGCTTGCTTTAATTTAGTTGTGGTTCAGAGGCATAATAAGCATTTATGTTACACTCAAATTAAATGGAGTCAATGAATATTTTGCATGTTAGGGAAATAAAGCTAATACTGCACTTAACTCACAGACTGAGCGTTATTACGGAAGAGGCACAACTAGTGATGATAAATTGTTAGAGGATAATATTAGTGTGTGTGTGTGTGTGTGTGTGTGTGTGTGTGTGTGTGTGTGTGTGTGTGTGTGTGTGTGTGTGTGTGTGTGTGTGTGTGTGTGTGTGTGTGTGTGTGTGTGTGTGTGTGTGTGTGTGTGTGTGTGTCTCGGTCTCTGGGGTCTAAGCCTCATCCATCCCACTGTTTATTTTTAGTTTGTGCACTGTGCATTGTGTGTGCATATGTGCACACACACAGGGGTAGCCCCCCCCACACACTCTTCAGCCCCAGCCCCTCCACACACCACCCTTCACCCTAGGGTGCCAATAGAGCCTTTGTCACCGCGGGTGATGCCAGCAGCGACAGTGGGGGCTGGGGGGGGGGGGGGGGGGGGTAGTGAACGTTCCACTGAGAGTTGAGACAGAGCAAAACATCTCCCACACACACACACACACACACACACACACACACACACACACACACACACACACACACACACACACACACACACACACACACACAGACACACACACACACACACACGCACACTGAATCTAACATCTGCCCCGCATCCACTTCCACCCCCCTTCCAATAGCTTTCTACTGGTGCAGCCTGAAGTTCAGTGCCAGGCATTTTTTTGGGGGGGGAGGGGGATCACTGCTGCTGATCTGGGACAATAAAGGTGAGTGTGTGTCCGGTGAGTGTGTTCTCCCACTGAGCTCTGTGGAGGGTGCAGTGCTAACATGTTCTCAGTGCTCCCTGACTTCATCAATTTGAATCATTTAGGAAAGAAGACGGAAAAACTGATTTGCCACAATATGATCTTTTTTATTACTTTTCTCACAGCATTGCTTTTCCTGGTGAAAGTGTGGTGTTTAAAGGATAGAACCCATATCAAAAGTCAAATCAAAGTCAACGTTATTGTCAATCTGTGTGTGATATGTATTTTAGCCCTGAGGTAGGATTAGCTGAACAGAGTCCAGGAAGCGTATTCACAAGATAACAGCGTTTAATAAAACAATGATACACAACATGTGCAGAGAGCGACTCGGCCCGGTGCGCTCCCTCCCTCCAGTCTCCGTGACTGACGGCTGGAAAGAGACAGACTGGCTTCCCATATTATCATCTCTAGTCTTCTCCTATTGGCTTAAAGTTGATGGTCCAAGTCACGTCCTGTCGATTTCTGATGTTAGTTTTACAATCTTCTAATATCTGTTGGTCATTTAAACATTCCCTAATAATAGTATTGCAGCGTCAATAAGTGAGGGTTAAAGACAGTGTGTTTAGTGTGCAACACCACGTGTCATTTCTCCTTATATTCACGTACACAAAACATAATATTAGCTACGTGCTAATGCTACAAAAACCGTAACTAGGACCATCAGGAAGAGATGTCAATGTTCATATGGAAACCCAGCTTTTGTTTAAAATCACTAAACCTGTCTTTAAACTCGTCAGGCTTTCACAAACTATTAAAGAGTCCTAGAACACCTGAAGAAGAGTCACAGGTAGATGCCAGGGGTCTTCTGGAGCTAAATGTAGCTGTGGGCAAATGTCTCAGTAGACTATGAGTTAACTTACATTATTATTAGGGCTGTCAAACGATTACAAATTGTAATCAGATTAATCACAGTTAAAACAATTATTAATCATGATTAATCACCATTCGAACTATGTCCAAAATATGCCATTTCTTTATGTATATTGTTGTGGGAATGGAAAGATAAATGAATGAAGGCGGGTTTATCCATTTAACATACAGTATCTATGTTTATTATAACCAATCCATCAATACAGCATGGAATTGTGGACAAAATCGTATCTAACGATAACAAAATATTCGAAGTCTTGGGTCTGAGAGTCTAAATCTCATCAGACGGTGGTCCGTGGCTCAAATGCAGAACAAATAATGGACCTTGATATGAAAAGGGTTGAAAACCAGTGCTCTAACCAAAATAGGATGGTGTTGTTAAGAACATTCTTTCTTTAACACAATTACTGGCCAACTTAGCCAATAGCTCTTATTTGAATGAAACCTCTTCTTTCTTTTTTTATATCAAACCAAAAGGACATGGCCAACACAACGTGGCCAACACAAGTACATGGCCCTCTTCTCTATTCATCCTTTAGCCAGTTGCTGAGGCAAACCAACTTCTCCCATCATTCAACTTGTCCCATCATTCAAGGGTGGTTTTCACTATAAGTAATGTGATTGATTTGTTGGAAGAACACTATCATTTACATTTTTTTACTATGTTCAATCTGAATTTACTTTAAAATAAAAAAAAATCTATATTGATGTTGCCCCTTTTTAGAAGTGAAGATATAGTCATTTGTTCTGGGAATGTCTTTTTCGAGCCTGAGACCTGAAAAACAGGCTCAGAGGTTAAAGAGAAATCAATTAGAAATTGTGTGCGATTGTAATCCTTAAAACTCAGAGGCCCTGTTTAACAGTTTCTGGGACGTTTTAAAACACATCATGGTTGTGGCCCTGTCTCTTCAGAAGACAGAAGCAAAGCACAATGAGTGGCAGTGCTCCCCTGGAAACTCTCAGAACTGTATCAAAATTGCATCAGCCAGCCCTCTTTTTCCACTACATCCCCATCACATTTTGAATTTCTAAGACTCTTCACTTTCTCTGTCAGCTGGAAAGTTGAATCCTCTCTAATGACACGTCTTGAAATGTAGGGGGGGGGGCAGGGTCACAACAGACAAACAGCTGCCACAACGGCGGGAGAAATGGAACCACGTGGCACGTTTTTCACCACGCAAAACCGCTGTCGACGAAAAGCAGGCTCTCCTCCATCGCGCAACCTCACTCACCCCGTTCCCCTCTTATCTTTTTTTTGCTCTGAAGTTCGACATATAGACCGAGGCCCTATCAAAAATCACAAACAGAGGAGAACTTCAGGGGGAAGGGCAGGTAGAGGGAGAGCTGAAGCAAATCTAAAAGCATTTCAAGCTATTGCTGAAACAATCCAATTACAATGCCTATCAAACTTTGCTTCACAGTTTATAGCTTCTAATTGCCTGACAAAAATTGACACTTCAGTCACAACAGTGTAATATAATAGGGGGCCATATTAAATTTGATCGAGGGGCAGAAAACGATGCTATCACTCAGCAGTGCGGAAAAGAGGAGATCAACTAGCATGATATAATGGATAAAAAAAGAAAATTATTCATTAATCGCATTGGCTTTTCCAATAATGGAAATGACACAGTTCAGACGTCTTCCTAAAAACACTATTAATTAAAGGGATGATAGATCTAACAAGGCATGGAGCCCGGAGAAATCTCTCCCCCCTTACTCCCTCCCTCATTCTTCCTGTTCTTTCCTTTCTCTACCGTGTTCCCTTCATCATGCTCTCTGCGACTCATTTTCCCAATCAGCATGACATCTTTCTGTGTTCTCTGCCTCCCCCAATTAGAGAGCTGCTTCCGACCTGAACTGGTTCTCTGACACCTGGGCTTCAGGTACAGGCTGTTCTGCCAAGTCATGTACTGGACATTTTAATATTAGATGTGTTTAACTGTAATAGCAATTTCCATTTAATGTGTTTGGCTTATTCCGGTGTATTTTACATGACAGTGAGAAAGTACTGAGTCCTTCTTTACGGTGGCCGAGAGGGGCAAATGCGCAACAACGGCACACAACGCATACACAAGCAGGAAACCCCTCAAATACAGAGATGAAAAACACACAAACCCAGAAAACCAATACAATAAAAAATCGCTGCAAATACAGAAGTTATAAGCAAACTCAAAAACACACAAAACCCCCCAAAAAACGGGGAAAAAAACCATACCGTATGTGCTCCAGGCCTCTTGAGTGGAAGTGGAACATCATAAGTGGAACATGTCGATTTAAAATTGTTATCCGGATTCGCAGTTCTGTAGCGCTGCTCCGGTCCAGCAAACTGCTAGCAAGCTGTAAAGCTGAAGAGGATCTAAAAACGTTACTTTCTTTAACCATTTATTGGAGATCCAGACATTAAATAAAGAGGAGCATCAGATTCAAAGATGCAAAGGTCATATGACAAAGCTACAGTGTAGAAATGGCTATTCAATTATTCTGACCTGAGCTCCTCCAACAATGCAACATAATAAATATATATAATAAAATACCAAAATACAAAATAAAAAGTAGTGCAAAAAGTCTATATAAGGCCAGGTAACTAAGATTAAGCTGAGCACCTTTATCCACCAGTACTGTTATATTAGTGAGTTAACAAGTTAATGCTGTACAGTATATGGCTGATGTACTTTAATCAAGATTATTACATGGCTTAGTTGAATACCTGATTCTGATCAATTTCGGACATTTCAGAGGTCAATATGACAGTAGTACAGACCGCTGTTAAGCACTATACTGACCAAGAGAGAGGTTAAAAGACGGAGCGCTGGACATCAGATAAATCAGCAGGAGCAGACAGGACGTAAACACTAACAGGAACATCAGAAGAAGACAGACAGGAAGTAAACACTAACAAGAACATCAGAAGAAGACAGACGGGAAGTAAACACTGGCCGTTTCTCAATCGCGAAGATTTTGGCTTCCAAGCCAATATTTCAAGGATGCTACGTCATCGAGTGCCGCCGAAGGACTGTTCCAATCTCCAGCATACGTGGAATTCCACCGAGGCCGCGTCCTTGGTTTGGGGGAAATGTCGAGGCTGCACATGGGTAGACTTCGCGTCCTTAAAATCCCCACAATGCTTTGTGCACGGACCAATTTCAAAAACTGCAGCACACATGTAAATGTAAGTATGTAGTGGCGTAGAACATGTGTTGGTAAATATGTTACTTTGTTACATTTGTTTGTTATCACCAAAAATGTGTTCCGTGAAAGTAAAGCAAGTTCATAATTAGATAGACATCGTGAGGTAGTTATCTTCGGTACAGTTTATGTTGAGAGAGTGGCACACTTGTTAGCCTGTTCCATTCTTCTTTGTTTTCCGAAGCCGTGGCTTCGAAGCATACTTGCTTCGTTTCTGAAGGAAGTGACTTGAATGTACGCGACTACCAAGCCAGCATCCTCGCGATTGAGAAACGGCCACTGTCACTACCCGATCTGCAGCTCTGCCCGATCTGCAGTGTGCATGTGCGAGATGGTCCGCCATGTTAGACAACTCCGGACGGCAACCCAAGTAGGACACTTGACACAGTGGCTTTTGGCAAAGCTCAAAAAGAAAACGCGAGAGAGATGAGTTATTGTTATTACAACGTGACTTCACTATTATTTAACAACTCTTTTTATTGGGTTCTTTTATTTGGGGTTAAGTACATTGTCAGAATACGTGAGAAATGGATTTCACTTCTGTTAGACAGCTATCATACTGAATAAATATTTACTGTGAATGTATGCAAAAAATGGCATATAGCTGGCATATAGCTGTCTAACAGAAGTTACATTAATTTATCACTTATTCTGACAATGTACTTAACCCCAAATAAAATAACGCAATAAAAAGAGTTGTTCAATAATAGTGAAGTCACGTTTTCTTTTTGTGATTTGCCAAAAGCCACTGTGCCAAGTGTCCTACTTGGGTTGCCGTACGGAGTTGTCCAATATGGCGGACCATCTCGCACATGCGCACTGCAGATCGGGCAGAGCTGCAGATCGGGCAGTGACAAACACTAACAGGAACATCAGAAGAAGACAGACAGGAAGTAAACACTAACAGGAACATCAGAAGACGACAGACAGGAAGTAAACTCTAACAGGAACATCAGAAGAAGACAGATAGAAAGTAAACACGAGGTTCATCCCAATTGATTATTTCGCCTCCTCCTTTCCCTCACTCGCGTCCCTTCCTTACGTCTTAGCTCCGCCCCCGTAAGACGCGAGCGAGAGACACGAGCGAGAGACACGAGCGAGAGACACGACGAAGAGACGCAAGGAGAGAGGAGTCCTCAGGTATGAGTTGGGATGTCCTCGTTCATTCGAGCGTCTCCATAAACAGCGCCCTTTACTTCTGGTGCGCGCAGTCCCTGTCACTGGACTCCCCTCCACATAAATCCCTTTACACCTGGGATTTAGTTTCACATTGAAATGATTTCGTCCATCTCTTCCATTAATTTATTTTATTATACTTTTCTATGTATTATTGTCGGTCCTGTATTGGTTTTTCCAGGTGTAACATTTAATTTAATTATAATCATAACAATAATAATAATTGATGGATTAATTTCATTATGGTATTTGAGCTTGTTTCAGATTAACTTTTGTATTGGATGTTGTTATTTAATTTCTCCTACAGAAGAGAGACACAAATCACAAAAAGATTAGTTAGGTATGTCACCGTATTTTTATATATCCTAAATGTTTGATGTGCTGTGGGTTTTATCCACACTTGCATCAAAAACAACAAGTAAGAACGGTGGGTCACGTATTGTAACCCTAGTTTTATAAGCACAGGCGGAGCCCTCTACTGGACTCTATGGGTACTACTCTCATCAATGATGCGCGAGCGTTCACACACTGAAGTTGTATAAACATAGCCGGCCAAGCAATTTTGACATGAAAGTAAGCAGGTCGATGCAGGGGCGGACTAGGGGGAAAAAGTGGCCCGGGGATTAATGAACAGACAGGCCCACTTAATGCGCGGCATGTATCGGCCGGCCGGCGACGAATGTATGTAACTTAACAAAAAACTCTATGCATTTTATGTTATTTTGGACAATTATTCATATAGTAATCACATTACTGGAGCCCTTGAGTTGCCTAGAGCAGAATAGTTACAGCATATATTTCGTGATTTTAATGTTAACAGATCATTGATGCAATAACATTTGGACCCAATTTGCCTGACTTGACACATGGAATAAAACTTGGGCAGGAATCCTCTATGTGGGTGAGGCAATTTAACAGGGGGTGTGGGCAGGTGGTGGACCTCACCTCCTCTAGGGGGGTCCGGGGGCAAGCTCCCCCGGGAAGATTTGTTTTTAAATGTTGAAGTTAAATGCATCAATCTGGTGCACTTTGAGAGCAAAATTAGGGACTAAATCTATGGCAGTCAGTAGGGGCTTGGACTGTGAGCCGTAGGGTCGCCGGTTCAAGTCCCCGACCAGACCTACATATGCAGTGTGGACTTCTACTTGGAGAGGTCCCAGTTCACCTCCTGCCCTGCCGTGGTGCCCTTGAGCAAGGCACCGGACATCCCCCTTCCCCCCTCACTCCCATTGGTCCCCGAGCGCTGTACAATAGCTGCCCACTTCTCCTGGTACTAGCATGGGTTAAAAGCAGAGAACACATTTCACAGTGTGTGCTGTGTGCTCTGCATGTGTGACCATTAAAGAAGGTTTCATCCCTCCCAATTCTTCTTCTTCTTCTTCTTCTTCTTCTTCTTCTTCTTCTTCTTCTTCTTCTTCTTCTTCTTCTTCTTCCCATATAAAACAGAACTGTAAACAGATTTACTTTTTCTTTCAACATTTATTTGAACAGCAAGTGGAGGCAAAAGTGACTGCACCCAAAACAATAAACCTGCTAGCGAACTAGCCTAAACTCAGTAACAGAATTTGGGCAACAAGTTATTCTCCACAGCCGCGCGACCTCTGAGTCAGACGTCACTTCCCCCTTTTCTATCCTACGGGTACAGCCGTACAGCCACTCCCCCTGAACCCTGTTTCCCTGCCAACCCCCCCCCCCCCCCCTCCCCTATGCAAGCCCCTCCCTCTGAACCCAGGGCTCGCTAAAATACTGTATACTCTATACACAAACTATACAAAAACGCCTTTTCACTTTGGAGCTTGTTTATCCATCTGTAAGCAACTGCCAGCTAGGTCTCTCAGTCACTCACTCCTGATCGTTCACTGCACAGTGACAGCTTGTTTGCCTGATGTGTGCAATTGAAACTGATAGATAGAACAAAGGTAGCCTATCAAAACGGCCCGCTGGGCTGGGCCGGAATACTTACAAATATGGGCCGGTAGGATTTAGGCAAAACAAAAATTATTATTTTTTGTTTTGTTTTGGCCCTCCGGACCACACACAGCACCGGCCCACCGGGGAAACTCCCGGTATTCCCAATGGCCAATCCGCCCCTGGGTCGATGGTTTGTGAACCAATCGCCCGGCTGCACCAGTTCCAGTAATTGTTTTATGGTTAACATATGGAACTTTTTGCAGACAATGTGCTGATTCAGGATGCGAAGATCCAGAATGGGTTTCTTGGAAACCAGGAAGTACATGGAGTAAAGCCCCTTTTCTCTGTCCTGAGAGTGCACAACAGACACAGCCTGTTTTTGCAACAGGGCCTGAATCTCTGTTGAAAGGAAACCTATCTTTTCCTGGGATGATAGATGTGCCTCTCTTATGCCCCTGAATGGAGGAGGGACGCTGCAGAACTGGAGTGAATAACCCAGTCTCAGTGTCCCATCCATCCACTATGTCAGTACGCAGCTGGGCTTCCATTCCCCATAAAACGGTGTTTTAGGGGACATGCAAGCAGCTGTGGTACTCTCTGGTGGCCCACTCTGCCGCCAAACCTTCCATAAAAGGACGTTTGGCCCATAGGGGACTGACATAGAAAGGGCCGATTTTCTACTGATGTCCTTGAACGCACCGCGACCAGCTCTCGTGGGGCCGCATGCTGCTTCATAATGCCGTGGCCACACTGACGGTGAAATGCATTAATCGGAGCTATCACCAGGGTGCGAACTGGAGGGGAGCAGGGGGAGTTATAGCTCCCCTAGTGGTGACATGAGCTCCCTTGGGAACATGGTTTGTGAAATTTGGGGGGAGCTCTCTAAAATACTGATATGATGACCAAATAAATTCCATTTTGGGCATGTTTTCTTTCCCAAAGGTGTAAAATAAGTGACATACAATTTTAGAGTTTATGATTCATGAAAAAAGTGTCGCCTGCTTGCACGCTGCCCGCAGCTCCACCCACTACCCACTCACGAGCTCGTTTAGTTAGCTCTGCATGTTTACCAGGCATTGTTGCTGCTGCTGACATGTCGAAAAGAAAAAAAAACGTACCTTGGGCAATTTCTTTAAAAAGACGGCCAAACAACCTGATCAAGAAGACCAACCGAATGTAGCTGGTGGTAGCACATCGTACGTTGTGACTGCTGCTACAACAGAACCGAGAGAGGAGGGAGCTAACGTCAGTGCTAGTGCTAACTTGACAGCTAACGTTAACTTAGGGGCTGAAGAGACAAAAGAAGACGAGCCGTTGTGTGTGTGGCGTCGCGTCTCTCCAGGCAGTGAGAGGGTTGTGTTGTGCTATAGCTGTATTATTAATATTAATATTAATATTGTTCATGGTTGGTGTCGCTGGCTGCTCTTATCGCGTGTTTTCGGCTCTGTGTAGGCTACAGCCATAATAGGCTATAGCCCATGTGAAACAATGTAGCCTGTTTTTGAGTCATTTTAATTTGATTTAATTAAACAGTCAAACGTTACATTGGTGGTCCGTGGATTATTTATTATCAAGTTGATTGAAGCTTGCGTAGCCCATACATGCTCGGGAAATCTGTTGACATGAACATGATCCATCGGGACGTTTCATGTAAATGTAGACCTGTGGCACCACCCCGTGTGCAACATATGTTCTCTTTATAATAGGCCTATGTCTGTGCTGTTGCTATTAAAGGTGGGGTAGGTAAGTTTCATAAACCGGCTCGAGTGCACTAAAATTTGAAAGTACACAGCCGAAAAGAATCCGCCCCTTCCTTCAGACTTCCTTACAGAGCACCTCCTCTCCTCCAACACACATGAACGCGCACATGACTTAGGTTGGCTATATAGTTCAGGGGAATTGTAAACCATACAAAACAGATAATTACCTGTCCAAGAGAAAAAGAGCGACCACGGCGTCAGATTTCAACTCCGTGTGTATGGGGGTTATTCCCTATCTTCATTCAAGAGTGTGGTATTTAAATTTGAGAGCATACTTTATTGATTTCCTTCACTCAAACCCTGTCATCGCACCAAAGACAAACCAAAGAGTAACTGCCCTTACGGGACGCTGTAATAATTAAAGCGAACGCACCCGCAAGGATACCTAGCCTACTATTGAGGGATTTTGACAGGATTGTTGCACCAAAGTTTCGAGCGCGAACAGAATAAATCTGAGAGAAGAACAAATCTATAAGCAGCAATATATCTGAGTGCAAGCGTACAGTTTGAGCAGAAGCAGAGCAAATATATGTGCAAGCAGCACTATTTGAGTGCGAGGACAGGGTTTGAGGGAAATAAATACATAAAGTATGCTCTCAAATTTAAATACCACGCTCTTGAATAAAGATAGGGAATAACCCCCATGTGTTCCATCAGTAGTCGCCATCGTTGAAAAGCAACTCCGACATTGACTCTGGTTTGAATTGTCCTAGTTTCCACTTTGTTTTTGTTCCTAATTTGCTCCGTTACATTATTTCTTTTATCACCAGAGGACGATGTTGAACCTAACTCTGCCATGGTGAAAGTGGCCGCCTGTTGCTGGCGAGTCATTGAAGTACTGCTGCATTGCACGCCCAATGAGGGCACGAGATACATTTGTGCGTGCACGAGATGGAAGGCTGACAGACAGGGCCGGCTAAACGGATTGGTTGTACTTTTTACAGTATTACGGCTTCCACAGATGACATTTTTTTATGGATTTTTTGTCAAAGCACTTAAGATATTCATTGCTATCGGGATGTTAAGAGCATTCCATGGAATATAACAAAAAGTGTATCTCGAGCCGGTTTCTGAAACTTACCTACCCCACCTTTAATGCACGGATCAGCATTTACCCACCCCCGCAAAAATAAATAAAAATCCCGGCTCCCCCGGAGACCGTGGTATAGTTCGCACACTGGCTATCACAATAGGTGAGGTGTGTTTTCTGACAACATCACGGTGGCCATAATGTTGCTGCGCCCGCATAGTGCTTTAACAGCACTTCCTGCGGTTTATCCAACCTGATCTCACCAGAATGCGTGACTCCACCACGACTCCTTAACACCACAATGCGTGGTGGAGTCACGAACTTTGTTACATTTACGTGTCAGCACCACGCAAACAACCCCAATGTAAAGTGAATGAGGCTCCTTTGTCGTGGTGCACACACGCATTTCTACAACGTCCCGCAATGAGCTTTTATTCTATACAATGTTTTTTAAATCCACTTTATAGCTTGTAGTAACTCACGGGAGGCTTCTTTTATTTTATTTGTATTCATAATTATTTTTATTTTTCGTCAGAATGTAAACATTACATTAGTTACGAATTTGTGTTCTCAAAAAACAGTGCATTGTGTGTAATGCAACTGTGATTTTTATTAAATTAGTTTGTTTTTAAGGAAGGCCAGAGCTTCAGCTGTGTCAAATAGATTGTTCCCTTTAGTTAACGTTTTTTAAAAGATAATGATCATGTCCCCTGTATTGTATTACGAGCATCCATTCCCATTGGATAACGGATCATTTTACACCCGGAAGTAAGTAGCCTATTCCCCTTACTGTCGATTGATTTTACAGTGATATCTGCACTACTCATCGACTAAAAAACACCAGATTATCCTTGTTAATTACACAACATTGATTGGTTTGAATTGTGTACAATGCTTTTGTATTTTCCCCCTTCGATTCGGAGAAACAAATATTTTTTCGGAGTTTTTGGATGGCAGAAGACACTACACTACCCAGAATCCTCAGCTATCGTTTGAGACTACACCATGTGCTTAGCTTGACAAACCCCGTGATCAGTCCTCAACCTCTGTGATTGGATGTGCGAAGTTTACACAGAGCGTCAAAAAGGACTTTGAAATGGAATGAAACCCATCGACGGCACACTATTCAAAACAGGAATCGAACGTGTCCTACCCCCCCTCCTCCCCCCTTAGGTCACAGGCTCCTCCAACAGTGCTACGCAATAAAACAGATACACAGAAAAAATAGTGAAATAGTGCAATAAGAGTCTACAAGTGATTGGAATATGATATATTAGATAAATAATTTCTAAGTAGCAGCCAGATGAATGTTATTTCTAAGTTCAGGTGTTTAATAATCGTATAGCCTGTGGGATGAAGCTGTCTCTGTCTCTGGTGGTTTTAGTCCGGATGCTGCGGTACCGCCTGCCAGACTGCAGCAGACAGAACAGTTTGTGGCTGGGGTGATGGGGTCTTTTATAATCCTGAGGGCTTTCTTTAAGGTTAACCTGGTATTTTTACTCCGCTACATTTATTTTAGTTACTTTACAGATTCTGATTAATGATGTGAAATATAAACAACCCTTAAATCAGACTTTAGTTACACCTGAATGAAATTCAGTGAAGGTGATTGTCAAGTGCCAACAATCAGGCGAGATATTTGATAGTTGGTGCTTGAGAAGACTAAATATTTATCTGCAGATCCGTTTAAAGCATATTCATTACTCGTTATTCTCTAATAGTTCATTAAAGACTGTATATAATTGCTATTTTGCACATCCCTTTCAAGATTTCAAGATTTTCTAAGGTTTATTGACATATCATATACACAACGGTGTAGTTATGCAATGAATGAACAACTTGGGTCACAGGTTCCTCAACAGTGCATTACAAGACATCTATCAATGTGTGTGTACCTCCACCATTACACTGTCGTATTCTGCACATTTCTTTAAATAAAGCCTTATTAGTTAGCACATCCTCCTATCAGGCACTAAACTGTTTTACTCTAGATATAATTTGAATATCTTCTTGATATTTTCTATTCTATATTTATATAATTGACCTTCTACTTTCCCACTATTTTGTATGTACTCTTAATATTTAAATGTTTTCATAAAATATAACACATTCAAAAGTGCTTTACAAAAATGAAAGACATTAAGAAAAAGGCATTTTAAACAGTCGTTAAAAAGCAACACAATCTTCCTGCATTGCAATTACTCTAAACGTGCAATAACGTGCTTCAACCAGTAGGTGGTTTGGGTTAAAAGCATAGGTTGAAAGGCTGTCAAGTTTCCAGTGTTAACAAAATAAAATATACTGCTGTTTCCGGTTTAGTTTACGACGAATATTATGTTGTTATTGTTTTGATATTTGTAACACAAAAGCGATGGAAAAAACCCATAGAAACAAAAAAAAGATGGTCTTAAAATGGACCACTGGATTACACAGAAGGGTAATCCAGTGGTCTAGTAGTTAATAAAAAACAATAATATCAAAACAAAATATTACTACTAACTTTATTGTGAAATTAAAACAGAACGGTAAAAGAATAGTTTCCGGTCTATTATGATGCCCGATCTCTGTAGATAAATAAAGAACTGCGACAGATGTGTAATATTGAATGTAGCCAAACCATTTATTACAATGCATTCATGTGATGACTTTCAAAGAGTAAAGCAAGCACTGCTGAATAAAGTATGATTTTCTCTTTTACGAAACGTTTTTTTTCAAATGGAATGCAGTTGGAGGTCAACCAATCAAAGAGCTTGAGGACTGATCACGGGGTTTGTCAAGCTACTGTAAGCACATGGTGTAGTCCCAAACTATAGCTGAGGATTCTGGGTAGTGTAGTGTCTTCTGCCATCCAAAAACTCCGAAAAAACATTTGTTTCTCCGAATCGAAGGGGGAAAATACAAAAGCATTGTACACAATTCAAACCAATCAATGTTGTGTAATTAACAAGGACAATTTGGTGTTTTTTAGTCGATGAGTAGTGCAGATATCACTGTAAAATCAATCGACAGTAAGGGGAATAGGCTACTTACTTCCGGGTGTAAAATTCTCCGTTATCCAATGGGAATGGACGCTCGTAATACAATACAGGGGACATGATCATTATCTTTTAAATAACGTTAACTAAAGGGAACAATCTATTTGACACAGCTGAAGCTCTGGCCTTCCTTAAAAACTAACTAATTTAATAAAAAATCACAGTTGCATTACACACAATGCACTGTTTTTGAGAACACAAATTCGTAACTAATGTAATTTTTACATTCTGACGAAAAATAAAAATAATTATGAATACAAATAAAATAAAAGAAGCCTCCCGTGAGTTACTACACGCTATAAAGTAGATTTAAAAAAACATTGTATAGAATAAAAGCTCACTGCGGGACGTTGTAGAAATGCGTGTGTGCACCACGACAAAGGAGCCTCATTCACTTTACATTGGTGTTGTTTGCGTGGTGCCGACACGTAAATGTAACAAAGTTCGTGACTCCACCACGCATTGTGGTGTTAAGGAGTCGTGGTGGAGTCACGCATTCTGGTGAGATCAGGTTGGGTTTATCACACTCATTTATTTACTCACATGCGCGCGCCCACCGGCTGCCTCCTTTACTGGAGTTACAACGGTGGAGGAACGCTTCCTCCAAGCCCCCAGGAAGTGCGCCTGACTCAGATGAAAATATTCGCGGTGGCCAAACGGCGGTACTACACTTCCGTTTGGTTGCCAGGCCCGGAAACACTTTTTCCCATTGACTTACATCGGGAAAGAGTGGTCTGTAAATCGTTGGATATTTTTTTTAAACTAAATCAACCACCCAGTATGAACGTTTGTATAGCCCTTATTAAAAACATTCGTTCCTCAAGTTTTAAAAATGTGCTAATAACGTTATTCTGAGAGTTATTTCCCTCTGCATTATGAAAGTGCATCGAACCCACGGGACCGCGCCGCCTGGCAAGTTCAAGTTACGTGTTCAGCACTACATGCGTTTATCTTTACCCATGGATGCACAATAACAACGGACCATATCGCCTTACTGCCATCCCACGGAGCTGTAATAATGGATATATTGCACATGTTTGCTGTAATTCATTATTTGTAAACTATTATACTACATGGGCTGTATGATTAAATCTTGTACCGTAAATGCTGTATTAAATAAAGTTAATATTACCGACGTAGATTAACGTCCCTGTAGCTTCTTATTGCACTAAGAAGCTTATTGCACTGTATATATATGTATATATATATGTATATATATATATATATATTAGACCCTCCAGAAAAACGCGATTACGCGATCGCATAATTTACCGCATAATCAGCAAAATGGCGCAGATTTTTAAAAGGGCGCATATTTATTAAAAGGGCGCATATTTATTAAAAGGGCGCATACTCCCCGTATTATTCCACACAAAGTTGAGAAAAAAAAGTGAACTCGTCTTGAAGTGGTGATGATGATGATGATGATGATGATGATGATGATGATGATGATGATGATGATGATGATGATGATGATGCAACGTCATCACAGAAGTTAAACAACACCATAGAGTGAACGTGTGGAGCTCACACGAGAGAGAAAACACCAAGATGAAAAAATCTAATCCATCTCATTTACCGACGAACATTTCTGCTAAAGACCGGGCAAAGCAGTTCCCCGATGTTTTGCACGAAAGTGGGGGCAAACTATTCTGCACCCCGTGCAACTGTGTTGGAGCATAAGAGAAGATCGACCCACTTTGATTCATTCAAACATTCGAAAATGCTTTCTGCTGCTGCGGACAAGAAAGCCAAACAACTCACGTTCACCGAGGCATCAACCTCCAAAACCCTTTCGAGGGCTACAAGAAACGAGGTGAGAAGCCTACAAGATTGAAGCTGGTCAGATAACGAACAAGTAAATTCAAACAGAATGAGGCGGAGAAGTGTGTGTGTGTGTGTTGTGTGTGTGAGAGAGAGAGTGTGATTAAAGTAGCCCAATTGCTTTTACAATAAATAAACATTTAATGTGTTTAATTGAATAGTAAAGGGGTTTAACGTTAGTGACAGGTTGTGTGTGAGAGAGAATAAATAAGACATCCCAATATTTAAAAAAAAAAATTTAGCATATTTCGCAACTTTCCGCATATTTCGCAATTTCACCGCATAAAATCACATAAAGACCCCGCATGTGTAATTGCATAATCAAGGATTTTAGCCCGCTTAATCAAGGATTTTTGCCCGCGTTTTTCTGGAGGGTCTAATATATATATATATATATATATATATATACACATATATACACATATATATATACATATACACTGAACAAAAATATAAACGCAACACTCAAAGATCTAAAACATTTTCTACATACACAAAATAACCATTTCTCTCAAATTGTTCACAAATCTGAAAAAATGTGTGATAGTGAGCACTTCTCCTTTGCCGAGATAATCCATCCCACCTCACAGGTGTGGCATATCAAGATGCTAATTAGACAGCATGATTATTGCACAGGTGTGCCTTAGGCTGGCCACAATAAAAGGCCACTCTGAAACGTGCATTTTTGCTAACCCTCACACAGTCAGTATCTGGTGTGAGGGCTAGGGTTAGGGTAATGTTGTGAATCGAGTGGCGGTGTGGTGTGGTGGTGGGGTTATGGTATGGGCAGGCGAAAGTTCAGGGAAAACTCGGGGTTTCCGGTCCTACGACGCTGGTTCTCTTTTTAGCAGGCTAGATCTCCATGGTAACTGATGCTGTGTGGCTAACCTGGTCGGGAAAAAAAAGTAACACAATGAAAGATGTTTGGAGTTTTATTTTAGTTATTAATGTTAATGTGTTGTCCCAGATATGCTGATTTGAAACCGTTGTTACATACAGTTACGGCACTTCCTGTATCTGCCGGAGAGAGGGGAGGCCGTCCCAAAGCTTGCTGCTGTATTTACTCCCTCCATCCGACAGGAGGCAGCCTCGTTGAGCTGCGAGTGTCACTCCATGGAGTTCACTCCGTCACGGAGGGGTAGGGCGTGGTTTGGAATTGGGCCGAAGTCAGGTGATGCAGACTCTCTGCTGGAGGGCTTAATAACCCACTCCCCCTCCACACTCGTTGGTTTGGAACAGCACTTAATGTGGCGGACCCTCCGCGCGAATGCGCAAACGTAGGGGTAGGGTGTAGGGGGTGGATTGGAATTGGGCCGAAATACACAGAAGGGTAATCACAGGACAAGACACAGCTGGGCAGGGGCGGCAGAAACACAAGAGCAACAGGTGAACACAATCAAACACAGGAGGGCAAACACAGGAAGGAAGACCAGACAAGACACAAGGAGGAAAACATTTTAAAATAAAGGTGGGAAATGGCAACATAATCCCAAAGCCATGACAGTTATACAGATACACAGAAAGAGACTGGCCTTAGACTAGAGCATGATCGTCAAGTGACAACAGTGCCTCTGAGCCAGGCAGCAGCCTCTGCTCTATCGGCCCTCTGTGATTGGCTGAGAGCTGTGTTACTTTCATCCTGTGGCCCTTGCACGACCTCATCACACACACACACACACACACACACACACACACACACACACACACACACACACACACACGCACGCACGCACACACACACACACACACACACACACACACACACACACACACACACACACACACACACACACACACACACACACACACATACACACACACACACACACAGTCGTGCTGGATGTCCAGGAGTAAGGCAGCAGATTTTATTCAAACTGTTTTCCTTAGCGTTAATTGGGTCAAAGCTTCCTTCTCTGCCTTCTTGATGTGCAAATGAATGTGGCATCGAGGGACGCCCGCCCATCACTCCACAGGCATATTTACAGGACACCTCAGGGTGCCGGCCCGCCGTCTGTGACCTGTATACGGCACAGAGAGGGGGGGCCGGGCTGCAAGGTTGTCAGTACCAACCTGGATCAGAGAGACTGGAGGAAAGACCTCAGTTAATTATTGTGCAGGAAGCCCAGAGGCCGTCTGACGAAGTTTACCTTGGACTCGACTACCATCCTGCAGTACTCACTTTATGTTATACTTAATAATGTATGTGGCAGATCACAGAGGTGCACAGCAAAGGTCATAAAGAATGAAACATGTTTGCACTGCCAGAACCTGATTGATGCTTTGCTCTGTTTGTGCTAATAATCTAACAGCATAGCTCAACTGGTGCGATTCATAAACTAGCTACCAATTGATTTCAAGAAAGGACATTTATTTTCTCTTTTCAGTTTTTCCTCTTTGATAAAGCTGTCAAGGAAGAATAAACTGAATACAATTAATGAAAATACCTCAGAGAGCAACAACAGCTTGTTTTTCTCTTTTTTATACATCATTCTAAGACTCAAAACATGCCTTCATTGTTGGCCACTAGGAAGCAACAAGTTCAGCACCACAAGTCTTACTGGGAGTTCACCTCGACACCCGTCCACTTTATGTCATCAGAAGTTATCTTGAAACATTGAATTGACTACACAGATTGTATTTCATTAAAATATCATCATATCCTATATATGTATATAGGATATGATGATATTTTCCTAATCTAATATATATTTATTTCAGATTAAGGATATAACATATAAAAACTGTCTTTTTCTTCAGCCATGAGCCATGAGCATGTATTATATAAATGAATAATTGATTGAATTCTCAAGTGAACAATCCCCACACAATAGTGATATAAATACTGAGACACAGTAATATCCCTCCAAAAGACGTTGATTTGATGTTTAAACACTCCTGAAACAAACAAGTGTGTACATTGTTGCATATTTAAATATGGTTTCATGGGGGTTTCCCTTAGTTGTCTCAATGTACTGCAATATAATAGAGAATGTAAATAAACTGTATACATATGACCCTTTAAAATACTCCTTATCAAATTCTAGATTCAGCTACACATTGCAAAGGTGTGTAGTGAAATCACCATGTGAATGTGTTTCAATCACAGACCATACATTGAGTGGAGGTTCAATGAGGACTTCACAGCTGGACTCTTATAATCATGTTGTAGCTCACTGCCATTGGACATAATTGCAATGGCTATAATCTCTCAGCAAAACAATTCATCATCAAACCTAAAGCAGAGAAAGCCAGGCTGGGCCCTCACTGAGAGCCCCGGCCCCCCCCCCTAGGTATATAATTGGGTATTGATGGCAAACGATCCGCTCCATTTCTCCTCTTTCCACTTGGGCACGCACCTGGAACGCCCAGAGAACCAATCACACCCCCCGCTGGCAGGGCGGAGTTCCGGCCCCCCAGGGACAAACTGCACGGACTGCCCCTTGCCATCCTCACCTAATTGGATAAACTTCCAGAGAAAGTGAAGAGGAGAAATTGAAGAGGAGAGAAAGAGTTTGAGTTAGTGACACCATCACTCACCATCAGGCAGGATGACATTGCGCCTGACCAAGGAGTTGCTCGTGAGTTATTTTAGGAGTCTGCTCATTAACATATGATAATGATAATTCATTTTTAACATAACTATAAACATTCGTAAAACCATAATGAAGAAGTATTTGCTCAAAAGCGTTAAATTGCCTATTTTAGAGGGGTAGTTTTTTTTAGTAAATGAAATATAACTATTACATATATGTATAGTACGTCTCATAATATACTGTAGTCTAATAAAGTATGCAACACGTGACTTAGGACAGCTGGTATGAATCCATTTAATTAAATCAGATTTCATATTCCAAAAAGTATTTGTTGGTGAAATAATAAAAAACAAACAATATCTAATACCAACCAATCAAAAAGGTTTGCCTGGGCGTCCTGAACTCATCTGTGTGTGTCGCCATGTTAGAGACACATTCACTAATGATTGTGAGATCCCAACATGTATGATAGTAGTCTTATAGTGAACCGGAGGTGATAATAAAGGTTGACCTGTGACATCAGTGCACAGCTTGTTTCCATGTCCAGATAAATATTGTGTCAGATTGAGACCGCTTGTATTGTTTTGCCCCATGTGACCTCTGTTAAGCCACTGTATGCTGCCAACGTTGACATTATTTATAGGAAAGTAAGGAAGTGAAGGATTGGAACAACTACTTAAATAAGTAAATGGAACTTGTATATTCTTAGAGGACCTGCTATGAGAGTCTTGATAGTGCCCCCTCCAGCCAGCTCTTGGTTCCCGCTCCAAACCCCATGGCCAGCATGTCATCATGGCTGGCCACATCCCCCCTGCTTCTCCTCCACTACAACTCACGGCCCAATAATGATCAATGACCTGGAGCCGCAGACTTCACCTCTCACCCTTCATCCCTCCTCCTCCTAGCCCTCACTTCATCCCACGCGTCCTTCAGCATTTGGCGAGTCCAAGAGGAAGAGATGTGGGGGGGGCGGAGGCTGGTTGGACGACGGACAGGTGGAGTCCAGCCCGGGGTCGGCTGTGGGGCCAGGCCTCACATTAATCAACCTGACATGTTCACCCACGCCTGCCTGCCCGAGCCTGGGCACTGGAGCCGGCGTCAGGCCTGCTAGCTCTACCCCCCATCCCCTGAGCCAAGCCTCGGTTCGAGGGGTGAGTTTGGAACGGGTCAGCGAACTGGCTTCCAAGCTTGCATGGCCGCTGGTCGGCGAGTCCACAGGTGCCTTCTGGTATGTTGGGTACAATGCCGAGTCTCACACATATCTGGGGGATCTGAATCTTGAATCTCTAAATAGAACCCAAGTCAGAGTCTGCTTTGTGAAATGTTTTCACACCAGTTGAAGCTGATTTTGATCTTTATAGGAAAAATGTATGTTACAACGATCCAACTTGTGTTCTTTTAAGGAAATGGTGATAATGCTTGTCTTAATCAGCTGTTATTTGAGTCATTATTTGTCAAGCTCTTCAGTATATTTATTTATATATATCAAGCGACTTTGTTAACCACTTTGAAAAAAAGGTTTACGACATTCGCTCTTCTTTTTCTGACTCACCCCTACTCACCGCCGGATCACCTGAGCCACCTTCAACCGGAACACTAACCTCCTTTTCCCCTCTCTCTCCAAGTGAGGTTCTTACCCTCATTACCTCTGCCCGCCCTACCACCTGTCCTCTGGACCCTATCCCTTCAAACCTCCTTCAGACTATCGCTCCTGATATTCTACCGTTTCTGACCCATTTCATCAACACTTCTCTAACTTCTGGTCACTTTCCACACACTCTCAAGGAGGCGAGAGTAAACCCTCTCCTGAAGAAACCCACTCTCAACCCGTCTGATGTTATAAACTACAGGCCTGTCTCTCTCCTCCCGTTCCTGTCTAAAACACTTGAATGCGCTGTCTTTAAACAACTCTCCTGCTATCTCCATCAGAACAACCTTCTGGATCCGCACCAGTCTGGTTTCAAGGCAGGTCACTCCACAGAAACTGCTCTCATTGCTGTCACTGAGGAACTGCACACTGCTAAAGCAGCCTCCCTCTCCTCTGTCCTCATCCTGTTGGACCTGTCTGCTGCATTTGACACGGTGAATCATCAGATCCTCCTTCGCACTCTCCAAGAACTTGGAGTTTCAGGCTCTGCACTTTCCCTCCTCACCTCATACCTCAAAGACCGCACCTACAGGGTTACTTGGAGAGGGTCTGAGTCCGACCCTTGTCAATTAACTACAGGGGTCCCTCAGGGCTCTGTTCTTGGTCCTCTCCTCTTCTCCCTGTACACAAACTCGCTCGGATCTGTCATTAGCCCGCATGGTTTTTCATACCACTGCTACGCTGACGACACCCAATTAATCCTGTCCTTTCCCCGCTCAGAGACCCAGGTCGTCGCACGCATCTCTGCTTGTTTAGCTGACATCTCTCAGTGGATATCTGCTCACCACCTCAAGCTCAACCTTGACAAAACTGTGCTTTTCCTTCCGGGAAAAGATTGTCCCTCTCTTGACCTAACTATCAACATCGGCCCCTCTGTTGTTTCCCCGACTCAGACTGCAAGGAATCTGGGTGTTATCCTAGATAACAACCTGTCGTTTACTGCAAACATCGCTGCTACAACCCGCTGCTGCAGATACACGCTTTTACAACATCAGGAAGATACGCCCACAGCTGACCCAGAAATCGACGCAGGTTCTGGTCCAGGCTCTCGTCACCTCACGCCTAGACTACTGCAACTCCCTCCTGGCTGGTCTACCTGCATGTGCCATCCGACCTCTGCAGCTCATCCAGAATGCAGCGGCTCGTCTGGTCTTCAACCTTCCAACATTTTCCCACACCACGCCGCTCCTCCGCTCCCTCCACTGGCTTCCGGTAACTGCTAGAATCCACTTCAAGACACTGGTACTTGCGTACCATGCTGCGAATGGATCTGGCCCTTCCTACATCCAGGACATGGTTAAACCGTACACCCCAGCACGTGCACTACGCTCTGCATCAACCAAACGACTCGCTGCACCCTCGCTGCGAGGGGGACCCAAGTTCCCATCAGCAAAAACACGTGGGTTTGCTATCCTGGCTCCAAAATGGTGGAATGAGCTCCCCATTGAAATCAGGACCGCAGAAAGCTTACACACCTTCCGGCGCAGACTGAAAACTCATCTCTTTCGACTCCACTTCGAGCGATAGAATGACTAACAAAGAACTGCTAACAGAGCACTTATATACTAATAAAGGACTGGCTTAGCCAGTTGAGCAGCACTTGAAACGATTGGCTCTTTGAAACCTGATGTTCTTATATGATTCTGTTTTCCTCAAGGTTGTGTCTTCCTGGTCGAATGTACTTATTGTAAGTCGCTTTGGATAAAAGCGTCAGCTAAATGCAATGTAATGTAATGTAATATTTGCAGTTTCCCTGCTTGAAAGGGATGGTACAGTCCATAGGAGGTTTTCGTGGGTTTCACTCGTACAATGACCACAACTTTGTTTTCTTTTTAGTTCTTCTTTACTTTAGTTGTTGTTGTTGAAAAACCTTAAATGAAAAATAAAAAATAATTACTGTAAATACAATGCACATGAAATATTAAATGCGGCGGATTTAGATTTAGAGCCTTTTATTGTCATTATACACAGAGTATAACGAGATTCAGAGTGCAACTCTGTCCCGGTGTGCAAAAAATACAAACAAATACATAACACTAAAAAACACGGCACTAGGACAGACAGCATACAATCATACGGGGGAATAAATAGTTACAAATATTGATATGAAAAATAGTATATACAGTGCATTTAAAAGTGTGTGTATGTGTGAGAATGGTTACAGTTATTGCATTATGTGTGGTGGTTGAGCAGCCTGACGGCCCAGGGGTAGAAACTGTTTTTGAATCTGTTTGTCCGTGACTTGAGGCTCCTGTATCTCCTCCCAGAAGGCAGGAGAGAGAACAGTCTGTGACCTGGGTGAGAGCTGTCCTTTAGTATTTTGTTAGCTCTGCTGAGGCAGGGGGAGGTGGAGATGTGTTCCAGAGAGGGCAGGGGGAGGTGGAGATGTGTTCCAGAGAGGGCAGCGGGAGATGTGTTCCAGAGAGGGCAGGGGGAGGTGGAGATGTGTTCCAGAGAGGGCAGGGGGAGGTGGAGATGTGTTCCAGAGAGGGCAGCGGGAGATGTGTTCCAGAGAGGGCAGGGGGAGGTGGAGATGTGTTCCAGAGAGGGCAGCGGGAGGTGGAGATGTGTTCCAGAGAGGGCAGGGGGAGGTGGAGATGTGTTCCAGAGAGGGCAGGGGGAGGTGGAGATGTGTTCCAGAGAGGGGAGGTGGAGATGTGTTCCAGAGAGGGCAGGGGGAGGTGGAGATGTGTTCCAGAGAGGGCAGGGGGAGGTGGAGATGTGTTCCAGAGAGGGCAGCGGGAGATGTGTTCCAGAGAGGGCAGGGGGAGGTGGAGATGTGTTCCAGAGAGGGCAGCGGGAGGTGGAGATGTGTTCCAGAGAGGGCAGCGGCAGGTGGAGATGTGTTCCAGAGAGGGGAGGTGGAGATGTGTTCCAGAGAGGGCAGCGGGAGGTGGAGATGTGTTCCAGAGAGGGCAGGGGGAGGTGGAGATGTGTTCCAGAGAGGGCAGGGGGAGGTGGAGATGTGTTCCAGAGAGGGCAGGGGGAGGTGGAGATGTGTTCCAGAGAGGGGAGGTGGAGATGTGTTCCAGAGAGGGCAGGGGGAGGTGGAGATGTGTTCCAGAGAGGGCAGCGGGAGATGTGTTCCAGAGAGGGCAGGGGGAGGTGGATATGTGTTCCAGAGAGGGCAGCGGGAGGTGGAGATGTGTTCCAGAGAGGGCAGGGGGAGGTGGAGATGTGTTCCAGAGAGGGGAGGTGGAGATGTGTTCCAGAGAGGGCAGGGGGAGGTGGAGATGTGTTCCAGAGAGGGCAGGGGGAGGTGGAGATGTGTTCCAGAGAGGGCAGGGGGAGGTGGAGATGTGTTCCAGAGAGGGGAGGTGGAGATGTGTTCCAGAGAGGGCAGGGGGAGGTGGAGATGTGTTCCAGAGAGGGCAGGGGGAGGTGGAGATGTGTTCCAGAGAGGGCAGGGGGAGGTGGAGATGTGCTCCAGAGAGGGCAGGGGGAGGTGGAGATGTGTTCCAGAGAGGGCAGGGGGAGGTGGAGATGTGTTCCAGAGAGGGCAGGGGGAGGTGGAGATGTGTTCCAGAGAGGGCAGCGGCAGATGGAGATGTGTTCCAGAGAGGGCAGCGGGAGGTGGAGATGTGTTCCAGAGAGGGCAGGGGGAGGTGGAGATGTGTTCCAGAGAGGGGAGGTGGAGATGTGTTCCAGAGAGGGCAGGGGGAGGTGGAGATGTGTTCCAGAGAGGGCAGGGGGAGGTGGAGATGTGTTCCAGAGAGGGGAGTTGGAGATGTGTTCCAGAGAGGGCAGCGGGAGGTGGAGATGTGTTCCAGAGAGGGCAGGGGGAGGTGGAGATGTGTTCCAGAGAGGGCAGGGGGAGGTGGAGATGTGTTCCAGAGAGGGCAGCGGGAGATGTGTTCCAGAGAGGGCAGGGGGAGGTGGAGATGTGTTCCAGAGAGGGCAGCGGGAGGTGGAGATGTGTTCCAGAGAGGGCAGCGGGAGGTGGAGATGTGTTCCAGAGAGGGCAGGGGGAGGTGGAGATGTGTTCCAGAGAGGGCAGGGGGAGGTGGAGATGTGTTCCAGAGAGGGCAGGGGGAGGTGGATATGTGTTCCAGAGAGGGCAGGGGGAGGTGGAGATGTGTTCCAGAGAGGGGAGGTGGAGATGTGTTCCAGAGAGGGCAGGGGGAGGTGGAGATGTGTTCCAGAGAGGGCAGGGGGAGGTGGAGATGTGTTCCAGAGAGGGCAGGGGGAGGTGGAGATGTGCTCCAGAGAGGGCAGGGGGAGGTGGAGATGTGTTCCAGAGAGGGCAGGGGGAGGTGGAGATGTGTTCCAGAGAGAGCAGGGGGAGGTGGAGATTTGTTCCAGAGAGGGCAGGGGGAGGTGGAGATGTGTTCCAGAGAGGGCAGGGGGAGGTTGAGATGTGTTCCAGAGAGGGCAGGGGGCAGCTGATGGTTTTCTCTGCCATCCTGATCACTCTCTGCAGGGCTTTCTTGTCCGCAGCTGAGCATCCTGCATACCACCCCGAGATGGAGTATGACAGCACGCTCTCGATGGTCGCCCGGTAGAAGGACACCAGCTGCTGGGCCTTCTTAACTGCTGCAGTGGTGTGTGCTGTCCAGCTGAGGCTCTCCGAGATGTGAACCCCCAGGAACTTAAAGGTGGAGACCCTCTCCACTCTCTCTCCTTTGAGGTGAAGGGGTGCGGGTTCTGGACGGTGCTTTCTGAAGTCTATGATGATTTATTTTGTTTTGCTTGTGTTCAGATACAGATTGTTTGCTGAACACCACACAGACAGCTTCAGGATCTCGTCCCTGTATGCCGACTCGTCGTCTCCCTTATATATGTGGCCGACCACAGTGGTGTCATCTGCAAATTTGATAATGGAGTTGGAGGGGTGATTGGGAGAGCAGTCGTGTGTGTAGAGAGTGTAGAGTAGAGGGCTCAGCACGCAGCCCTGCGGGGAGCCAGTGCTGAGGGTGCGGGTGGAGGAGCAATAAGGGCCTATTTTCACTGTCTGAGGACGGTCTGTTCGGAAATTATTAATCCAGGAGCATAAGATGGAGGGGAAACCTAGGCTTGACAGTTTTCCCACTAGTATGTCAGGTATGATGGTAGTATGTCAGGTATGATGGGGTTAAAAGCTGAGCTAAAATCGACAAACAGCATCCTGAAATAGTTGCCTGGGCCTTCTAGGTGGCTCACAGCTGTGTGAAGGAACGTGGCGATGGCATCATCCGTGGATCTGTTGGCTCTATAGGCGAACTGATGAGGGTCGAGGGAGGGTGGGAGGCTGGCTTTGATGTAGTCGGCTACCAGTCTTTCGAAACATTTCATCACTGCCGATGTTAGGGCTCTGGGCCTGTAGTCGTTGAGCTCTCTGACTGGTGTCTTTTTGGGGACAGGAATGATGGTAGCCATTTTCAGACAGCTTGTGACAGGGATTCACAGACCTCAGCGTCTGCTTCACCTGATGTTCTTTGAGAGTGAGAGGTGGTATGGAGCTGGTAGTTTGCAGGGACAGAGGCAGAATAGAAAAGTGGGGGGGTCTGCTAGCCTCAAAGCGGGCAAAGAAGTGGTTTAGTTCCTCTGCAAGGTGGGCGTCAGCTCTAGTAGTGCCAGATGTTTTGCCCTTGTAGTTGGTTAGCTGTTGAAGGCCCTGCCAAACACACCGTGTGTTGTTATGAGCGAGATTCTCCTCCACTTTTCCCTTGTAGTCCTCCTTTGCAGCCTTGATGCCTCTCCTCAGATTCGCCCTTGCCAAGCTGTACTGGGCTGCGTCCCCTGACGTAAAGGCTGTGTCACGGGAACTCAGGAGAGACCGCACCGCTCTTGTCATCCATGGTTTTTGGTTAGGGTAGACCCGAATGCGTTTTTCCACAGTTACAGTGTCTGTGCAGAACTTGATGTCGGATAAGACAGCCTCTGTGTGTTCCTCCAAATCTGTCTGTTTAAATATGTCCCATGCTGTGTGTTCGAAGCAGTCTTGCAGTTGTGAGAGTGCCCCCTCGGGCCAGGTTCTAATATATTTGACCACCGGCTTGGTGTTACTACTGAGGGGGGTGTAAGCTGGGATGAGAAGCAGTGAGAGGTGGTCAGATAGTCCTAAATGGGGGAGTGGGACCGCTCTGTAAGCATGCTTCAGGTTAGAATACACCCGGTCCAGTGTGTTCTTTCCTCTGGTGGTACATCGTACATATTGTACAAATTTGGGAAGCACATTTTTTAGACATGCATGATTGAAGTCTCCAGCAACAATATGAACTCCGTCCGGGTGGGACCTCTGTTGTTTATTCATTAAGCTCTGGAGGTGGTCAAGTGCAATGCTGGCGTTAGCATCGGGTGGGATATAAACAGTGTTAATTATCACCACCGCCAGCTCTCTGGTAAAAGGGTCTGCACATGATAGACATTACTTCCAGGTCGGGAGAGCAGTGTGTATGTGTAACCCTGCTGTCCATGCACCAGTCGTTGTGGATGTAAACACACAGACCACCCCCTCGGCTCTTACCGGAAGCGCTGTTCCTGTCGTAGCGGTGGGTAGAGCGGCCTGGTAGCTGCACTGCTGCGTCCGGAATCCGCGGGTGTAGCCAGGATTCTGTGATGATCATCACACAGCAGTCGCGTACGTTCGTGTTAGCAGCTAGTAGTACCTCCAATTCGTCAATGTTTTTCATTTGCGAGGAAGAGGCTTGGTAGTGGTGGTCGGTGCGGCCGCTTCCTTAGCCTAGCAAGCAGGCCTGCACGGCAACCTCGCTTCTGCTTCCTCTCCCTCCGGCGCCGGCGTTGCTTCACAGGCCCGAAAACAATCCAGGGAGACCCGAGCGGTCTCGCTCTGTCCTCCGGGATGTTGTTAGTCCGGTGGAAATCGGCTTTGATGTCAGAGCGACAACTCATCCCTATGTCAAATAAGTCCATGCGACTGTAATAAGTCCATGCGACTGTAATGCGGTGCCGGCGGAGACGGTGCCGGCGGATGCGGTGCCCGGCGCAGCGGCGCTGTGAAAGTCCACGTGACACTTTTCGAAATCCCGTTTGTGTCCCCCCACTTTACAAATAGGCCTATGTTTATGTTTATTTTTTAATGCAAGCCGTCATCGTCACGGAAGAGCACACAGCCTCTGTGAGCGAGCGAGACAGAGAGAGAGCGCTACCTTTATCTATTTAATATAGATGTAACAAACAAAGTAAGAAATCATTCCAATGTGTACTATAGGACAGTAAAAAAAAAAACGTTTAAAAGGGGAGTGATTAGTAAAATATGCATAAATAAAAAGAAAGAATGCTAACTAGGTAACATAAGATAAGAATAAACAAGTTGACATGATTTGTTATTGGTTGTGATCATATTCTAAAGATGTTTGGATTATTGAAAAGTAGACAACTCCCTTTCATCTGAGTGTTGAGAGCTGTATCCATCAATTCATTTTGCTCTCAAAGTGCACCAGATTGATGCATTTCACTTCAACATTTAAAAAAAAGATCTTTAATTAAATTGAATACATTTTATTTTAGTAAACATTGGAAACGGGTCCCACAGACCTAAACAGCACACAACGGTTAAAGGTAAGCATATAATAATGTTCCAATGTGCTAAATATATACACTGCAAAAAACAAAAAAGAGGAGAAAAAGTAGCTCACGACTTGTTTTATTTTTTGAAAGTAGCTCTCATCCAGAGGTCGCGTTAACCGAATATTTTCCGTCTATGATAGATTTCTTTTAACAATGACATAAAAATCTGAAAGCAGTCGGTCATTTTGACGGATTAGAATAAACTCAGAACAGCGCCAAAGTTCCCCCGCAGCGAGGCTCCGGTGTTATGCATGCCTGCCAAAAAAGGAAATGATACCGTTTCCAAACCCAACTTTGACGTACAAATCATTGAAATGTCTGTGAGTTTTGGCTTTACGCTGTGCGCACTCCCACGAGGTGCAGTTCACGAGAGTGCGCCCCGCCCCCATGCCCGCCCCCATGCCCGCCCCCCGTTGACAGTTCACGACTGTGCTCTCCCCTCCCCCCCGGTTGACAGTTCTCTCTCTCACCCCCCCCCCCCCCAGAGTGTAAAGGCCGACGGGTAATACTGAATTTTTACGGAATGTTTACGATCCTGTCCGTCAAAATGACGGGCAGTGAAAAAGTCTAGCGCAACCTCTGCTCTCATCCTAAAAAAAGGTAGGAGACCCCTGTTGTAAAATGATACATTTGACAATTGTAAGCTTGGCCATTTTATTGGAGCGATGAGGAATGACTGAAAAAGTTTGAGAACCACTGCTTTAGCTTGAGGACATGAAACAAACAAATGACAATGAACTAGAACGTACGTTCTAACGTGCCCCACGAACAGTGTTGTGCTAGTTACTGAAAACCAGTAACTAGTTACCATTACTAGTTACTTCATTTCAAAAGTAACTCAGTTACTTTACTGATTACTTACACCAAAAAGTAATGCGTCACTGTGAAAAGTAACGTTTTAGTTACTTAAAAAAAGGGCTCCCATTATATTAATGCCCTTAGCCTTCATTTCAGTACTGTTATTGCATTGGATAATAATACAATCTGTTGATCAACTTGACATGCATTATATGCAATCTGGATAGCATCGATATTAGCTGGCTTTCCATTTTTGTATATTCTTTCTCCAGGTAGTTGGAAAAAGTTTTCCGTTTCATATGCCGTGTGCCGCCCGGACATGCTATCATGCTAACTAGCTCCCTGAAAGCGGGTGACTCCACTGTAGCAATAGCCTGCATGTGTTCTACAACATACCGTGCAATGGCTTTATGGACTTTTCCCTGGCTAGCAGTCCCTTGGTTAAAATCCAGCCGCTGTTGCTTAGGTGCAGGTAGAGGTGGAGTGGCGTCGGCTGAGTCTCTGTGGTCTTAGCTCCTAGCTTCGTCCCAGCATGTTGTTTTTGCAGATGTTTTAAGAGATGTGAATGACTGGTTAGGGCAGTAGATAGGCTCTTTGACCCGCCAGGACACAACTTACAAATTTAACAGAAACTTTCTTTTCTTTGTGCTCGACAAAAGTTAAATAGTGAGAATATCTCCAGGTGGAGAAACTAGACTTGAGCTCCGCCGCCGCCATGATAGTCTTGTTAGTAAACAACACAAACACGCCCACAGCCCGTCTCCGCATGTGACACAGAAAGTATCTAAGTACATTTACTCAGTAACGCAGTAACGGAGTAACGCACCATGTTGTAACGGTAACTGAGTTACTGAATTTAAAAACTAATGTGTTAGAGTACTAGTTACTGCCAAAAATAACGGCGTTTAAGTTACAGTTACAGTAATATTGAATTGTTCTCTCTTAGTAAGATCCCATTTTCAATAAAATGGTGGTCTCACCTTGACTTGAAGATGAAGTCCATGCTATCCTTCTGGACAAAAATCTCTCTTACTTTTTCGTAAAAGTCCTCCTTATCTTCTTGTAGTTTCAAAAGTCTATCATAAATCTAATTGATAGATTTATGATTCGAAAATGATAAAAGTAGGGTAGACATGTGGATATTATCCGGCTGAACAAAACGTGCATTTATCTAACAGGTTAGTTTCGCACAGATCTTATTTGGAGCTATTTTCTAAAATCCCATGGAGAAATATCATTGCTTTTTTGTGGAGGGAACCCATGCGCAGCTTACTTCCGGGTTTTAGGACGCGTCTCTCTCCTTCTCTTCACACACCACACTTACAGACAATCAGCTCTGAATGATGTGAGATGACGTATGGTGGGGCATCGGGTTGTGTCCCACATGGCTCTAAACAGCTCAATAGGCACACACTGTAGACACTAATTAGAAGAACACAGACTAAAACAGCAATGTACAGAAAATCAGATGATTAACCATGAACTTAAAATTATATTTTATTTTTATTTATTTTTTGCATTTTGTTGTAGGCCTAATCATTATTTGTAATACTTTCTGCTGACACTAGGTGGGGCTGATTGGTTTAAATTGTGTACAATGCTTTTGTATTTTTCCCCTTCGATTCGGAGAAACAAATATTTTTTCGGAGTTTAGGATTGCCGAAGATTCTATGGACATGAAAACAACTGGACAGGAGGATTTACATTCCTGTAGCTTCTGCACAGCAGAGGAGCGTTCAAGCTTTCTGCAAACCATAAAGAATGCTACAGTAGTTCCTGTATTCAAAGTGATTCATGTGTTCGAACAGTGCTGTGCATATCATACCCTTCACTTGGTGTTTAAAGGTGGCAGAGAACAGAACAAGTTGCTTCCCGTTCAGAAGCCAAGTGCTTTCCTTCCAAATAATGACACATTAAAGTCTGCGTTCTCAGGGGCCTTTTATCTGCTGCTCAAGTTATCTCCCTCAAGTTCTTGTTAATGCCTTTACCCACTTCTGCTCTCAAATTCATTATTTTTCCTACTAATCTCCGGAGTGGATAAAAACGCCCTAAGTCCTTCAAAAACGTTTCTTGCCAAATGTTTGAAAAAATAATATTATTGCCCCTATTAAATGAATGCTCAATGCCAATAAATTATTGATATCTTCACTCTTTCAAAGTTGCTCTGACACCTGGGATTGCAGGGAGGGAAATTGAAAAAGATTTTGAGGAAAGGAAGAGAAACAGTTGAGGGCGAATTATATTGCCATCTTGAACTCGTCTGTTAAGAATTAGTGGTTAATTGTAATGTGCGTGCCGTGTCCCCGGCCATCGCCGCAGTGTGGCTGGAAGTTGTCTGCCAGCCGGTGATAGAATACTCACTGCTCCTGCTCTCATAATTGGCAGAAGAAGAAGAATCACAGAGACTTTGATTACAATATGCAGAAGAAGCAGAGGGGGGGGGGGAGTTGTGTTTTCTTCAACAGGTTTGACTCTGCATAACATCACCAGCTTCAAAGAGTCTGTGTGAGCCGCCAAATGTTCACCACGTCCTCCGTCTTACCCTTCAGAAGCAGAGACACTAGTGTATCACTTAACAGTCAACGAGGAGGGGAGAGAGAGAGAGTGTGTGTGTGTGTGTGTGTGTGTGTGTGTGTGTGTGTGTGTGTGTGTGTGTGTGTGTGTGTGTGTGTGTGTGTGTGTGTGTGTGTGTGTGTGTGTGTGTGTGTGTGTGTGTGTGTGTGTGTGTGTGTGTGTGTGTGTGTGTGTGTGTGTGGGTGTGTGTGTGTGTGTGTGTGTGTGTGTGTGTGTGAATGGTTGTGAATGTAGATGGAAAAGTTGCATTTCTCTTCAGTTTCTAAAAAAACTTGTTTTGAGTTTATGAAACCCATTCTCAGAACAGCAGACTTCGGCAGACAACAGTAGCTTCTATATACCTGTCAGGTTCTAACCATTTATGTTGTTTGTCCCTCACATGAAATGGGGCAGAACAGAGTTTGTCTTGACTTGTTCATTGGCTGAAACAGAAACAATCTTAAGAGAAAAGAGAAATAGTACAAGTTTACCCTAGGCTTAATATTCCACATGTGCCCAACAAGGTCCATGTGTACTTTGTTCAATAACGTCAATATGCAAATGCTTACTGGAACAGTACAGTGCTGAACAAAGTAACTATAGAGAATTGTAGACTGTTTTGTATTCTATTAACCAGCCAGAGACTGCTTACTGCTCTCTCCATAGGCCACCTTAGAGAAAATATCAGGTTTATTTGGCCATTTGAAAACATTCATTGTCTCTTTTCTTTCCCCAAATATGATAGTAATAGTGTAGAGCTTCCCTATTGTTGACAATACTAACTGAAGACTGTGAAGCAGGACACACTATATACTTCACAAATGTAGTTGAACACTCCCATAATCATCCCATTAATTGATAATCTTGTCTTCTCTCTTATCTCACATGCTGTCAGAGGAACCAATTTCAAATTAAAGGACTAATTTAACAACAAACATAACCATTGGCTAAATACTAAGATAACATCAATAGTATATATTTCCTCTGTTCCATAAATATATGTATTTGTCATACCAAGCACCCCCGCCTAACCTTTGCTCATTAATTTTAATGGTGTGTCAAATGGAAAGGGTAACACGACTCACCTCATATCTTCTCTTCATACATCTCCAGAGATAACAACGCTAAAGTGAAATGATAATGCAAAGACCTTTGCCAAACACCAATTTTATTATCTTATCATCTTGAATAGAATAAACAGCACAGATCTCCAGTCAAACAGAGGCTCAGCGCGCAGCCTGGGGGGGAGAAGTAACTCCAGATGACTTTGGACAGTTTGTCTCAAACTACAGGAGAGAAGATGATATCTGGCCAAACCACCCTCCAGAGTCAATACCCAGCTGGGGGCAGCGCTGAAACAATAGGTATCATAACACATGAATGACACAACTCACCATACATCTAGATATTAGATGTAAGCCTCCTGTTTGTTTCTCCCCCTTACTTTGGTGTTCTCTGTCTAATCTGACTGGTCTGTTTTAACTGCTCTTAAATAAACACAAAAACCATGAATTATCACCAAATTGTATTTATGGTTGGTTTACATGAATAAGTGCAGTGAATATATGAAGAACACACACTGAAAATGTATTACAAAATGAACATATAGTTTGAGTTGTGTAGTCTCTGATGGATGAACATAATGTAGGGTTACCCATTCATTTCCTATGGCAGTCATTTTTGACCGGGAACACCATAGGTGCTACAAAGTGGACTTAACCTCAAACTTCAATGAAAGTGGAGATCAGCAGTTTTCTATGTTCAAATGTCTACTGTGGAGGACATCATAAGGGCTTGAAGCAATCAAATGTCAAACACAATATTTATGATGGATGAGAGTAGTACATCAGTCAGGGTTAGGTTGGACAAGTAGGATGGCGACATTATAGTTGCAGCCTTGTCATGTTGTTGTGTTTTTATTGTTGTGTATAATCTGTTTTATATAATCATGTGCTTTAAGCCATGCTAGTGGGTTATTCATTTCGTTTTCTAAATAGAGGCCGATCCACCACCATGGCCAACAGTTGTCTACATTGGCATGTGGTATCAGCAGAAAAGGGTCATGGAACCTAGAATGATTTAAAGACCGAGGGGACAGAGGTCAGGAAGAGTTCAACTACGCATGCAGTTTGAGGTGCATATAAGCTGTAAGATGCTCTTAGTATGGAGGGGCATTACACTATTGACTGCTTTGGTGCAAGGGAATGTGTCTCTTATAGTACTGCGATATAATATTTGACTTCAACCATCTCTGTGTCTGTTTTTTATTGATTCCTCTTTGTCTTTGTCTCTGTGTATTCTTTAATGTTGTGAGTGTTACATCGGATCCACGACAGTTTGAGAAGTTGTTGTAAGGTGACTCAGGTAAAGAAAGGTGTTAAACGTTTGGTGCATATTATGTTACATTACATTACATTACATTGCATTTAGCTGACGCTTTTATCCAAAGTGACTTACAATAAGTGCATTCGACCAACAAAATACAAACTTGAAGAAAACAGAATCATAAAGTACATCAGGTTTCATAGAGCCAAAACATTTCAAGTGCTACTCAACTGGCTTTAGATAAGCCAGTCCTTTATTGGTATATAAGTGCTTTGTTAATAGTTCTATTGCTCGAAGTGGAGTCGAAAGAGATGAGTTTTCAGTCTGCGCCGGAAGGTGTGTAAGCTATCTGCTGTCCTGATGTCATGGGGAGCTCATTCCACCATTTTGGAGCCAGGATAGCAAACCCACGTGTTTCTGCTGATGGGAACTTGGGTCCCCCTCGCAGTGATGGTGCAGCGAGCCGTTTGGCTGATGCAGAGCGGAGTGCACGTGCTGGGGTGTATGGTTTAACCATGTCCTGGATGTAGGAAGGGCCAGATCCATTTGCAGCATGGTACGCAAGTACCATCGTCTTGAAGTGGATTCTAGCAGTTACCGGAAGCCAGTGGAGGGAGCGGAGGAGTGGCGTGGTGTGGGAACATTTAGGAAGGTTGAAGACCAGACAAGCCGCTGCATTCTGGATGAGCTGCAGAGGTCGGATGGCACATGCAGGTAGACCAGCCAGGAGGGAGTTGCAGTAGTCTAGGCGTGAGGTGACGAAAGCCTGGACCAGAACCTGCGTCGCTTTCTGGGTCAGCTGGGGACGCATCCTCCTGATGTTGTAAAGCGTGTATCTGCAGCAACGGGTTGTAGCAGCGATGTTTGCAGTGAAGGACAGGTTGTTATCTAGGGTCACACCCAGATTCCTTGCAGTCTGAGTCGGGGAAACAATAGAGGTGCCGATGTTGATTGTTAGGTCAAGAGTGGGCCAATCTTTTCCCGGAAGGAAAAGCAGTTCAGTTTTGTCAAGGTTGAGCTTGAGGTGATGAGCGGACATCCACTGAGAGATGTCAGCTAGACAAGCAGAGATGCGTGCGACGACCTGGGTCTCTGAGCGGGGAAAGGACAGGATTAATTGGGTGTCGTCAGCGTAGCAGTGGTATGAAAAACCATGCAGGCTAATGACAGATCTGAGCGAGTTTGTGTACAAGGAGAAGAGGAGGGGACCAAGAACAGAGCCCTGATGGACCCCTGTAGTTAATTGACAAGGATCGGACTCCGACCCTCTCCAAGTAACCCTGTAGGTGCGGTCTTTGAGGTATGAGGTGAGGAGGGAAAGTGCAGAGCCTGAAACTCCAAGTTCTTGGAGAGTGCGAAGGAGGATCTGATGGTTCCCCGTGTCGAATGCAGCAGACAGGTCCAGAAGGATGATGACAGAGGAGAGGGAGGCTGCTTTAGCAGTGTGCAGTTCCTCAGAGACAGCGAGGAGAGCAGTTTCTGTGGAGTGACCTGCCTTGAAACCAGACTGGAGCTGATCCAGAAGGTTGTTCTGATGGAGATAACAGGAGAGTTGTTTAAAGACAGCGCATTCAAGTGTTTTAGACAGGAACGGGAGGAGAGAGACAGGCCTGTAGTTTATAACATCAGACGGGTTGAGAGTGGGTTTCTTCAGGAGAGGGTTTACTCTTGCCTCCTTGAGACTGTTTGGAAAGTGACCAGAAGTTAGAGAAGTGTTGATGAAATGGGTGAGAAGCGGTAGAATATCAGGAGCGATAGTCTGAAGGAGGTTTGAAGGGATAGGGTCCAGAGGACAGGTGGTAGGGCGGGCAGAGGTAATGAGGGTAAGAACCTCACTTGGAGAGAGAGAGGAAAAGGAGGTTAGTGTGTGGGTGAAAGGAGGGTCTGGTGACCCAGCGGTGAGTAAAGGTGAGTCAGAAAAAGAAGAGCGAATATCATCATCATCATGTTCTTCAACTTCTCCATTGTATGTACTATCCAGGACTGATGAAGAACAAACTGGAGGATACTCAGGTGCACTCTAAAAACGAATTCAGGCGACCTTTCACCTCCACTTAATGAAATGCATGGCTGCAAGATAAAAATGTGAGTTAATTGATTTAGATAAACATTTTAAGTTGCAAACATTAATTTATAAGTTGTATTGACGTAATAATGTTGGTAATTACATCAACTTAATATTGTGTGTAATTTGAACTCTGATTTCTGCATTAATTGACTTAACACAAAATTCAAAGTTGTAGTTAGTAATGCAATTGGCTTGATAACTTAATTGTTCTACACCTTGAGTTAAGGATTTCAAGTCCACTCCCACTTAACATGCCTGAACAAGTTCCCACAGTTAAGACAAATAGAAATATACAAAGGACATGTTAAGGTGAGTGTCGTCTTGTGTCATTGAAATACAGCAGATAGCCTTGTAGTTGCACTGTATGGCAAACTGCTGTTTGACCAAAACTAGCAGCCTTTGAACTGTGAATAGTTCTGTGAGAGGATACAAAGTATAGAGGCTACTGTGAGTGTAAAAATACTTTGGTTACTATTGTGATATCGCTCTTTATTAAAAAATGAATCTCGTGAAGCAGATCAAGGATGCTTCTTGAGGTAGGATCCTTATTTAGAGTTGTCATTGAAATGCAAGTTGTTGGCAGTCACCCATTCAGAATATATTCATTTAGGTAATTTCTCTTTTTTTCCTTTTTCAAAAATAGCACAATACAATAGAAGTACGCAGAGAACTATAGCATCCGCTGTCTTGTCGTGTACCTTGGAGAAAAGGAAGAGGACCTTTTCAAGGAGTTTAGCGACGTAATTAAAAATCTTGAAATAACATAAAATCCACGGGCACAGTGACACAGGACAAAAGCACTGCTCTCTGTCAGCTACATTTTGAAGCATATTGCACTTTTGGCCACACCCCAATCAATAGTATCTTAGCAACGTTCAGCATGGATGGCTGATGACAGCAATGGCATGGGAAAAGGATTGTGTAACATTTGAAAAGTGGCTTCTGCTCTTCACTTAACCAGTTCACATATCGTATGGAACCTGCTAAAAGATGAGAAGACACTAAAACTTGCACGGTTGTGATTGACAAAATCTGTCCACATGCATTCAAACACTAGGCAAAGTACTCAAAAGCACCTCTGTGTGTCTTCAGGACCACATTGCCATGACGACACACACATGCAGACTCAATAGGGGGAAACAATACCAGCGTTGCTTTAGCAGCTGGTAACAATGGCTCTGAATTAGCTAAGAGTGACAGTTTAAAAAGTATGCAATTACCTAATTCATTATCTCTTATGCGCTAACCTATTATTTAAAGTGCTTCAAAAGGACATGAATATGGCCTTCATCAGTGACCGGTCCACCCAGGATCTGACCACACGATGCAGCCATCGTGGTCCAGGGAAACACATGAAAGAGCATTCTGCGTTAAATGTGTTCACACTGTTTGAAATAATGACTGTCGGCAGTGCAAACATCTTTGTTACATCTCTTCTCAAAGGGATGTGAGATCTGCAGACTGGCGGCCATTGAGAGTTTGTTTCTGTAGTTTCACAAAAACTTTACAGATGTTACATTTTAGGCACTGGTTTTAAATCTGCAAAGGCCTCTAACTTCGTTGTGATGGCAGCATGTATTAGCTGTGTCGCCAGTGTCCCTTGGTAATACGGCTAATGTGTTTATTTATTATTTGTGGGGAAATTTAAATTTGTGTTATTTATCTTTTTTTTCAAGATTTAAATGAAGCTCAGCGCAAGTTCTCTCAGGAAGACGGGGTGTGATACATTCACTCCGCAGCTGCATATAACCAGCTCATCACAGGCGTTCTCTTTAACCTATTACATTTCACCTCATTCTCCAGCAGCCAATCAGCGAGCTGCAGCCAAACTATAAAATGGTTCTCCTCTCTCCTGCAGTCAGCTGTGAGTTCAGGTGTTCATGCACCTTATCATATGGCATGTGTCAATAAATGTTCAAACACAATGAATTCTCTCCTGATTGAAACATCATGTGTTGAAATAAACAACAGCAGTTCAAAATTAAAAGTGAATTGCCTAATATGTTTGTTGTGGAATCAATTAATTTCTTTCTTTAAAAGGAAAAAACATGAAAAAGCTAAGAAAAAAAAAATATTGAATACAATATATTTGGAGCAACTTCATTTATAAATGGTTGTCAACTTAAAAACGTGTGTTCACAATGATGGTAATTAAGTACATACAACTTAAAATTCCTTTTAAGTCATGTGGTAAAACAACTTAATTTTTGGAGTAATCAACTTAAAAACTTGTATCCCGAATGAGGGTAATTAAGTACATGAGTAATCAACTTCAAAACTTGTGTTTATGCTACCAATTATGAAGTAAGTGGTAATTAAAAACACCTCTGATTGTAGAGGAAAAGCCTTATCCCCTAACTCAAATAACTTTGTTGCTTTAAGACAATTTCATTAGAAGTTGTCTTAACTCAATAAACATCGATGCAAACTGTTGCATTGATTTTCTTTGTTGAGCCAAGGCATTTGTTTTTAGAGTGTTGAGGTGGCACAAGGTTTCAACAGTCTGTGTTGTGAGGTGGTCTACCAGGAGCCGTTGTTGAAGAAAGCACAGGAGTTGATGTGCTTCCATTTTATTTAGAGCTAAAAGGAAAATAAATAATGGACTGAGGCACAAACACTTATATTGGATGGTAATGATGCTCTGCAACTGCTAAAGGTATACATTGCCATATTTGTCCTCACATGTCAGCCATAACAAAGATAAACTCGATAAATCAATACTACATTGTACGAGTTTCTACCTCCTTGTGGTAAAACATATTTTAGTAAACTCATACTAGTTTGAGAAGAAGAACAACAAAATGCAGGTGTTCATAACTCTCCTCTTCTCTCCTATAATCTGTCCCCATTTACCTCTTCGCGTCATGGTGTAGTCTTACCTCTCAGAACCCCCCCCCCCCCGCCTTCATCTGTCTCATTTCCCAACTATTACAGTGTTCTGCTCAGCTGAAGCGCGTCCATATATTCTTTAAGGGCTGGTTAAACGTAATCATTAGGCTAACAAGCTCCTTGCCCTCCCAATGACCATCCTCAGAATGAGAGGGATTTGTTCTGGAAGGTAAGCCGGTCACTGGGATGATAGGCACAAAGACTGAGACAGACATTTCTCTCTGGAAGAGGTAGAGAAGCATATGGATGTGTAAATAGTAGGGCTGTCAAGTTAATGCGTTAATAACGCAAAAAAAAATTAACGCCACTAATTCATTTAACGCGATTAACGCATGGGTATTTTTTTTCCTCGGCCGCCCCGTAGTTTCAGAGTTTAAAATACCATCTACAAGCTGATGCTGACAGCCCCGCTCCTGCTGCCTGCTAGTGGCAGACCACACTTCCACGCTCACCTGCAGGCACCGACTGGCTATTGGGAGGACCGGGAGGGTGTGTGTATGTGTGGCCCGAGCGAGAGAGAGACCTTACGTGCATTGTTGTTGTTAGCATCTGGTGCTAGCTAGTGTTGGAGCAAACACAGTAGTGGTGGCTTAAAGCCCAGCTCTGCTCTGCGCAGTCCGTTAGATGAGCCTGGTCAGATTAATAAAAGAAGGAGTTCAAAACACCGGCATAAAAGTTATAACAATAATCTGATTTTAATGGTAAAAAACACAATACGAAATACACTCCGGGCTCCCCGCTCCACTGCCGTGCGATACAGATATCGGGACCAGCCAGTCAGAAACAGGGGGCATTTTGCATGAATAAACAACAGTATATATGGACATATTTGGGGCGGAGATGTGTGTCCGTCCCATTTTACTCCTAAGCGAATCAGAGAGTCCGTGGGGAGGAGTTTGGGTCGGTTGCTCACTCCCCTAGGTATTATTACTGGTTGGATTCACTTTGGGTCAGGCCCAATACAGCGAATCAGAGTTCTGGGAACAAGTATTTTTCTTCTGAACAGAGCGTGAGAGCTTCGGAAGTAAACAAGGTCAGAATCACTTTTTATCTTACACCTGGGCTAACTCCTTTACTTTCCCAAGGAAGATCTCACACAAACTATTCCTTTCCAGACAATCAAACATTGTACACAGATATATTGGTGCATTACTTCTGAACAGAGCGTGAGCAGACAAGGGCAGAATCAATCTTTATCTTCCACCGGACTCCACTCCTTTAATTTCCCAAGGAAGATTTCACACAAACTATTCTTTCCCAAACAATCAAACATTATATTGGCCCCAGAAAGAACCTTGAAAATAACCTGTGTGTGTGCTGGTGGGGGGAAGTGTATGTGTGCTGATTTCTGGGTCCGGGAGTGTATGTGTGTGTGCTGATATTCTGGGTCAGGGAGTGTATGTGTGTGTGGCAGGGTGTATGGGTCATGGAGTGTAAGTAAGAAGGTTTATATATATAGGATTACTTTAAAACAGTCCCAAATAATACATGTTCACTTCAATACAGTTCAAGTTAATACATGTTTACTTTAATACAGTTTAGAACAATATCTGTTTGCTTTACTAGCTGCGCTAACGGATATAAGGAGCTGTTTAAATGAAAACAGAGGAGCGCTCTATCCACACAACTGCGCCGAGCACTTGACTTTACGCAGTCAGCCAGACAGCGGGACATTGTAGGAGAAGTCAGCACACTCAGCACGGATAGTGCGCAACATGATTGCAGCGTCCAGGCAGCTCCCGTTCGAGCATATGCCTTGAGTTGCACATAGCTCCAACGATGCATCACACAAACACACAGACACACACACACACACACACACACACACACACACACACACACACGCACACACACACACACACACACACCATTTGTATTGTATTATTGTATGAGAGAGGTTCCAGGTTGAATTGAGGCGAATATTTGTAATGTTCAGAGGTTGTTGTGTTTAATATTCATGAGAATATTTGTCATTGTTCAAATGATAATAAACATTAGCATAAAGCATATTTGTCCACTCATATGTTGATAAGAGTATTACAAACTTGAAAAATATTCCTCTAAGGCAGTGGTTCTCAAAGTGGGGGGCGCAGAGGCATGACAGGGGGGGCGCGAGAGACCAGGAGGAACAATTGTTATTAAAAAAAAAAAAAATCATATTTTGAAAGATTATTGATTCGAAAATAATATGATACAGTACAGTACTATTACGTCTGTGTCTCTGTGTTTCATTAAAGCTCGGCTCTGTGTGTGTGTGTGTGTGTGTGTGTGTGTGTGTGTGTGTGTGTGTGTGTGTGTGTGTGTGTGTGTGTGTGTGTGTGTGTGTGTGTGTGTGTGTGTGTGTGTGTGTGTGTGTGTGTGTGTGTGGAACCAGCCATTTTGTGTGCGTGCGCGAGCGAGAGAGCACCGGTACCAGAGATCGTTGTTGTTAGCTTCTGGTGCTAGCGAGCTACGCTAACGGATATAAGGAGTTTTTTCAACAACAAGGTGGAGGAGAGTCGTCTCCTGTCAGACTGAGAGACTCAGTGAACTAAAGGACTCTCAGTGTTATCTCAGTGGGTCTCAAACGTTTTGGTCATGATTAATGTAAACAATTATTTCCGAGGCACATGTTTATATGATCATTATAGATATAAAAAGAGAATAAATTAAAAACAAGTATGAAATAATATGACATTAAAAAAAGAATAACGTTTAAAAGGGAGTGATTTGTAAAATATCCATAAAGAAATAGTAAATCTGTTTACAGTTCTGTTTCAAATGGGTGTTAAGAGATGTATCCATCTCTTAATTTTGCTCTCAAAGTGCACCAGATTGATGCTTTTAACTTCAATATTTAAAAGTCTTCCCGGGGGAGCTTGCCCCTGGACCCCCCTATGTGAGGTCCACACACCACCTATAAAAATAGCACGTTACCTTCATTGTAACAGTCGAGGGTACACTGTGTATGTGCGTGGGGAGTGTTGCAGTAGAACATTCCACTGTAGCGATGGGAAACCCTAAAAGTTTGAGCACCCTCTATGAAACGTCAAGCTACCCCATAGCACCCTCAAAATAAATCTCTGGCGCCGCCACTGAGCCTGACTATTTGTGTTGGGGGGGCCCGACTTTTTTTTTTCTCCAAAGGGGGGGCCTGACAGAAAAAGTTTGAGAACCACTGCTCTATGGTACATTTAGAACAGATAAAAAATGTGCGATTAATTTGCGATTAATCACGATTAACTATGGACAAACATGCGATTAATCGCGATTAAATATTTTAATCGACTGACAGCCCTAGTAAATAGGCAACTGTTTGCATACACAACCGCCATATATTCTTTAAGGGGATGATAATTCAAATGTTTGCCAAAAAAACATTTAACACAACTCTTGTATTTTAATGATATATTATCACACGTTGATAATTACAATATTTCACGTAAAAAATATCATCCTTTACTAAGAATGAAAAAGTAGCTTTTAGAACTGCCCTTAATGTAAGCTGGTTGATGTTCATTTACAAGTTATAAACATGGGCCATTCCAGACTGAAGGCAATCATGTGGAAATATAAATAAAATCATATTCAATACATGTGCTTGCCACAAGTGGCAGCCCTGAGCACAGCAGTGTATTCAGTTTATAAAGGCATTGTGGTACAGTGTTTTTTACACTCTGCTGAGTGTAATTTATCTCAACGCACATACATGTTTTTTTAGACCATCTGGTTCGGCATGTATGACCCTGCTTGGAAATGCATGTATGTGCTAATTAATTAGCATAGCTCAGGAAGCAATTATACTGTGATGTGCCCTCCCGACCACCCCCACCTCCGGCCCCCACACAGACAAACACTATCCCTCTCTCTTACTAGTCTTTACATGGCACTTGAGCACACTTCATTAGCTGTGATGTGGGGAGGAGTGAGCGGGGGTCCGAGGGGCCGTCACTCAGCATCTGTCCTCGACCAGGCTGAAGCTGGACGACCGAAAGAGGAGCGTTCAGCGGGTCTGCTGTCAGACACTCAGCACACAGGCTGCTTAGAACATGAACACAGAGTGAAGCCTCATACTGTGTGAGCGTCACCCACAGCTGACTGCTGAAGGCTGTTTATGGATTTTAAATCATGAGAAAGCAGTGATGGAATGTAGTGAAGTACATTTAATCAAGTACTACGAACAATTAAGAACAATTTTTAGGTACTTTACCTTTGTTTTTACATTTTATGATACTTTATACTTCAAATCCACTACATTTTAATGGCCAGTATTATACTTTTTACTTTACTATTGACAGCAAATAGTTACTTTAGAGATTCAGATTATTAGTTTATACACCATGGAAATTAACTTATGAACAAATATTGACATGTATTTAGGTTTATACTTTAGGTTATCCAGATAACCAGCAACAGTATACAAAGTAATTCAAATAAGCTCCACCTTTACCAGCTGTGATGAACACATTCATTTTATATATATGATTCGAAATACTAATGTAAATATTGAAAATACTTTATTATATTGAATGAATAATTGTGTTCATGGTGGATTAATGTTTTGACCATTTTTATTCGGAAAAAGGTTATTCACGCACAACAAATCAAACACGCACCTGCTTCAGCTTCAGCCCTGCAGCACAGACACGCTTTCCTTTGGGGTCGTAGTTAATGTTCACTTCAATAAATTGCAAAATGTATAGTATGTGTATTCACTCTCTGTCCTAAACGGCTTGTTGGAGCTCCTGTAGTTGTAAACTCAGGTGGATGAAACTACATGTATTAGTGCTTTCATGTCAATGCGGCGAACATATGATACATTAAATGATCGTGAGGATGATGATTAAAAATCGTTTGTTTGAGCCGGTCTGCATTTCCTGATGAGAAAACAAACCGATGCTTTTTGTAGTTGTAGTACACCAACATGGATTAAACGTGTGTTTTTTTTACCACAATGTTGGGGAAATTAATGGATAAAATGCACGGATTATTATTATTATTCCCACTCCGATCGGGACACTAGGTCCACCGTTTCCCCGCAGCGATGACCCCCCCCCCGCCCGTTGACAGTTTACGTGGGCTGGGCTGGGTGCAGTGGCGGACTGGCCATCGGGACGAATCCCGATGGGCCGGTACCAAAGTGGGCCGGTCGGATAGGTCACTAGCACATTTCCCACTCCCCCGTTGACAATTTACTAGCGGTACCGAAGTGGGCCGGTCGAGAGTCCCGGGCTGATTTTTAGTCCCAGTCCACCACTGGCTACATGACCGTATTATCGCCCATATTGACGCACCTCATTCCTAAACTTCTAGATACAACATAAACCGATCCCTCAGCCTCATATGAGCTCTCAGACACGTTCAAAATTAAACTGTCATCGCTGTCATCGCTTGCTGCTGTGTGCACCATCGTGCGTTTACATGCAGAAGCTGGGATCCTGAACGGTGCAGCTGGAGCGCTGTGCCCGCAATGATGTCACACATCATTTGGCGGGACTTGAAGAATCCCCGAGAAGATCCAGAAAATGGTCAACATTGAAGGGCAGATTAATGGTTATCAAAGTACAAATATCCAAAATCAGTTCAGTAACGGTTTTCAAGGGGACAATATTTACTCAAATTGATGGGTTTGGATGATGGGGGAAACCTGTGTCACAGGCTCTTTAAGGCTTGGTAATGATTGTGTTTTTATTATGTATTTACTTTCAAAGATTTACATATTCATAACCTTCATATCCAATGTGCTTGGAGCTTAAAATCCCAAACAGAGGAGGACAGTCAGAAGCATTGAGGGGAAATGATGGAAAAGGTCTCTACACAGAGTTTACACTAGTATCCTTATTTAACAGTTTGCATCATTAGTTTACATGATAAGCCATATTGGGATTGTATATCCTTTACCTAAGTTATAAAACACAACAATATTCTTAATACATGAATGATCTGAAAACTAAATGACACATCATATCAGTTCACTGGTGTATTTGGTGCAGCTAAGTATGTATATCTTATGATTTGTGTAGTGACACTATACACACACCATCCTGTGTTTCATTTATGTGCTCCTGTATGTGTATGTGTGTACCGTATCTCCAGTGTCGGCAGTGGCGCCATTTGAATATATATACTTATCCAAATGAGGGTATTTATATTTCTTGTCAGGGCACATGTCTGCATGTCAATTCCAACATGTGTAATTTATCATTAAGCAGCAGCGGAGCATACAGTAGCAGCGTAACATGAACCTATGACTGTGAACATGAATCCCATTAACACGTGATAAAGAGGAAATGCGTGGAGGGGCGCAGCTGCTGCTCATATCCATCCTGTGGAGTGAGCGGGAGCACGTGGACTACCCTTTTTTCAGAGTCTATATTTTGTTTCAAGTAGTTGTATTAAGAAGCACACATATATACAGCCATAGTACAGATTTCTGTGGGGTGAATATCATGCTTCTCTTTTCCAACATAGAACACATACAGAACATCTAAAAATAGATTAAGAAATAAGTAAGCAAATTGAAAAATAGATTAGAAAAACACAAACAAAACAATAAAAAAAAGACATGACAGGAATACCAACATACATAGTCATAATGGGAACAAATATAACAAGAAAAGGTTTACAAAAAAACAATAATACTAAATATATACGTTAAATACAAAAATAAATCCTAAAGGTAGAAATAAGCCCAGACTACCCCCTGCCCTTCCTTCCCTGAGCAGTTCAAAGTCTATATTTAAAATATGGACAATTATGTTCCTGCTGTGATCATTTTAGGGCTGTTTCCCCTGCATATTCATGTAGCCCAGACCGGGGTGGTGGCGGTGACACTGGGGGGGAGATGTGGGTGTCGGGTGGGGGGTTTCGAAGAGGCGTGCTTGTCGGAGTGTGTCACGTTTCCAGACCAGCAATTTTTTTTGATTAAAGTCCCTTATCCGTTTTATCATGCATATCCCCGCTCTGATTAAAGTGATTGGAGTCTGACACTCACAATGTCAGAGCAGGGAACCCGAGAGCACCTCGCTACCAACCAACTCCCCCCCCTCCACTCTCCACCTCTCTGTCACTCTTTCCATCTCTATGTCTCTTTATACCCCCCCCCCCCCCCCCAATGCATGCTTGGAATGTTTAATGTTTCAAACAGAGATCAGTGGTCAGTCTGGTAACTTACAAAAGCAATACAAAAATAAAACACTATAGACCAGGGTTTTAATGTATTTTATCTGTTTCATTGAATCTCATATTTTCACTGACCTAACACAGTCACAGTTCAGTCACTGAACGTCCAGGAGTGACGCTTGGTCAGGGTCCTTTGGCGTGCAGTTGTGACGCACCGAGGCTCCTTCAGCTTCATAAACGGACGCAAAGAGCTTTCAACTGATTGCAATGTATTCCCATCGGCGGTGGTATTTGACGCTCATGGAAGCACCGCATCAGTCCATGTCGGCGGCTGTTAAAGGCAATGTGATTCCATTCCCATTGGATAACGGAGAATTGTACACCCGGAAGTAAGTATTCTCCTTACTGTCGATTGATTTTACAGTGATATCTGCACTACTCATCAACTAAAAAACACCAGATTATCCTTGTTGATTACACAACATTGAGTGGTTTAAATTGTGTACAATGCTTTTGTAATTTTCCCCTTCGATTCGGAGAAACAATATTTTTCGGAGTTTAGGATGGCAGAAGACACTACACTACCCAGAATCCTCAGCTATAGTTTGGGACTACACCATGTGCTTTGCTCTACAAACCCTGTGATTAGTCCTCAAGCTCTGTGATTGGTTGACCTCCAACTGCATTCCATATGAAAAAAAAACGTTTCGTAAAAGATAAAATCATACTTTATTCAGCATTGCTTGCTTTACCCTTCATCACATGAATGCATTGTAATAAATGGTTTGGCTGCATTAAATATTACACATCTGTCGTAGTTCTTTATTTATCTACAGAGATCTGGGTTGCGTTCCGATAATCCAAATATCATCTCCTAAATTCTAACCCTATCTCCTATTCCTTGACCTCTGAGTGAAACGTCACAGGGTTAAGGGATAGTGGATAGGAGAATTCAAAAGGACTTAGGAGAAGAGACTGCGGTACTTTAGAGAATCGACTGCACTTTCACTATCCGACGTGTTTATGATGCGCCAGCGGACGTCATGAATGTGCGTCTGCTGCTGTGGGGAAACCATGGAAACTACAGTTTCCTATACAGCGGACTACAACATGGATGTTCAATAAGAACCACGGACTACTGTAAACTCATCTAGAGACTCTGCACCGTGCTCTGATGCTGCTGCTTTGCTTTATGAATGTGGACAACAGAGAAACATATTCTTCATGACCAAAGTTGGAATTGAAATAAAAAAGGAAAGTGAAACTTATGCTCATCACCCTGTCCCTCCGGTCCACATTAATACAAATGATCCCAATACGTATGATTGTATGAAAATAACTTAAAATCAATACAAATGTATTTATTATAAACGTTAGTCCTTAACATCTATCACTGTGTATATCACCATTCAAACATCTTTTAAAAGTTGAACAAACCCCACACAGCTCAGTAAAGACTGTGAAATGTTGACTTTATTTGATCATTTCAGTAAAAACTAACGTTCATATTTCTCTTTTTGATTATAATACTGATGAACGTTCAGAAAAAAGCACTTTGGCAACTTACCACATACGTTTTAAAATGCTTAATAAGCACCGTAACTTTCATGATATCATTTCTCGGTCATAATCGGTTGTTTCCGTGAACGGCCGACTGTTGAGTAACGGCAAATGCTGCGGCTGCAATGCATTGTGTGGCAGCATTTTCTCCCAGCCTGTCCTCCTACAAAAAACGACCATATAGGTCGATTGTTCAGCAGCTAAATACGACCCAGAGTCACGTTTTAAAGTGTAGCACCTCTAGTGGTCGTGTAAGAAACAACATGCTCCTGTCGATTGCAAACGCTCCGGAGGGATGTTTATTCACAAATAACCCTCTCTGGAAAATCCTAAATTGTGGAATAGTTTGGCCATTAAAATGCTTTTTTATTAGATTTCTAGCGAGAAGTGTATATTGTACTTTTATAATCTACGTCCAGTGGATGTGTAGGATCTACAGTTTGATAGATATACGAAGATGATTTGAGCTCTCGCCAGGAGAATGTGTACTGTATATGGGGCAACTTCCATGTAAAGTTAGCGTGGGTGAAAACAGTATTTCCGGTCTCGAAGTTTTCATAATAAAACCGGAAGTATTCCCCACACTGTCAAATGATTACACAGTGATATCTCCATTACTCATCCACTAAAAAACATCAGTTTATCCTTGTTAATTACACAATATTGATTGGTTTAAATTGTGTACAATGCTTTTGTGTTTTTAACCTTCGATTCGGAGAAACAAATAGTTTTTTTCGGAGTTTAGACACTACAGAGTTTCCGAAGACACTACACTACCCAGAATTCCCAGCTATCGTTTGGGACTACAACATCCGCCTTGCTTTACAAACCCCGTGATTAGCCCTCAAGCTCTGTGATTGGATATTGGAGTGGCTGTGCGACAAGGTTACGCTGTCAAACAGCTCTTTGAAATGGAATGGAACCACGCCAGACTATCCAAAACTGGACTTGGACGGGTCCAGCCCGGCCCTCCCCCCCAGAATTACACTTGCTGGCTATTGTGTGTTTCGCAACATGTTCTATGGCACGTCTCTACTGGGAAATGTAGTTTTAAAAGACGTTTTCGTATTTCCCACAATTAGAAGTTGCCAGTATTAAACTGTATACATCCCTGGAGGTTTAGGGGATACGAAACACATTGGTGTTATCAAATTTAAAACTTATAATTAATACATGGGTGAAAATTGCTTGTGTCCATAATGGGCAGCATTAATACCACATGACAGCTAAGGTCAGAAGAGCTTTATTTAACAGCTGGTCTTATGTCTGTGACCCCTCCTGTTGTTAATTGATAAGCCTGAAACATGCACTTGTCAAGGTTCAGATGCACATTTAGCAAATATGGCAGTAGCCATCGATCATCTTAAGTTAAGATACTTTATTGATCCCAAGTTGGGAAATGTTTTTGTTACAGCAGCATGTACTACTTTGTTCTACTCCACTACAATTCAGAGGTTAACCTGGTCTTTTTACTCTACTACATTTATTTTTGTTACTTTGCAGATTCTGATTAATGATGTGAAATATAAACAACCCTTAAATCAGACTTTAGTTACACCTGAGTAAAATTCAGCCTTATCAGTTTGTCTGTTTTGCACATCCTCCTGTTAATATCTTTGGACGTCCTGCACTAAACTGTTTTATTGTAGAGATCACTACAGTATCTTCTTGATATTTTCCATTCTATATTTCTATCATTGACCCCTATTTTGTATGTAGGCTACTCTTAATATTTAAATGTTTTCATCAAATATAACAACAACTAAATTCAATAACGTGCTTTAACCACTAGGAGGTGCGGTTTAGACCAGTGGTCTAGTTAATAAAACATAATAATATCGTACATAATATGACTATAAACTGTATTGTGAAATTAAAACAGAACGTTAAAGGAAAATACAGTTTCAGTCTCTCGATGTGAAGCTTATGCATTGTACCATGAACCTGTATAGACCTGTAACAGTCAACTGGATGAGGAGTTGGAAAGGTAGTTCAGAAAATCAGTAATATCTTTAAAAACTACAAAAAAGTCCCTTTCTATCAGCTGTGCACCGTTATGGTGTAAATACAGACTATCTACTAATTGGATCAAATATAAAAGTCAGCCGAATTAGTGTTGATACTGCAAGGAGACGTATTGTGTGAAAAGAAATGGAAGATGTTGTTTAATTGTTGATATATTTATGGTCCACGTCACGTATTCAGTTTTGGCGGCATCTCTTCCAGTTTGTCAAAAGGTCTTCTGATCAGGGCTCTATAAATACATATCTAGGGCAGATCTGTAACATTTAATGCAGCCGAACCGTGTATTGCAATGCCGTTATGCGATGAATTTCAAAGAGAAAAGCAAGAGCACTCGGAATAAAGTTTTATTATTATTTTTTTAATGTTTTCCGATTTCATATCACATAAACACCATATCCCGACGTGCATTGCGGCGTGATTTTAGCCTATCAAAACCTCTGAAAACAGAAATGTGTCTCTCAGAATCGAAAGAGAAAAACCTATGGGAAAAACACAAAAGCATTGTACACAATTTAAACCAATTAATGTCGTATAATTAACCATGATAAACTGATGTTTTTTAGTGGATGAGTAGTGCATATATCACTGTTAAATCATTTGAGCATTGGTTTTATTATGGAAATGTCGAGACCGGAAATACTGTTTTCAACCCGTAACTTTACATGGAAGCTTGCCACATATACACGTTCTCCTGACGAAACCTCAAATCATCTTCGTAATATCTATCAAACTATAGATCCTACATATCGACTGGACGTGGATTCTAAAAGTACAATATATACTTCTCGCTAGAAATCTAATCATAAAGCGTTTTAATGGCCAAACTATCCTACAATTTAGGATTTTACAGAGAGGGTTATTTGTGAATAAACAACCCTCTGTAACGTTTGCATTGAACGGGAGCACTAGAGGCCGACAATTTTAAAACGTTATTATAGGTCGTATTAAGCGCTTGAACAAACGACATATTTGGTCGTAATAAGGGCTTAAACAATCGACCCATTTGGTCGTATGAGTTGGAGGACTTGTTGTTTTCTCCTCCCCTTTCGGTTAGGGAGGTCCAGTGGTTCCTAAGCTAAAGGTGGTTATAAAGGAAGTTTGAAACCTCCTTTCCTTTAATTTGGAGAATTGGAACGGCACTTATCATGGCTGCCACTGAGGGACTTCCGGGTCATTTCACTTGGTTAGGACAACACACTCTCACTCCCTAAGCGTCCAGGAGTGACGTTTGGTCAGGGTCCCGTGGCGTGCAGTTGTGACGCTCCTCGGCTCCTTCAGCGTCATAAAGGGACGCAAATAGCTTTCAACTGATTGCAATGTATTCCCATCTGCGGCGGGATTTGACGCTCATGGAAGCACGGCATTCGTTTGTGTCGGCTGCCCTTAAAGGCAATGTGAGTGTCCATTCCCATTTGATAACGGATAATTGTACACCCGGAAATAAGTATTCCCCTTACCAGAGGTGTGGACTCGAGTCACATGACTTGGACTCGAATCAGACTCGAGTCACCAATTTGATGACTTGAGACTCGACTTGACAAAATCACAAAACACTTGCGACTCGACTTGGACTTGAACACCAATGACTCGGGACTTGACTTGGACTTGAGCCTTCTGACTTGAGGTGACTTGATCATTTAATTCAGAGGTCTCCAACACGCCGATCGTGAGATGCCGCTAGAAGAGCAGACTCCCGCCGGGGAGAGCAGAATCTTCAGCCGCTCCTACTCTTGCTGAGAATCCTTGCAGGCAGGGGCGGGACTTTATTTAGCTGGGCCACCATGCGGCCAATCATATGCGAGGACACACTAGGATCATACCATTATGTGAAAGAAGGGTGGGGGGCACAGCAGGTGTAGTGGTACAGGCCAGCTGCACAGAGCGAGTTTGAATTTCACAATAAAGTTAGTAATATTTTGTTTTGATATTATTGTTTTTTATTAACTACTAGACCGCTGGGTCATGTTAAGACCATCTTTTCTGTGTTGCTGTGGGTTTTTCCATCGCTTTTGTGTTACAAATATTAAAACAATAACTAAATATACCCGTCGTAAACTAAACCAGAAACAGCAGCCTTGTTCTCTATCTATGGCACGTCTCTACTGGGAGTTGTAGTTTTAAAGGACGTTTTCGTATTTCCCATAATAAGAAGTTGCCAGTATTAAACTATGTACATCCCTGGAGGTTTAGGGGATAGGAAACACTCAGATTTAAAACATATAAGTAATAAATGGGTGAAAATTGCTTGTGCCCATTATGGGCAGTATTAATATATATATACCCACATGCCAGCTAAAGTCAGAAGAGCTTTATTTAACAGCTGGTCTTATGTTTGTGACCCCTCCTGTTGTTAATTGATAACATTACATTACATTAATTGATAAGCCTGAAACGTTGGGTTACGTATGGTAACCCTTGTTATATTAGCACAGGCGGAGCCCTCTACTGGACTCTATGGATACTACCTTACCCTGCAAGCATTCTCCCACTGAGACCTTGGGCGGGCCTACCTGAATGCGCGCGCATCACACCGTATAAAAGGAGGCCTCACCTCCTGACCATCATCCTACACCTCTCTTCAGCGAGCGGAATAGGACAGACAGTGCCCTGGGTAGAGGGCTCCGCCTGTGCTAATATATCAAGGGTTACCATAACGTATATTAAGATGTAAAAAAAAAAGAAGTAAAAACAAAAGGGAGAAGGGGTCGGATTAAATAAGGGTAAACTTCTTCCGACCCCTTTTCGGTCCGTCTACTACAGATTATTCAATTATTATTTAAATATTTCGTTTAGTTATTGCATTCATTTGTATAGTACTGTATTATGTCTGTATCATCTTTTGTTTCATTTGTATTTTCTTTGGTTTTAAACGCTCGAAATAAATAAACTAAACTAAACCATACATAACCCAACGTTATATCTCTCACAGGCTCCGCCCTCTACTGGACTCTATGGGTACAGTGGGTGGAGCCGCGATGTATACGCGCACTGTCGTCCAACAACAATATTCCACCCTACTGCCCCTGACCGGCTTTTATGTTCAGCAGCTGCTGCCCCACATTCTCCTTTAACCCGGTTGTAACCGAGGAGAAATCTTGGCTGTGGCTGACAGAGCACACCCTGCTGCGCTTACCTCGCAGAAAGTGTGCTCAAAAAACAGTGCCGGGGGACGCCCCCCCCCGCCCATAGATGGATGGGGAGAGCCCCCTCAGCCCCGAATGGGCTTACTACACGCCTGCCTCCCTGAATCCCTAAGGATAACAGGGAGAGAGCCCACGTCCCACACTCAAACACTGACCCCGTGCAGAGTGTGTGGACTAAAGTGTGGAGGGCTACCGGGGAGTAGAGAGTAGTCCTCCAGCCCTGTAAGGGCCCAGTGTGCCCCCCCCGCCCCTCCCGGGACCCTCAGAAGGCCCGAGAACAGCGAAGGCGCATTACGTCCGGGGAGGGGGTCAGATGCCAACTGACCCACAACCCCCCTCCCCCCTACCAGTCCTGTGTTGCCCCCGCAAGCACAGACGAGGAGAAAGAGCCCGACATGTCCAAGAGATAAAACCTTATGAAGGGGCCTGGCGTCGACCAAGACGCCGCTGTGCATATATCCTCCACACTCACACCGTTGAATAAGGCTGTTGACGCAGCCACAGCCCGTGTGGAGTGTGCACGAACCCTCGTGGGGCAGGCTCTCCCTGCCTGTCCGTAGGCATGTGCAATGCACTCACAGAGCCAGCCTGCCAGGCGTTTCTTGGACAGAGCTTTCCCGATCACCCCGCCCCTGAAGCACAGGAACAGCTGTTCGGTGCATCTAAGGGCAGCCGTGCGCTCTACATAACATGCTAGCGCACGCACCGGGCAGAGGAGGTGCAGTTTAGCTTCCCTGGTCCCACCATGGAGGGGAAGACTAAAACCCCCTAACTGAATAGCCCTTGACCTGAACGCACTCCTTAGGCTCTTGGTCACAAAGGAGGGGTTCGGTCTGAGTGTCGCGCCGCTCTGGTTACCCCGAATCTGTAAACAGCTCGGGTGCACCGACAGAGCAGTTAACTCGGACACTCTTTTGGCTGACGTTAAGGCAAGAAGCAAAGCTGTTTTCCACGACAATGCTTTCAGAGAGGAGAGCTCCAGAGGCTCAAACGGCCCCGAGGCCAGAGCCTCGAGCACTAGGGGCAGGTCCCACTGTGGGGTGGAGGCGTGCACTACTGAGCGCAGCCTCCTGACCCCCTGTAAAAACCGTGACATCAGTGGTTGACTAAAGGCTGACCTGCCGCCAAATCCCTCATGGCAGGACGAGATGGCTGCTGCATACACCTTCACTGTTGAATGCGCAAGCCCTCTGTCCACCAGTAACTGTAAGAAGGATAAAATAGAGCCTAACTCACAAGATAGGGGCTCTATTCTCCGCTCCTCACACCATCGCTGGAATCCCAGCAACTTCGGCCTGTAACAGGCTGTGGTGGATCCAGCTCTAGCTGCCTGGATAGACTGAATAACACTATCAGACAATCCACCCTGTCTCAACCTGTCCCTCTCAGGAGCCAAGCCTGGAGAGGACGGCCGAGAGTGGGTAACGCCCCGATTGCACCTGCCTCTTGAGACATCGCCCCCCAGAACTGGGGAACCGCCCAGGGCTGGCCTACCTTCATCTGTGTCATCTCTGAGTACCACGGCGCCCCAACGCGATCCGGAGCCACTAGGATGACTGACAGACGTTCTCGCCTCACTCTCCTCAGGAGGGGGAGAATGAGACGCAGCGTTGGAAAGGCGTATAGCAGCTTCCTTGGCCATGGCTCGTGTGCAAACCTCGTGTGGGTCGTCGCTCCGAGCCACGGAGAACCACAGGGCACAGTGGCTGTTTCGCCGGCTGGCGAACAGATCCACATCCGCTCTCCCGAACTGGGACCCACTCGCCTGGCAGGGGGCCGCTCCTCGACATGAGGTCGGCTCCCCCGTTCTCCAGTCCCGGGATATGGAGGGCTCTCAGAGATAACACCACCTCTGAAGCCCATAACCACAGTTCCTTCGCTGTGGTCAACAAGGCGGCGGATCGAACTCCGCCCTGCCTGTTGATGTAAGCCACTGTGGTGCTGTTGTCGCTCCTGACCATTACATGTTCCCCCTGAATTAGGGGCCTGAAATGCCGGAGGACTAACACTACCGCCCGTAGCTCTAGGAGGTTGCTGTGTCGAGACTCTGTTAGAGCCCAGTGCCCACCTATAGCCCTTTTTGGGCAGGTCCCTCCCCCTCCTGTTCTGGATGCATCCGTGAACACTGTGATGTAGGAGGTCACCCGTCGCAGTGGAGACCCCCTCCGGAGGTGATCCGGAGACCCCCAAAACCGGAGGTTGCCCTCCACTGAGGGGGGGATGGTCAACAGCCGCCGCCTGTGCCTCTTGGGATTCAAGCGCAGGCTGGAGAACCACCTCTGCAGGCGGCGCATTTGTAGTAACCCTAACGGGACCACCATGTGATCAGCCGCCATGAGACCCAGCGTCTGTATGACAGTTAAAGCTGTCACTGTTGCCCCCTGTCGCAGCCTGCGTACCCCCTGAAGAAGGGACGCACGTCTGCTCTCTGACAGGGTGGCGAGTGACACACCTGCATCGAGCACCACACCCAAATACAACGCCCGTTGGTGAGGTATGGGGGTGCTCTTTTTCCAATTGATCGCGAAGCCTAATCTGGTCAGGTGTGTGATCAATTGTGCTGTGCAAAACATTGCCTGTTCCCATGCGCTGTGGCCACACATTTGCTGAATGTGCGTGGGGATAGGGAATAGCCGAACAACAGCCTGTTGTACTCGTAGGCTATTCTACATGAAAGTACGCGTCTTTCAGGTCGATGGTGGTGAACCAATCGCCCAATCGCCCGGCTGCACAAGCCCCAGTCAACATGCAGAATTTCCTGCGGGAAATGTGGCGATTCAGGCCGCGGAGATCTAGAATAGGTCTGAAATCCCCTGTCTTCTTGAGAACCAGGAAGTACATGGAATAAAGACCCTCTTCCATGCGCTGAGGGTGCACAACAGACACCGCCTGTTTTTGCACCAGAGCCTGAATCTCTGCTGCGAGGAAACCCATCTCCTCCTGAGAGACTAGATTCACTTCTCGCATGCCCATAAAAGGGGGTGGGACGCTGCAGAACTGGAGTGAATAGCCCCGTTTCAGCGTCCTGTCCATCCACCCTGATAGTACACAGCTGAGTTTCCATTCCCCATAACACTGTGTTAAAGGGCATGCCCTCAGCTGTGGAGCCGCAGCGATAAAGCTGTGGTACTCTCTGGCGACCCGTCCCGCCGCAAAACTCCCCGTGAAGGGAAGATTTGCCCATGGAGGGTCGACAAAGAAAGGGCCGATTATTTACTGAGGACCTTGAACGCACCGCCGCACGCTCATGTGTGAGCGCGCGCTCCCTTATAATGCTGTTCTCATCTTTACGGTGGCCCTCATTAATTGGAGTCCCTATAGGAGTGGTGCCTTCTACTAAGGCCCCTGAACGCACCGCCACGCGCTCCTCTGTGAGTGCGGGCGCTGCCATAATGCAACTCTTATCACTCTGGTAAATTGCATTAATTGGAGTCTTAGCCCAGGCTTAGTGTGTTCCCTAACAGCAATACGCCGGTCATAATGCCCCTGTACACGTATAGCACTACAATAGTTTTGCTTGTGTTTTATCACTCTCATCTGCGCACTCCCACTAGCCTCCTCTCTTACAGGAGCTATGACTGGGGCGGCGAGTGGGGAATTTGTACAGACATCATGTGTAAGTGTAGCATTGTGGAAACAAAGGACACTTAGACTTGGATACAGATTAACCCTTACTTTATTTTTGAAAGTTTTTCTAGGAATCTGTGCATTAAATAGGGAGGAGGCGGGATTCACCCTTGCGTCCTGGGCGAAGAGTTGTTCTCCCCCCGCCGAGACGCTACCTCCCCCCGCCAGTCAGCTCCGGGCAGACGGCGCACCCCACCCGGCCGCTCTCTGCTGCTGAGGAGCATGCCGAGGTCGGGCAACCCGTCCCCGTGGCTGCCGATATGTCGGCACCACGGGATGGGCCGTAGAGGTGGAGGGCGCCGCAGCAACGGGACCCCCGTGCCGGCGCCTCTCCCTCCGCTTCATTGTCGCGCTGCGCTCCCTCGCCTGCATGGAAATGCATGGAGGAGCGCGTAGCGGGGCCGGAGGAGGGGCCAGCGGTAGCATCCGGCTAAGCTGGACCCTTTCCTCCTCCAGGCGGCTGAAGCGCTGGGTGACCGAGGAGATTGACCCAAAGAGCCCCTCCGTGGACACGGGGGCTCCGAGGAGATCTTCTCGGTCCTTCTTAGATAGGGCAGTGAGTCCCAACCACACGTGACGAGACGCCACTGTGGCCAAGGAAATCACCCGCCCTGCTGCAGCGGCCACGCCATGAATCAGATTGTTCATCTGACCTATAGCGCGGTCCGAATAATCGCTCCCCTCTTGAGAGAGGAGGGCGGGGGCGACTGCCTGAGGGGTGATCAGGGAGACGCCCAACACACCGAGATTGTTTGCTGCAGCCGCCATCTGCGTACCGAGCTTGAACATCTTGTCCAGATATTCCAGTATGTCTCGGTCCCGGGGCAGCGGGGGCAGGGGTCGCTTACGCTCCGCCCAACCAGCCGCCCCCGGAAGCAGATGGGCCGCCAGGCTCTCATCAAGGGGGGGCACACCCGAACACGCTGTGTCCGCGCGGCCCTCCACCTTGATGATGCCTGCCATAGCGGCTACTGGGGCCTTCGTTTTAAATGGCTGCTGCCATGTCGCCTCCACACACCACCATATATCAGGCAGCTGGGGCGAAACGAAGGTCGGCTGCGCTGGATGCACCGGGCCGTAATACCCCTGTCTCAACGGCTCATTTCAGAATAAACGTGGATTTACGTAAAAAACTATTTTTTCAGGGTTCGGGTGTTTTGTTTGAGTCTTGGCTTTCAGAATATGAAACTTTTATTTCCAAAATCACACGATAAATACATTTTTGAAGCTTGTAAAGGGACGAAGACAAGCACCTCTCACTCGCAATCTGCTCTTCCAGCAGCGCCGCCCCCCCCTCCCTCCGGCTGAAATTATGAACGTAAGTGTATGGTAATCATAGATAACACGGCAGGGTCCGTTACAGTTTGTTTTCATCTGATTTCAAATAAACAAAGTCTTGGCTTTCAGAATATTAAACTTGTTTCGGCAAATTCAAATGATAAATATAATGTTGAAGCTTGTAACGGCATATTTCCAAGCGGAGAACGGAGTAATTTAACGTCACAGCAGGCATAACAACAGCCGGTGTCAGGGGGCCGGGCTCGAGGGCGAAGGCCGTAGCTCTCAGGGGGCCGGGCTCGAGGGCGAAGACCAGACAGCTCCGGAGGCCGGGCAGGAAGGCGCTGACGGGACAGCGCCAGAGGCAGGGCATTACCCGGTGTCGGAGCTGGTGGGACAGTCCTCGGCAGGATCCCCCACGGAAGAGGACCAGGACACGGGATTGGCATGACCCCTGGCAGGAGAGCAGTCGGCGGGACCTCCAACGGGACAGGACATAGGGTTGGCAGGACCCCCGGCAGGAGAGTAGACGGCGGTACCTCCAACGAGACAGGACAAAGGGTTGGCAGGACCCCCGGCAGGAGAGTAGTCGGTGGGGCCTCCAACGGCACAGGACAATGGGTTGGCAGGACCCCCGGCAGGAGAGTAGTCGGCGGGACCTCCAACGAGACAGGACAAGGAGCTGGCAGGACCCCCGGCACGAGAGTAGACGGCGGGACCTCCAACGGGACAGGACAAAGGGTTGGCAGGACCCCCGGCAGGAGAGTAGTCGGCGGGGATCCAACGGCACAGGACTAAGAGTTGGCAGGACCCCCGGCAGGAGAGTAGTCGGCGGGACCTCCAATGAGACAGGACAAGGAGCTGGCAGGCCCCCCGGCAGGAGAGTAGACGGCGGGACCTCCAACGGGACAGACATACGATTGGTCGGACCCCTGGCAGAGGAGTAGTCGACGGGGCCTCCAACGGGACAGGACATGGAGTTGGCAGGACCCCCAGCGGAACCTCCAACGGACCAGGACATTGGGTAGGGACTTGAGACGTGACTCAAGAGGGGACTCGAGAGGAGACTCGAGAGGGGAACCAAGGGGGAACTCGAGAGGGAACTCGAGAGGGGACTCGAGAGGTGAACCAGAGAGGGGACTAGAGAAGGGAACTCGCGAGGGGACGAGAGGAGGGACTAAAGGAGGGACTAAAGGAGGGACTAGAGGAGGGACTAGAGGAGGGAACTCGAGATGGAACTGGAGAGGGAACTGGAGAGGGGACTCGAGATTGGCTCAAGCTACATTTTAGAGTAGTCAAGGAATATTTCCCAGTGTCATAGTCTTCACATTAAGATAATGCAATACATATATTAGCATAGGTAGGAAAGTTATATAATATAAAAGTGAAGCAGCGAAGTATTTCAGCGTCAGGTATTGAGTCTCTGGCGGCTGGGAGGGTATAAGAGTCCCTACGCCTAGTGGAGGTATCGAGTCCCCGCAGGGTATACTTCGCTGGTGGAAGTCAAGTGGTAGTATCGAGTCTCCATCCGTGACAAAATTGAATAGCAAATCCAAGGTGCATAGGAGTTGGAGGTGAGCTATATGTGAATGCAAGAGCAGAAACGCGAACTTCAAAAGCCATTGAAATTAACGGATTTCTCACTGTCTTGTTCTGTTGGGTTTAACGCCCATTCTGTTGAAAGAAATATCGCATCTTAAAAGCTGAACAGACAGCGTGGAGGATATATTTATGTGCTTATGAATAAATACAATATATTATTGAACATAGAATAGCCTTAGTCAGATAAAGAAATGTGAAGTCATAATGGAAGGATACCAGAAAGAAAAAAAGAAAAGCCCACCTTTCTCCACATTGCTCTAATTGCTGTGCAGCAGCCCGGAGCCAGACTGCTTGCTCTCTTCTCTAATGCCTGAAAAATGGCTGCTGAGCGTTGAATTTAAAACAAGGAGTGAATAATCAACGACTGATCTGAAGTTGGAGTGAATAACATTGAAAATTAATCGATCAATGTGTGATTTGAGGTGGGAGATATTTAAATAAATAAGAAACTATAATTTGTTGTTTTTAGCATAGTTTTTGTGGGATACAATTACGTCACATTGTGGTTTTTATGAGAAGTTTTGAGAACTAATTGTTACTATTGCATTGCATTGTGAATTTCGTGGTATTTGTCATTAACTGAGAATTGTACTTAATTATATTTCAGAGGAACTTAATTGCATACAGTAACGTTGAGGGAAAGTAAAAATAGGTTTACTGAGTATATGAAATACATGCAGGTTAACGTTTGATTCAAATTGAATATAATAGTGGATTATTCCACCTAGATTAGACATAGAAAGAGGAGAATTTGTTAAACATTAGATAACAAACTCACTGTAAGAAATATATATTATAATGTTATTTAGGAGTTGTATTGATCATACAACAGTGAGATAGGAAACTGAGAGCGCAAACAATTCACCACAATGGTGTTTTTAAGGTTGTGTAACTTTGTCAGTCAGAGGGAAGCTGTTAATGTTTAAACATTACAGAGGTGCTGCACGAGGCTAAAAGCCATCTCACACGGTTTGATAACACATGGAGGTGATTGATGAGAGAAGCTTGTGGACAGCTGCAGGGCCCAGGGAGAGAGAGAGAGAGAGAGAGAGAGAGAGAGAGAGAGAGAGAGAGAGAGAGAGAGAGAGAGAGAGAGAGAGACAGAGAGAGAGAGAGAGAGAGAGAAAGAGAGAGAGAGAGAGAGAGAGAGAGAGAGAGAGAGAGAGAGAGAGAGAGAGAGAGACAGAGAGAGAGACAAGGTACTATGATCAATAGTTGGAGTAAAGATGTACACGAACAATGAGAGTAGATTAAGTTGTTTTGTTGTTCATGCTTTTCACCAAGGCTCATTTGAGTGGTTATTGTTTTAATGGAGTGTTGTGGCTGACCGACAGTGTAACTTGAGAAGGCACTGTCAATGATTGACTCTGGGGTGGACCTGACCAAGACTGACCAACCTGACAGTGTGAGTGTGAGTGTATGTCTGCATGTGATCAGTGCAACTGCATGATTTAAAACAATGACTAATCAAGCATGCTTTTGGACTAACACATTATTCTGGGGCTCTGTGGGCAACGAGAGGTTTTTTACAATTCCACAAAAATTGGAAAACCGTACAGGTGACCCGTTTCTAATCTACTTGATATTTCACTCCCACAGGAGGTGGCAGTTTGCAGAATGTGAAACGTAAACTAAAACATGAAGATTCTGTTTCTTTTAGGACTGAATAATGGAAATGTGGAAATGATGGATGTACATTTGGGAAAAATGTTTGGTATTTTTTTATAATCCATTACCTGAAGGTTTTCTTCCCATACAGGATTGTGGTTACACATGAGTTAATGTGTAAAAAGGGGGAGTGTAAACTTCACAATGTACATTTTTCATTTAGGGACTGAAAGGAACCTGCTGCCCCAACTCGATTGTTCAATCTGACCATTGATTGACAGTTTTAGAATTGACCTGCTCCATATCTGGGGATAAGATACTGTTTGATGAATGTTGACATGTTTCTAATATTGATTGAGTTATAACAGGTAACACAGATGCAGAATCAGTGGCCAAGGGGCTACTGTGAGAGATGTCATTCCAGAATGGAATACTGAAGAAGTTGACCTGGGATAATGAAATGTTTTTGTAATATTTCAACAGGTATTAAAGTAACTGAGGTTTGAAATGTAGAAAGAACATATTACAGTTAAAGCTAAAACATAGTAATGTAATGAGACAGAATTTAATTTAGACAACATCATGTAATTAGCCTGGTAAAGAAGTAAAAGCCATAGACTGTATTGTTTAGGTCATTATGGGGATATACATTTCATCTAAATTCATAATAGAAAGACATTTGATGACAGTTGAGCAGAGATATCTACTCCAACAACACTCGGAATAAAGCATTATTTTATTTTATTTAAACGTTTTCGGTCTGTTTCCGGTATTTGTTAATGACGATGTGCTGTGAGATGTGAGACTGGAATTGCACAGGGGAAAATAACGTATCTTTAGATGCGGATTTTGTTAAACTAATAAGTTTGCGGTGTGGACCAACACTATATATTGACGGGGAAGGGGGTAGCAATAAAGATAACACCATTAAACAGTTACACAACATAACAGAAATAATATTGATAGCAGCATCCCTAGCAACCACCTTGGTAACAATGAAAACGTTCTATGGACGCAATTTCCTGAAGTAATCTTCGTAATAACTAGCAAACTAAAGATCATGTACATCCACTGCACACATAATCTGAAATAACAACTCATATTTCTCGCATCAAATGACATCAAAACGCATTTTAATGGCCAAACTAACTTTAAAATAGGCATTTTCCACCGAGAATAAAATGAAGTTCGGCCATGTTTTTTTTTTCTGCAGGGAGAAATTTGAAGATCACATGACATAGACGCCAGCCATCGGAATGAATGGGGGAAAAAAAGGGGGTTTGTCAAACAGAGCACATGGTGTTGTCCTAAACGATAGCTGGGGATAGTGTCTTCTGCCATCCTTTACTCCGAAAAAATAATTGTTTCTCCGAATCGAAGGGGAAAAATACAAAAGCATTGCACACAATTTAAACCAATCAATATTGTGTAATCAACAAGGATAATCTGGTGTTTTTTAGTCGATGAGTAGTGCAGATATCACTGTAAAATCAATCGACAGTAAGGGGAATACTTACTTCCGGGTGTACAATTCTCCGTTATCCAATGAGAATGGACGCTCACATTGCCTTTAAGGGCAGCCGACACAAACGAATGCCGTGCTTCCATGAGCGTCAAATCCCGCCGCAGATGGGAATACATTGCAATCAGTTGAAAGCTATTTGCTCCCTTTATGAAGCTGAAGGAGCCTATGAGCGTCACAACTGCACGCCACGGGACCCTGACCAAACGTCGCTCCTGGACGATTATGGAGTGAGAGTGTGTTGGTTAGGAAGGTTCCTAAGCTAATTGGACTATTGGAACGCAACCCTGGCCTCAGAATAGACCGGAAACTATTCTATTACCGCTCTGTTTTAATTTCACAATAAAGTTAGTAGTATTAATTTGTTTTGATATTATTGTTTTTTATTAACTACTAGACCGCTGGGTCATGTTAAGACCATCTTTTCTGTGTTGCTGTGGGTTTTTTCCATCGCTTTTGTGTTATAAATATCAAAACAATAACAGATTATCCGTCGTAAACTAAACCAGAAACAGCAGTATATTTTATGTTGTTAACACTGTAAACTTGACAACTTTTTAACCCGCACCTCCTACTGGTTAAAACACGGTATTACACGTTTAGAGTAATTGCAATGCAGGTAGATTGTGTTGCTTTTTAATGACTGTTTTAAAATGCCTTTTTCTTAATGTCTTTCATTTTTGTAAAGCACTTTTGAATGTGATATATTTGATGAAAACATTCAAATATTAAGAGTACATACAAAATAGTGGGAAAGTAGAAGGTCAATGATATAAATATAGAATAGAAAATATCAAGAAGATACTGTAAATAATACCTACATTAAAACAGTTTAGTGCCTGATAGGAGGAAGTGCAAAACAGACAAACTAATAAGGCTTTATTTAAACATTAAAGAATACTTTAGGTTAAGGTCTTCTTTTAAATAAGAAAAAAGCTTTGGGGGTATCTATCTACAGATAAATATTAAGCCTGACAAAGTACTTAACGTTTAATATATTGCATGGTTTGTTTTGGGACTTGACAATCAACTTTCCTGCAATGTTAACTATGTTGAAGCACTTATTTTAACTGATATTATACATAATATTATACTCTTATAAGATGTATGTAGATAGAATAAGAAATGTGCAGAATATGACATGGTGGAGGGATACACACATATTGATAGATGTCTTGTTGAGGAACCTATGACCCAAGTTTGTCATCATTGCATAACTACACTGTAGTTGTGTATATGATATGTCAATAAACCTTTGGAAATCTTGAAAGGTATGTGCAAAATAGCCATTTTATACAGTTTTTGATGAACGATTGGAGAATAACGAGTAATGAATATGCTTTATAGAGACCTGGGACGCGAGATCAAAGAATACTTTTAACAAAAGCCTATAGTTAGAGCTACTCAGATTACCCTATGTTTGTCCTCCTGAGTCCTAAACGTTATGTTATTATATTTTATTGTTTCTATTGTATTTTTTACTGTTTTTTGTTGTATTCTATCTGGTTTTATTTGTGTCTATTTATTTTTTGTTTCACATTCTATCATGTCTTTTTTTCCATATTTTACAATGTCATCTATGTTTGTTATTCTGTAAAGCCCTCGAAGACAAACGTGTTTTGTGATATTGGGCTATATAAATAAACTGCACGCCATAGAACCCTGACCAAGCATCGCTCCTGGACGTTCTGGGAGTGAGACTGTGTTGGACCTTGTGACTTGATAGGGATGTAACGATGCATCGGGAATCGGTTAAAATTCAGTAAAGATGCGTTAAGATTAAAATCGGTTGAGCTAAACAAAGAATCGCGATGCGTTTTTTTAACGCTATCTTGAACAACAACTTGCCGTGGCAGCTGCTCTCCTCAGTGCAGACGTCCGACGAAATGCCCGTGAAATCGACACACAGGGTATCTCGGACATCCGTGATGCCGTGTAGTGCTGCCGGAGCACACCGGAACGCCGCTCCGGCACTTCAAACATTGCACTACCCATAAGGAGCTGTACACATGCCGCAATGCCGTAGTTTTTGCGTGGCTGTATCTTTAGTTGAAAGCCCAGTGGCGATTGGTCATACTGATCATACAATAAAGCCATCGAAAATAATCACTCGAGAGTGTTGAGAGCTAGTCTCTCGATCAAGCAGAGCATACATTTCAAGCTGCACTTTATTTGTATTTATTTTAAGGGATTTTTTTTGTCCGCGGCTCAGTCTGTTAAAAAGAAATTGTGAGAAAATCATATCGTGAACTTAAAATCGTGATTCGTATCGAATCGTGAGTTGAGTGTATCGTTACATCCCTACTTGACACCAGTGTACACCATTGTGGCATTTTTTTTCAGATTGATTGACATAAGTTCCATTGCATTTTCTACAATAGCTTTACTTTGCCTTTGAAGCTGCAATGTTGTTTTGGCCTTACAATAGTTGAAATGGAAAATGCTAGGGCACATAGTTGCCTATATTCATTAGCATTTTATCTGGAGTCGTGTTTGTGTCCACATGAATGCAGTGACTACTGTCCTTTTGTCCTGCTCCACTTTGTTCACCTGCTTTTATTTTGGTACTTTTCAACATTTCCCAAATTAGGGACCTATGTAGAGCACATCTTTTAAATATCATGACTCTAGAGCCAGGTATGATTTCTAAATGTTACACATATCTTCACCTTGCTCTTTGTAGTTGATGCAGTATAAACGGCCATCTAAAAGCACTCATTAGTCATAGAATGATTTTCAATGTAGTGATTGTCACGAGCCTCTGACATCACAATGCAAAACATCATGTTCATAAAAGGTTGTAAGCTTAAAGGAAATGTAACTCTTCAATATATTGAGGGATCGTGTGCACTGATGCTGTCATAGATTCTGAATATCAATACAACTTTAAAGCATTATTGTTATCTTTAAAATAACACAAATGAATTTGTGTTTGCTTATTTTCTTACATCAAAAGTCTTTGTCTTTTTTTGATAAGAATCTTAGCAAACAATAGCACAATAGCAAACGTCTACTTTCATTTCTACACATGCCATCCTATGATGAGAGATGCATGTGAATGCACTGGGAGTGGTTGACACACACACACACACACACACACACACACCACACACACACACACACACACACACACACACACTCTGCTACCACACACACACGCCTGATGAAACAGCTGGTCCAGACACAGCCGAGACCATCCAGTCGGAGATAGTAATTAATGGCATTAGAATATCACACAGTTTGGTGCCATTGAGGGACTGGATGACTTTAGAATGTGTAAATCCACAAACTTATCTGATCTAGCGAAGGGTGATTCGCCTCAGCTAAATAGATAAATTATCTGCAGGGCCTGGTGCTGTCATTGGGAGCCACGTGGATCTGAGATAAGGCCAGAGACCGCTGGAAAGCCTTCCTCCTGCTAATGACTGCAGCTGCGAACAGTGTGTTCACTCATGGAGCAGGGCTCATATGCATGGAGCTAAGAGTAGCATTGAGCTAATGTCCCACATCATGCTATACCTTATGTTTCTGGAGGTTCCCAGAGTCTGCAAACTAGATCAGGAGTCAGAGCGTTCAGCTACTAAGCTCCCTTTCTCTGGAACCAACTTCCTGTTTACATAAAGACAGTGTCCAAAATGTTAAAAGTGTGCTGAAGACTTTCCTGTTCAATAAAGTGTAAGAAATTAAAATCAATGTTTAATGACGTAATTTAGTTTAAACATATAGTAGGCTTAAAACTGTTTTATTCTGAAAACATTTCCGGTTAGCATTCGTCTGTGGCTAACGTTGTTGCTAAAGACTATTTTGAAAAGCTATACCGGAAGAAGTCTCCGGAATATCAACAGTGAGCTTAACTTCCGGTTTTGTGTTAACAACGATTACAGCCGTTAAAATGCTTTAAATAAAAGTCATGAAATAGACTATGGGGAGAAGAGGCGTGTTGAGTTATACAATGAAGAACACTACATTTCAATATTCTGTTATGCGCGTTATCGGACATAGAAGACCGAGGTGGGAGGACCCCTGCGTCACCGGCCGGCATTGAAGAGGAGGAGCCAACAGAGGATATATAGATAGCGGGCGAGCGATGTTCCTCTCGCTTCTTCGCTGCACCATCGGGACTCACAGCTCTTTCGTCCCACTCACTCCTTCTGTTTGTTTCATTACCACGCTATTTAATTAAAGTAACCAAATTGAACCTTTTGAGAGACTCCATTATTCTATCTGGTTTTATTTGTATCTATTTAATTTTTGTTTCACATTCTATCATCTCTTTTTTTCCTTGTAATTGTAACCATATTTTACAATGTCATCTATGTTTGTTATTCTGTAAAGACCTCGAAGAACGTGTTTTGTGATATTGAGCTATATAAATAAACTTTGATTTGATGGTATATGCTTTTATTGTAAAGAGGATGATTCCCATGATACACATTTAACCATTTTCCAGTTAAACTCGACATGCTCCTGTCACTGTGTTATGTGCAGATAGCTTCAGGTGTAAGGCAGTATCTTAAATGACTGCAGAAGCACAAAGTGTGTTGTGGCGCATTACATCTGGGGGATGGACAAATCATCTGAGATTTTGACAACCAATATGGAAAAAAAAGAAGAGGAAAAATAACAAGGCAAAAGAAAAAATATGGTCCACAGTCCTAGAAAATGGAGAGAGCAAAGGATCTCAGGGGTAAGTATTAGTTGTCACCCTATGATCAAATAGTACAGGCCGGGAGAGAGCCTGCGCCCAGGCAAAAGAAATATAAAGTCCAGATTTAATTCTGATACGGAGAAATAGAATTTCAAAGCTGGATGTCTTATCGTTGGCATGTCCCTTTGCCGGACTGATTTCCCTAGCAAAAGCCTGTCAGTGCTATTATGTTGAACATGGAACCAATTTACTGCGCCGGCTAAACAGGGTTACCAGTGCTCTTGTACCCTCTAAATGTTTGAAGTTATCACACAGAGGGAGAAATAGCATTTTGAATGTTTGGGGAAGGCGGGGGGAGCGGGGGCCGCGGCGGGGTCGGCTTGGATGGGAGTGGACTGTAATTGAAAAGTATCAATCAAAAACAAGGCAAGGGCCAGAGAGGGGAAGCTATTATGTTAACCCAGTCCGCCGGAGCCTGGAAGAGCCCAAATGCATTTCTTTTGTATCGGTAATGCTCCCCTGCTCTCGGAGCCTCTAAGCCCTGCGACCGGGCCCTCGTATCTCCGGACGGGCGGACGGGGGGGGAGGGATTATCAAGTGGAGCATGTGGCCATTACAGGCCTGTTCGTAATGCTATCTGCCCTCTGAGATAAGCAACCCCCGGCTGGTCAGACGTTTCCAATTTCTATACATGAGAGATGAAGACCTTGCGCTTCTGCTCGCCTTCACCTTTTTCTATGTTATTATATTTTTGCCCTGCCCTCTCTGTATATTACAAGTGTCCTTTCATATGCCTACAGCAGGCTGGCTGACTTCAGACACCAGTAAACAGCTGAACTCACACAATGGCTTTAGCATAGCTCCAGATAGAGATAAACTGAAGAGGAAGACCAAGAGATGAAGAAGAATAGATGCAGATGAAGTACCTGCAAGACAAGAGGAAGTAGCTTTGACACAATTGCATATCTTAAGGAATCACTTCCCTTTGTTTTGTATTTCCACTTCAGCTGTCTGCTTCAATTATACAGTACTCGTTGGTTGAATGTGTATTTCTATCAAGAGCACCAGAACAAATACATTTCATTTTAGTGAACCACCTTGTTGTGTTTCGGCCATGACTCATTGTGTTCTGATTAAGCTGGAGACAGGGACAACATACATATTCAAATGCACTAGACCTCAAAGGGTCACTGAACAATTTCCTCTGTTCATGGAAAAAGGATATTGCTCAGCCATCGGTATTCCCTCGTGGCGTCCTCTTTTTTTTTCTCCAAGGGTTTTAGAATAAATTCCTGGGTGCATTAACATATAAGAAAGTACAAATGACATAGAGTATAGCCGGTGGTTCTTTCCCCAAATAGCCCTTAGTTAAGGACACCCTTAAGTCGAGGTCAAGCTCAGGGCCAGGGAAATTATGCATTCTCGCCCGGGCTGAAGCAAACAGTGGGTTCTCTTGTATTAAAATGAACAGTTTTACAAGTTTTATCCCCCAGAAATGGGACACCGCTGAGATCCAGTGAGACGATTTATGGGGTGCTGTCATGGTGTGAAAAGAACACGGTATAAATGTCACTATCTGTCTTCGCATTTACATCGGAGATATGCGGAGACACTGATACTGCACTGTCACTGTTGTCTCAGTTGTTTTGTTAAGATGTTTAATATCAGTGGTTATTAGATACAATGGAAATAGCTACTACATTCATATACATGTTTAACCTGGAATTTCAATAGTTTTGTTAGTGATGGAGTAGATACAGTTAGGCCTCTGTACCCAGGACATTACATAACACCAGAGTCAAAACTTGGTACCTAACATTATAAGAGTACAGGCAGATTGATAACTACACTAAATGGACAACATTTATATTTAAAATAAGTACTTTCCAAACACGTTTAGCAAATATTGCTGTCACTAAATGCAAGTTAATAATATTTAGCAATCTATGCTAATGCAAAATTGAGGGGGTGGGGGAGAATAGAAGACTCAATAGGATTGTGTTGTTTGCACACAGAGGTCAATCTCTGAATGACACTGCATATTGTATCCCTATTCAGCACATGTCAATGGATGAGCAAACAACAAAGAGGTTGTGTACCAAAATAACCAATATTAGCATTATGGAAATGAGCGTGAGTTCTATTTTACTACACCAATGGATATGTTTAGGCAACTAAGGACTTTGTTAAGGTTTGAGAAAATGCACCTTTATGGATGAAAGAATCCAATGATGGTAGGAGACAGTAAACTAGTTTTGGTGTTGTTTTGTATTTTGAACAAACATCCATCTATCCCATCCTCCATAAGAAGATTTGCATCAGTGTTAGTTCTAATTGTTTGCACAACCACACAAGAAGTTGGTGTCAAGAAAAGCCTTCAGTAAGTTGACAAACCCAGTGTCCACATACTGGTTTGGGAGAATCTGGACATATTAAAGCTGATTCAAACTTGACCTAAGGCCAACATGGTGGAGTCCCAGAAGTCTGTAGGCCACTATCATGCAATATTTACACCCAAAGTTTCAGAAGGAGCAAGTAACTGTACCGTAACGGATATTAGTCGGTCAACTGCTGTTTTGATGGTCAAGAAAGTTTCCTCAAGTTTTTAAACATCAACTGCTGGTGTTTAGTAATTAACTTTATTTGGGTAAAGTTGATGAAGTGAGATAGTGACTAGTGGAGATAGCATGTTAGGTTAGCAGAGATGTTTAAAGGAAAGTACCTTAGTTGGCTCATAGAGGTGGAGGAGTTGTTTGGGGTGAAGGTAACTGAAACAGTAAGCACTGGTAGAGATGGAGGTAGCCATCCAGGTAGATCTGCTGATATGTAAGTAGGAAGAAAGAGAGGAGGGAGGTAAAGGAGGTATGTAGATGGGCAGAGATGGAGGAGGGTGTCAGACGGGCAGGCGGAGGGTTTTTAATTCAGATTTCATGTGGGCTCACTCAGCAGTCACTGGATTCTAAAGTGACTCTGGGGAGCTCACAGTTCTATATGCAAATAGAGCAGCGCACCTGGCCAGTGGAGCAGGCCTGCTGAGAGGTTACTTATGCAAATCTGATTGAGTGAGAGCATATTGCCAGAGCACAAGCAAGTATGTGTGCACGAGCATACACACACACACACACACACACCGGCAGTTCTATTTCACAGGGGCTCTGGGACGCCATATTCCGCAGGAACAGAGATGGCAGACAGAGAGGGGAATAATAAAGAAGAGGACAACCGAGAGAGAGGGGAAAGAAAGACAGAGAGGGCGAGAGTGAATATGGGGGGAGTGAAGGAGAATGACAAGACAAATAGATAAAGACTTGAGGGGGGAATGGTTAATCGGGTGAAGGAAGAAAAAAATGTCAGTGGGGGTTGAGAGGGAGAAAGACGGGAAACACTGAGAGAAGTATAATTCTGCTGGACATAATAGCATGTTTGACTCCCATGCCACACTCCCCCTGTCCCCCAATATGCCCTGCTAGCATGCTGAGGGCACGGGGAGGGGGGTTAACACACGGCACTAGATAATTTCTTATGCACACTTTGTAAATGGGCTGAAACCCCAATATGGCGGACAGCCCCCCCCCCCCCCCCCGGCTGGCATTAACCTGCTGATTAAGTGGTGGAGCTTGGCTGGAGCTCAATCTCTGCCTGATGCATGGCCCGTGATGTAGACAAATGAGTAGAAATCACATTGGCATGAACAGGGCTCTCAGTCAGGCCCCCCCGGCTCAGGCCTCAGGCACAGCACATTCATGAAGAGACATTTAGTCTGGTGATGATTATTGATAATGCTGTGCATAATGTATGGATGAGAGGGGGGTTTGTGATGCTGTACAATAGTGTTTTAAATAGTTATGGGAAATGTGTGCTTTTACACAGCAGAGAGAGTAAGGCATCAGGAAACACAACAGAGCTGGAGAGGAGAGATATATATCTGAAGATGTTTGATAGGGTTCATAACACATGTGTTTTAATTGGTCAAGCTTTTAAAACTTAGGTTACAGTTGAATAGGCCAAATATCAGCTCCTATCGTCTAACCCTATCTCCTATTCCTTGACCTCTGAGTGAAACGTCACGGGGTTAAGGGATAGTGGATAGGAGAATTCAAAAGGACTTGCGGTACTTTAGAGAATCCGACTGCACTTTCACTATCCGACGTGTTTATGATGTGCCAGCGGACATCATGAATATGTGTCTGCTGCTGTGGGGAAACTATGGAAACTACAGTTTTCTATAGCGGACGACAACATGGATGTTTAATAAGAACGAGGGCAGTGGCGGAGCTGGGGGGTGGCCCAGCTGAATCCTAGCCACCCTATTGGCCACCCCAAACACGGGGGCCCAAACAATTTTAGAACATTAAGAAAAAAAATGTTTAAGTAACCTTTCATCATTCATCAAGAATTAACATTACTATAACATTGTATTGATAATGTACTCACTAAGCTTACAATTCATTTAACTTATTTTCTTCCAAAAGTTATATATCCAAAGCCTCTGTACACCCCCCTCTATTTACATGTAATGGTTTGGTCCCGCCTCCGCCTCCAAACGGCACTTTCTAGCAGAGAGTGAGAGCATGTGAGGAGCAGGGATGCTAGTACTTACCTGTGTGCCATGTCTCAACGACTCACAAAGTCAGGCTTTCAAAAAGAAAAGAAAGGAGAGAAAGAAAAGAGAGAAGGACTAAAGGACGACAATATGTCACCCAGTATTTCAAGAGAAAAGGTGGGTGTGGTCCATGAGTGGTGGAAATTAGTCTGTTAGCTAAGTGTAGTCCATTGTAAATAATAATTGTTATGTTGTTTTTTTTACTAAGCTGAAATTAAGTACTGTTAATGTCTATATAGAAAATGCAGAGGTTTTTAATTTCACTCTGAAGGAGGTGAGCAGCATTGTGTTGAATTACATGCCACTTAACATATCTGAAGGGAGACTGGAATACAATATATCAAAACAAAAAGCTAACATCTCATTTCAATTATACATTTCAAACAGAGTATTTTCCACATATTTAAGTTATATTTATTTGGATTGATGCATTTGTGTTGAGAATGTGCCATTCAAAAATTTTATTATTAAAAAGGCATTTACACCATGAAAGATGACTATTGAAATCTATTGTCAGGAATGTTAGTCTTATTTGTATGACCAGAGGGCAGGACCTATAAACACATGTCCTACCCAATAGCATGGTGAGGCTGAACAAAAGGACCTTTTGACTATGTAAATGTAGTCTTTTAAAAAAACAAAACATTTACTGACTTTTTTAGGATAGCTTCAAGTAATGTTGTAAAACTACAACTGGGCGCCTTACAGGGTTAAGGGCTATTGTTTATTGTTATTTACTTTAAGATGTTTATTCTTAACCAATAATTGAATTTAAAAACTCGTATTTAAATGATGTGTGTGTGTCTCTGTATTCCTGATGATACACTGAGAGAATGAGCTCATAGGGCTGCTGATCACCATAAGCTAAACAGTCTGTATATTGCACTACATTTGTATAATGTAAATGTCCTTGTTACTTTGACTGTATAAGAAAAAAAATAGTTAGATATATATTATTTGATCTATTCCACCACTAGCTTAATCCCAAATAATGTAGAGGTGTGTTGTGTAGGTGCCTTAAATAACCCCTTATTTTCTAGTGAGATGTATTTTTATGTTCATATAATAGTGATTTCAATGCCACCCCAAAATGATCACTGGTTCTATCCTGGCCACCCCACTGAAAATGTCCTGGCTCCGCCACTGAACGAGGGACTACTGTAAACTCATCTGGAGACTCTGCACCGTGCTCTGATGCTGCTGCTTTGTGCTTTATGAACGTGGACAACAGAGAAACATATTCTTCAGGACCAAAGTTGGAATTGAAATAAAAAAGGAAAGTGAAACTTATGCTCGTGACCCTCTCCCTCCGGTCCACATTAATACAAATGATCCCAATACGTATGATTATATGAAAACATCTTAAAATCTGATTTTGAAAGGATTTTATTGACTTAAAAAATAAGTCATTACTGACAGCCTACTACCAGGTAAATACACACTTCTACTTGTATAAAACTGACCTTTGTACGATTAACACTTCATAAAATAATGCAGATCCTTTATCTTTCCTCTTTCTAATCTACACACATACAAGTATTTAACTGAAGTTACACAACAGTGTTGTTGATACAGAGTTGGAGTTTATTCACGCGTCACTACAGTGGGTAATGTTTTCAAGAAACATTGAACAGTGCTGCCACATATGACACAGGAAAAAGAGAAAAGACTCTGAACCCTTTCTTTGCCATTATATACAAATAGTGTTGCTACAAAAGTATAAATGAGGCTTACTAATAAGACAACTCAGATCTGAAGCTACTCAGGAATCTGCTGCCAAAGTGCAATAAAAAAGACAACATTAATAGAATCAAACCCTTTTTTTGTTGCATTTTATTAGAGTATACAAATAAATGCCTTTAAAATAGGATGCAAGCAACACTAGTTTCTTAACCTGAATTGATAATAGACTATAATCAATTGGGTGCATTCACACCTAATAGTCCGTTTCTGGTGCGCACCAGACCACAGTTTGTTACATTGTTTCATTTTTCAGAAGGTTCGGTTTGCGTTCACACGGGCAAAACTCAAACGGACTATAAACTTTAAACGCAAGTCATGTGCACGGAAATGCAGTTCAACCATTGGTCAGACATTAAGGGGGTAAAAACGCAAATCCCGGCAATTTCTACCGGAGCCTCCGCCATGGAGCATCGGCACTTTCGGCAGGTTATTCTCATGCTGCTGTTAATCTGGAGATCAACAGACACTAGCGGCCCGTGCATATGATTATATAATCAGACAACGTCCGTTAAAAAACATTATAACACATAATGAGAGACGTTCTGCAGTAAGGAGGGCGTTTCACCGACGACAGGTGTTCTTACTTTTATGTAGCTGACGGATAATTTTTACTTTACACGACACTGTTCAACACTTCATTCTGCTTCACTCTTTAACTAAACAACCGCATATGTCTTGAAAGACTCTTTCACTAAAGATTTTGAAGACATCCGCGTTCTTGTGACACGTAAACACTACCCCTGCGAGATGGAGTTCATGACTTTATGAGCTGTTCATGAGCACTCATGAAACATTCATGAACAACTCATTATATGTTCACTTGTCATGTTCATGAACCAAAATTCTTAAAATGCTCATGAACCATTTTAAAGAGCAGTTCATGAAATGTTTATGAACATTGTTCATTCATATAAAGTTCCTGTTTTGCTCATGACAGACTTTTATGAGCAATTTATGAACTTTTCATGATCCAGCCAATCATAACATTATAATTAAAACCCCAAAAAGTGTGCATGAGTATTTCATGAACTTTTCATGACTATGAGCATTTCATGAATTTTGGATGATTGTGGCAAGTTCAGAATATTTTGGAATATTCATGAGCATTTTATGAACTTTTGATCAGTGTGATGTTTTTAAAGACCTCTTGAATATTCATCTACTATTTGAACATTTCTTTCTTTTTTAAAACTTTTAATCTTAAAACAAAACAATAGTGAATTTGAAACTGAACATTATCTGTATTTATTTTGGTGACATTCATATCATTTTATGGTTTATCTGTACTGTTTGAGAAGCAGTACGAGTAAGTAGCACCAAGGTGGAACCTTTGGCAGGTGAGCGGTGACATCTGGGTTACCTTAGGGGGGACACTTCCGCCCCCTCAGAAGCCATCCAGACGATCAACCGGATCCTGTGTATAATTATTGCTGCTCCACTTTTCTGTTTTCTACAGGTCAGTACATGATGAAAATGATCGATGTTAACTTGTGTGAATTAGATATGATGTTGGAGATGTTTAGGAGAGTGTGTCAGAAGGTTTTGAGCATGTTTGACATAGTAACGGTATTTTAAAAATACTAAACTGTCGGCAACAATAGATGCCATTTTCGCGGGCTTCAGCCGCACCTGGGTAAATGTGACCTGAGCGAAGGCTAGCAGGCAGGTTAGCTGCTGCGCACGGGTAATATGTTTTGTTTACCTGAGTGCAGTCTTGCAGGCACATTGTCTTGTTTTTTGTTTATTAACATTGACAGTGCATTTTTGTGATCTCCATAATATGTTATATTTGGTAAAGATAGATATATTGATAGAAAGTATTATTTGATAGCGTTATGTGTTTATAGATAACAACCTGTCCTTCACTGCAAACATAGCTGCTACAACCCGCTGCTGCAGATACACGCTTTACAACATCAGGAGGATGCGTCCCCAGCTGACCCAGAAAGCGACGCAGGTTCTGGTCCAGGCTCTCATCATCTCACGCCTAAACTACTGCAACTCCCTCCTGGCTGGTCTACCTGCATGTGCCATCCGACCTGCAGCTCATCCAGAATGCAGCGGCTCGTCTGGTCTTCAACCTTCCTAAATTCTCCCACACCACGCCGCTCCTCCGCTCCCTCCACTGGCTTCCGGTAACTGCTAGAATCCACTTCAAGACAATGGTACTTGCGTACCATGCTGCGAATGGATCTGGCCCTTCCTACATCCAGGACATGGTTAATCGTACACCCCAGAACGTGCACTCCGCTCTGCATCAACCAAACGGCTCGCTGCACCCTCGCTGCGAAGGGGACCCAAGTTCCCATCAGCAAAAACACGTGGGTTTGCTATCCTGGCTCCAAAATGGTGGAATGAGCTCCCATTGACATCAGGACAGCAGAAAGCTTACACACCTTCCGGCGCAGACTGAAAACTCATCTCTTTCGACTCCACTTCGAGCAATAGAACTATTAACAAAGCACTTATGGACTGGCTTACCTAAAGCCAGTTGAGTAGCACTTGAAATGTTTAGCTCTATGAAACCTGATGTACTTATATGATTCTGTTTTCTTCAAGTTTGTATTTTGTTGGTCGAACGCACTTATTGTAAGTCGCTTTGGATAAAAGCGTCAGCTAAATGCAATGTAATGTAATAATTTATATTGACTATGTTGAATTTCTCCTTGAGATACCGTAATTGACTGTGACAGACAGATAACTTAAATGGAGAAATGTGATGTTTGTAAAGTTCAGCTATTTGAATGTAACTGTGTACTTTGAATTTTGAATAAGAAGCATTCCAGACGATCAACCGGATCCTGTGTATAATTATTGCTGCTGCACTTTTCTGTTTTCTACAGAAATCATTTATTGTTGCTGTGGTACCCAAGCTTTTGGGACCCGTAACAAAAAATGTTGTGCAGCTGAGTGTCAAGAACTGCTTCAAATAGTGATAGGATTAATTGTAGTGCTCCACCTGTATACATGTATGTTTGTTTGTTTGTTAATTTGAGTAAAGTTCCATTGTGATTGTTACGTTCCCTGGTAGATATAGGGGTACCAAGGGAAGTAGCGACACATAAGATAGCTGGACAAGAGAAAAAGGAGAGGAAACTCAATGCTGAAGGAGTTTAAGTGAGGTTTTAATAATAACATAAGTAAGGCGGCTCACCAGCCAAATTACAACACAAGTTTACAATAGACAGCACACCACTAGGCTGGGTCTCACACAGAGACACGCTGCACACATGCAGCCAGACGAGAAGGAGAGGAAGAAGGGCCCTCACTGCCGCCCTCCTCCGGTCCTATATGGAAGTCCTGATTGTCGATTAGGATCACCTGGGGAGAGGCTGCACCTGGGGACAATCAGAGGGAGAGAGGAAAACACACACACACACCACCACACACACACTACGGCACGTAACACTTCCCCCCATAAAACACACCTTATACTGCTCACCAGCAGCCAACACCGGAGCAACACATGGAATACATGGAACACACACACCACTCACTGAACACAGATCCACATCGCTCTGAGCTAGGTCCACACCCACCGCTTCAGAGACGGAAACACCCACAGCACTGTCACAGACGGACGCAGAACTTAACTGCACCACACCACTCTGTCGCATCGCAGCCGGGTGCCGGTCTTTTGGCTTTTCCAGAGCAGTTGCCACCTGCTCCGTCCGAGCTACACACTCTGCCTCTAGATGACCAGGATCAAGACAAAAGAAACACAATTTCTTTTTCTTGGGTCCTGGAAGAGAAGCAGAATGAGCCTGTGTGGCACGCCTGTTACGAGCTTTCCGGAAACCAAAACGATGAGGAGAATCGCTCTGAGCCAAAAGCTCAAGCCCTTCCTCATCCGCCATAGTGGTGGCCTGCTTTCGCTTCCAAGCTGCACAGTCTGCTATCATATGACCTGGGTCAAGACAAAAAAAACAAGCTCTGTCTATCCTGGGACCTAACAATGGAACACTGGCACAGGGAACATCATTATTAGGAGCTCTCCGATAAGTGTCCCGCTGAGGAGGGTCCCGCTGAAACAAAACGCTCCTGTGTATCAGCGCACTCTCGTCTGCCAGAGTGGCAGCCTGCTGAAGGGTAGTCACTCTCTGCTCATTGAGGTAGACTACCGTACGCTCCGGTACACAGTTTTTGAACTCCTCTACCAGCATCAGCTCACATACTGAAGCGATGTCATCCGCTTTACATGCTCTACACCACCTGTCAAAGAGGACTTGCTTCTCCCTCGCGAAGTCCACGTATGTTTGGCCAGCAGCTTTCTTCATGCCGCGAAAACCCTGCCTGTAGGCCTCAGGCACCAGCTCATATGCCCTGAGAATAGCACCTTTCACCTTGTCATACTCCAAACTATCCTCGACAGAAAGAGAAGAGCAAGCCGCTTGAGCCTTGCCGACTAGCTTGCACTGTACGAGTATGGCCCACACGTCTTCTGGCCAGAGCAGAGCAGCAGCAATGCGCTCAAATGCACTAAAGAACATCTCCACTTCCGACTCCAGAAAGACAGGGACTAGCTGAATGTTGCTACCAGCATCAAAAGCAGCAGCAGAACCTGAAGGTGTAACGGCAGAATCACCCACCACAGCTGCTTGGAGCTCTAGCTGACGCATCCGGACAGCAGTGTCTGCCTCCAACTTCCTGATCTCCAGCTCCTGCCTGAGCTGAAACTCTCGCTCACACTCACGCTCCTCCCTCTCACACTGGAGACGAGCCATACGCACTTTTACCCTGGCATCTAATTTAGACCCCATAGTAACGGCTACTTACAAATATTATTATTTATTTATTTACAAACTTCCCCAGATCCTGCCCACCAACCTTTACCTAACTATCTTCTGGAGCGTGCCGGGCTCGAGGCGACTTTAAAGGCAAACATCAGCGGCCAAAACCCTGAATCGCCTGCCCCCAACAGGGAATGAATCCCCACCCAGGATTACCCCGAAAATAAAAAAGGCAAAATAAAAAATGAGTGCCTGAAGGAAGGACTGATTCAGTCCAGCTAGACACTCCCCTGTCTAAACTGAGGAAGCTGTTCAACAGGAAGACACTTCACAGCCACTCTTACACCTATATACACTACTGCTCACCACCACACACAATATCAACACTAACCAACAACCAAATACTCACTCTTTGTCTCAAAGATTGGACGAGCCCCCATGTTACGTTCCCTGGTAGATCTAGGGGTACCAAGGGAAGTAGCGACACATAAGATAGCTGGACAAGAGAAAAAGGAGAGGAAACTCAATGCTGAAGGAGTTTAAGTGAGGTTTTAATAATAACATAAGTAAGGCGGCTCACCAGCCAAATTACAACACAAGTTTACAATAGACAGCACACCACTAGGCTGGGTCTCACACAGAGACACGCTGCACACATGCAGCCAGACGAGAAGGAGAGGAAGAAGGGCCCTCACTGCCGCCCTCCTCCGGTCCTATATGGAAGTCCTGATTGTCGATTAGGATCACCTGGGGAGAGGCTGCACCTGGGGACAATCAGAGGGAGAGAGGAAAACACACACACACACCACCACACACACACTACGGCACGTAACAGTGATTGACATAATTGTTGTTTTCTATGGTTGCCAATTGACCCACAGTCAATGGTTCATGAACAGTTCATGTACATGAACAGTTCATGAACAGTTCATAGCCAGCCATTGAATTATATTCAGTGACTGGGTATGAACTGTTCATGAACGGTTCATGAAGTTGTTATGAACAGTTCTTGATATGTTAATGAACAATTCTTGAAATGTTCTTGGTTGAATATCCCTACACACTCACTGAAAACTCCATTTCATGAATTGTTCATGAACCTGCCTAAAACCATATTCCATGAATTGTTCATGAACCATTCCAGCACAGGAGTTTCATGAGTAGTTCATGAACTGCCCTAGTGCCATTTAATGTTCATGTCACTTTCATGAACAGTTCATCAATTTTGTTATGAGCTGTTTATGAGCTGTTCATGAATATGGTTCACTAATATTTCATGAACTTTTCATGACAAGTTCATGAACAGTTCACTATCATCTCACTGGGGCACGCTTCCTATGTTTTGCTGCGGACTGCGTTCACACCAGCAATGAACCGCTCCAGAGTTCGCAAGCAAGCGCTACGAGACCACCTCTTTTAGCGGACCAGAGTCCGGTTGTTTAGTTCACTTAAGAGGTCTCGGATTGTGTTCACACCGACCCAAATGAACCGCACCAAGCGGCTAAACGCACCAGGGTTCGATTCAACCGGACTATACAAGGCAGGTGTGAACGCACCCTTAACAGTACAGATCTTAATGTTTGCATTCTTATACCATTTTGTACAATAATTATAATGAATAAGTTCAAACAAACTAAAACTTACAGCTGATTAATAACGGTATCTAACTTGAGTTTTTATTATTTCAAAAACCTGTTGATGCTACTGTTACTGTATTTGTACTGTTCCCCAAAAGCGCGTCGGCAGCCTCCAGGAATGCTTCTTTCATAACTTCGCCGTCTTTGAAAGACTTCATGTGTTTCGCAAGAACGTGACTGACACGATAAGATGCTCTGGTAGCAGCCTTGCTCTTGTTGTTGGGCCTGGTGGAAATGGACTGCTGTGCATTCAGCTGTCCTCTCAGGCCCCTCCCCTTTTGGGAGCATAGGGCAGAATCAGGAGGGAATTCCGTCTCGTAGCGTTTGAGCACTGTTTTGAAATGCCTCTCCTAAATTACCCTTCTTCGATAAAGCCACGCTCGCTTTGCAGAGGAGACATATGGACTTTGAATTGGAATAGATACAAAAATAATCATCCTCCCACTCGGAGTGAAAATTATATATGTTAGGCTTTTTTGTTTCTGCCATAATTGCGGTCTTGTGTGTATGCGGACTGTCACTCCTGTTGACACGGACAACGTCAGCGAAATAGTGCCCACTGCCCACCAGCCACGCCCCGACACATGGGGTCACGCTGGGCCAATCACAGAGCTTTGATGCGTTCAAGTGCATTATTCTGGCACAGGAAGATTATGTTATAGGACATTAACGATAAAACAGACTATTGTTGTTCTATTTTTAGACACATCTCGCGATCGACTGGGAATCTCCTCCGCGATCGACCGGTGTTGGAAACTGACCGTGACCAACATGGAGGGAGACAGGAAAGACAAACAATGAACCGACAGGGGAACACAAGGAAAGACAAGACTAAATACAGAGAGGGGTAATCACGGGACAAGAAACAGCTGGGTAAAGGAGGGAGAAACACAAGGGCAACAGGTGAACACAATGAGACAATCAGACACCTCAGGGAAACTAACGACAGGAAGGCACACACAGGAAGTAGGACCAGACAAGACACAAGGAGGAAAACATGAGACAGGGAACACAGAACAGCAAAATAAACCCAAAACTTAACACATGAAACTCAAATCATTACATGTACACCCCCTTCTATTTACATGTAATGGTTTTCGGCAAACGGAACTTTCTAGCTGAGAGTGAGAGCATGTGAGCAGGGATGATAGTACTTACGTGTGTGCCATGTCTCAACGACTCACAAAGTCAGGCTTTCAAAAAGAAAAGAAAGGAGAGAAAGAAAAGAGAGAGGGACTAAAGGGCGACAGTATGTCACCCAGTATTTCAAAAGAAAAGGTGGGTGTGATCCATGAGTGGTGGAAATTAGTCTGTTAGCTAAGCGTAGTCCATTGTAAATAATAATTGTTATGTTGTTTTTTTTACTAAGCTGACATTAACCCGACATTAAGACCGAGCGAGCCACCCGCGGCTTCAAAGAGGTAGCGTTCTAAAATGCTTAATAACTTTTTAACCGCTAATCCTATCCATCTGATTTAAAAAGTGAGGTAAAGCGGCAATTATAGGCTTTTCGCTGGTATCACTATGCCCTCTCCCAGGATTCAGAGGCTCCGACGTGATCGGGGCAACGTCATCACATTGTAGAGCCTTGATTCGTCAAGGAGACCCACGCGGCCCCCCCGTCTGAGCCAAACAAGACCCACCCCCCTGTGTCCGGATAGGTTTAAAATGTAAAGGTCCAGGCAAACCTCTGCCCATGCTACCATCTTCTCGATCAATCAACATAGGTTGCTGTGTATGTTTTTGGCGGCGGGAGATAAACAAAGAGAAACAGAGCGTACGAGAGAGTAATACTAAAGAAGAGTCATGTTGCCAGCGTAAGAGAAATAAATACAACACGAGATATATAGATACAGTCACACACACACAAATACACATACATACATATACACACACACACACACACACATCCCAAGACAAATTCAAACCAACAAGTCAAAATGGCGTTACACTACGGAAGAAGCCGTAGAATTTATTTTGTCTGGCGGACCGCTTAGCGATGCAGCGGTGGATTCCTCAGATTCTGAAGCTGACAGATGGCGTGATGAAGAGGAGTATGATCACGGGATTGATCCCTTCGAAGATAAAAAGTGAGTAACTTTGCTTATTTCTTATTGTTTGTGTTGCATTTATCGGTTGCTATTTCTGTATAATGCTGGGAAAAAAAATGAGTCCTAAGACTTTTTATAATGGATGGCATTTTCCGTAATTATGTCAGAAAGTGAAGTCCTGAGCTCAAGATTCACTATCAATAGAGGCTACTATTTATTTCAGTAAAAAAACGTCAAGCAATACCTTTCATTTATTGGCTCATTCAGCTTGCCCTCTTTGGTTGTTTGCTATAAGGTCTAATGTTATTATATTCATTGCATTACAATTCAGTTACAGAGTCCATCAACTAGTAATGTTAGCAGAGGGATAAAGTGTGAATCAAATAAAAAGTTGAGACTGTGTTTAGAAAATAGATAGGATGACACTGGAGAAATAAAAGCAATAAAGGAAATAAAATAAATTCAGACATTTATATCTGTATATTTTCCTCGCTTTTATTTTAGTCCAGAGGATGAGAGATCGGATGCACAAGCCACTGTCCCCATCAGTAGGCCTCCTTCAAACCGAGAGGGAAAAGAATGTGGCCAGGAGGGTGCAGCATCCAGAAAAAAGGCCAAACCAATGCCAGCCCCCTGACAGTGAAAGGGAGAGGAAGAGGAAAAGGGAAAAAAACATCTCTGAGCCCAGAAGAGCCAGGAGCTGTTTGGAACGGACCTGAGGTGCCAGATACTGCCCAACAACTACCACCCTTTTGCCCGAAAAGAGCCCCTGGAGTCCAAGGTTTTGTTGGTGTGCAGTATACTCCTGCACAAATATTTAGAAATGTTTTTAACAACCAAGCTGTAAATATCATCTGCAAGAACACAAACAAAAATGATGAAAAGGAGCAGGCTAAGGGGAAAAAGTTTGTTTGGGAAGAGCTAAAGCCGGTAAAATTCCTCATGTATGTCGGCCTTATGATGTTCATGGCACTTCTAAAACTGCCAAAAGTAAGAGACTACTGGAGGAAGGGATCACACCTAAGTGTTCTCTTTCCTGCTTCTGTCATGACAAGAGACAGGTTCATGGCAATCAGCAGAGCTGTACACCTGAGCGACCCAGACCATGATTTGCCAAATGACCGGAAAAAGGACACCCCAGAGTACGATCCACTCCATCGCCTAAAACCACTTCAAGCCACCATGAACGAGGCATGCAAGGCAATGTGGCAGCCTAGGAAATACATTTCAATTGATGAACGGATGGTGGCCACAAAAGCCAAAATTGGACTGAGGCAGTACATCAGGGGTAGGCAAGTAAGTTTGGCCGTGGGCCAATTTTTTGCTGAGCCGCAAGATGGCGGGCCAGAACATAATCAAAGCCTAATTCAAGGAATTGATGTTGGTAAGAGGGCGCAGCGCCCCTGTTCCCCGGTTCAGAAAAAACTCTGATATTGCTGATAACCCTCCCCATCAACACTCTGATGCGCAGTCAGATCCGCTGATTGATTCAAGATATAGGCGCCCAATCCAGAGCCTCTGGCTAGACCTGCCCAAAGGGAGGCCCATTTCAGTCCCAAAGCCAGGGCTATTATCTGTATTTTAACAGACTTATCTTTTAAATTGAGGTGTATTTATTGTTCTCTTCAAATTTTATATTTCTGTGAAATGTTAGGGAGGATGGTCCTCCCTTTCGAGCCTCCACTGAGTAAAGTAGAGTTATTAACTAGGTAGCAGTGTTATTTAACATTTTATTCTGATAAGTATTGTCAAGTTCTCTGGGTTTTTGGCATTTATTTGAGTGTTTGCCCACATTTGAGAGGCTTGAGGGGCAACAGAGGACGCATGGACAACTGGAATCCTTTTTCCTTTTCTTTATTTAAACTTTTCAAGGACACATTAGGATACTTTCAGGTTGAAAACCTTTAAAAAAATACCAAAGGACAAAATAAATCAATTACAGCAGTGTTGCTTTACAATTTAATATATTATAACCTAAATGAATCAGTAACCAAGTATTTTACTCAAACTCAATGTATTTAATAGTTAAATAAGTACTTTAATTGACCTGGTTCCCCCCAATTTGCCATATGTGACCCGCTCTATCGAAATCAGTCGAAAGTCGCAACGGCTCATTTCAAAATAAACGTGGATTTGCGTAAAAAAATAGTTTTTTCGGGGTTCGGATGTTTTGTTTGATTTTAAATAAACAAAGTCTTGGCTTTCAGAATATGGAACTTTTATTTCCAAAATAACACGATAAATACATGTTTGAAGCTTGTAAAGGGAAGATGACAGCTCTCACTCGCCACTCTGCTCTTCCACAGCGCCGCTTCCCCTCCCTCCGCTGACATTATGAATGTCAGCGGATATTTCGGGACAGAATTTATTTTACCGGACACATTTGAAACTTACCGGTCATCTTTCAATAATAATAATAAGAATGGTGTAGCAGAGTTTCCGTTAGCAGGTAATCACCGGACTAAGATAAGATATGCTGATGTTTAAAACTCAGTTAATGGGGCTCATTTTTATATTGCTTCAGTTTATAATCGTTACAGATCGAAAAGTTCAGATTCATTTTTCAATAAATGATTCCACAAACAACAAACAACATAATTATTCAATTCAAATAAACTACTTGTAGTAGATGAAGTACATTATTCAAAAGTTTACAACTTTGAATAATAACACGGGCTAACATGCTCCCCATCTGCACACTGCCGTGGCATGTTACGTTTCTAAGGTAAGCGGACATTAAACTATTCAGCAAAACTATAAATAATAATCTAAGTTATTGAGTTTTTAGCATAATACTTCAGAATCTTAAAATCCCTTAACGTTTGTATGCAATTGTGCTAAATTCAACACTGGAATCAAGCAAATATTAATATGTTTGCATGACATTAGTTATTTATATTTTGATATCACTTAACTATATGTTTAATACATTTAAGTCAAGCTAAGGTACATGTGATGGGAGCTAGTTAGTGCTCTTACCTGTGAGGCCTCCTCCAAACAGCATAATAACCAGACTGTATCATTAAATCTAAGAACCAGTTCTAGATCCTTGACTTTAGACAAAGAATTCAAAAGACAACATGTATTTAAAGACCGATCTTTATTTGAATGTGCCTCTTAACCTGAGATATTAGTTATACAGTAATAGTATTGACAATCTAAAAAAACTGAGCAACTCAACAGTCAACTTTATATTTCTTATTGTCTAAAGCATTTATTATTTTCATTTTCCCCCTCTCATATTCAGTGTGGACGGATTGAGACAGCGTGGTGTCCAGAGAGCTGCAGAGACTTCAGGGAAAAACCTCCGTGTGATGGACGTCCTGTCTGTTGGTTTGGAGAGGACTGAGGGTCTTTCCTCAGCGAGGAGGACCAGGCCTGATGGAGGAGCCCATGCTGGGCAAAGCTGATACCAACTGCACAGGCCTAGTCTGTCACTTTATTTGACTAAATGTGTTTACTTATACATTTAATAGGTGTACACCTTCTGTCCATATGTGCTTTTTATTTAAAGAAAAATGTGATTAACTTTTGGTTCACATTTCAATAAATTGTATTTGTATTTGCACTCCTTTTGTCCATTATTCTTACTGAAAATGTTAGATTACACATTCACATCTGACTGAAGATTGACCTCATTTATTTGTGACGTTGCAAACTCTGCAGTACAAGGCACAAGCAATGTGAAGCTCATAAAGTGAGGCAAATAGAAATAATCAGCTGATGGAGTGTAGATGTGGAAATAGCTGCATTCGATCAGCTGACTGTGTTTTCACAATAAAAGTAGTTTATTAGTGAATGTCCTGTACTGGTCTTAAAATCTCATAACATCAGCTTTTAATGTTCCTCTTGGATGTTCTTCTTGACCCTCAGAGAAGGAGAAAATGTTGTGTCTTTCAGGCATGTCCTTTCCTAACAAATATTACAGGAAACATAACACATATTATTGCAGAACAAGTGTGTTATTTATGAAAGCGGTGTGTTTGTGTGTTTAGGGGCTGTAGATATACTTATTTTGTAATTGTAATGTTTTTTTTTTATTTCAACAGAGCTACAAAGACAATCAGATGATGAATGAACAGTATGAAGTTCATCAACATTGAAATATATGTTATTATCAAAATAATATTTAACTGTTATCAAAACGTAGTGCAACTGTAGAAGCTTGCTCTGTTGTCTCACTGAAAGAATCACTTTTACCACGTTTTTTCAGACAATATTGAGAGATAAATAGTAGCAGTTCTCACTACGTGTTAAATATCTTTGCCTTTAATACATTAAATTAGAAAGCTGACAAAGTAAGTCATATTGCTAAATATCTAAAAATGTAACTTTTTGCATGGAGAAAACCCTCAACTTAACTGATGTGTAGGTGATCTAGTATTTAGTATTGTTTAATGGAATACATATCAGTGTATTAACCTGTTAAACCCCGAGCCTGTTTTTCAGGTTTCAGGCTCGAAAATGACATTCCCAGAACAAATTACTATAACTTCACTTCTAAAAGGTTTATATGAATAATTGTTGTTATCAAAGCAAGGTTACATCTGTGAGTTGGATGTAGAAGTGTCATAATCAATATAGATTTTTCTGTGTCAGAGTAAATTCAGATGGAACATAGCAAAACAATGTAAATTCCTGTCTCCGCCTAAAGAAAACCCATTACTTATCGTGAAGACCAACCTTGAATGATGGGTTAGTAGCCTAAAAGCTTTAGGAATCCAAAGTATAACATATAATAAGTACCATGTATTAATATTGAGGCAAAACAAGTGACATTTGACCTTTTTAGAGAGGTTTATGAAAATAAAGTCCAGGCGGAATAAGCTTTGGGCACATTTGGGCACATTTGGTTCCATCAGTGCCATTTGACCTTTTTCAGGTACCAGACTATACAAATTATTGTATTACATTGAATCATCACTATAGGTATTCATTCCACCCAAAAAAAAAAAAAAATTCTTTAAAAAAAAAAAATGTTACAAATATTTGTGTGTGTGTGAGTGTGTGTAGGTGTGTGTAAGTGTAGGTGTGTGTAGGTGTAGGTGTAGGTGTGTGTGTGTGTGTGTGTGTGTGTGTGTGTGTGTGTGTGTGTGTGTGTGTGTGTGTGTGTGTGTGTGTGTGTGTGTGTGTGTGTGTGTGTGTGTGTGTGTGTGTGTGTGTGTGTGTGTGTGTGTGTGTGTGTGTGTGTGTGTGTGTTGTGTGTGTGTGTGTGTGTGTGTGTGTGTGTGTCGTGTAGCTGTGTGGGTATGTGTAGGTGTGTAAGTGTAGCTGTGTGGGTATGTGTAGGTGTGTATGTGTAAGTGTAGCTGTGTGTGTATGTAACTGTACGAACGCATTATACAATAAAACTACACTGTAGGTCATTGTGTGTTGTGTACTTGCACAATAAAAAAAAACGGAAACATAGGTAACATTTCACTCCAACTGGGGCAGATTTATTTCAAACATTTTACCAACACACTATAGGCATGTAAAAACAAACATTTTACCAACGTACTATACAATAAAACCACACTGTAGGTTTGTAAAAACAACAAATATTTTACCAACACACTATACAATAAAATCACACTAGGTATATAAAAACAACACGTTTTTTTTTTTAAATAAACACTCGCAAAATGTTCTACCTACCTGAACTTTATACCTACCTGAATGTTCCCGTATTTAGGTCGTGCCACTCCCTGAAACAGTTCTTCTTGACAGTGAAGCACAGAGGGACCTGGCACTTCCTGCAGTACACAGGTGTCTTCACCCTTTTGAGTCCAGCATCTAGGCTCCTCCTGCAGTTCTTCCTGACCTTGGTGACATCTTCCCCATAATACTCGGGCATGCATGTGAGTGGTGGAGGAGGGGGTGGTGGAGGTGCAGGGCCTTCAGCAAACTCCAACAATTCTGCAGCAAGCTGCTCCCTGAAAGTCTTCTGGGTGTGTGGCTTTGTCCTGCTGGGGTCACACCTCATCTAACAAATGTGGAAAAAAAAGAGATTAGATGAATTCACTGGCTTATACTTATAGGATAATATTGGACTATAAATGAATAATATTACACCAAATACACATGTATATAAAGTAAACACATGTATATTCATTCACTGGCCATTCATTTAGAAAATGTAACTCCAAAAAGACAAGTAACACGATTTAGCATTTTGCCTAATCATTCCTGTAGCTTCTTGGCTAAGCTAACACTGTGATGCAGTTCCACCAAACACATAAGTAATATATAAAAAGGATAATATTGGACTATAAATGAATAATATTACACCAAATAAATAAGTAAACACATATATATATTCATTCACTGGCCATTCATTTAGAACATGTAACTCCAAAAAGACAAGTAACACTATTTAGCATGTTGGCGAATCATTCCTGTTGGCTAAGCTAACACTGTGATGCAGTTCCACCAAACACAAAAGTAATATATAAAAAGGATAATATTGGACAATAAATGAATAATATTACACCAAATAAATAAGTAAACACATATATATATATATATATTCATTCACTGGCCATTCATTTAGAAAATGTAACTCCAAAAAGACAAGTAACATTATTTAGCATTTTGCCTAATCATTCCTGTAGCTTCTTGGCTAAGCTAGCACTGTGACGCAGTTCCGCCAAATGCATAAGTAATATATAAAAACAGAGAGATTACATACCTTTCCCATGGTGGAAGTTCAACATCCGAGTCACTACTGTCCGGATCCAGGTCTGGCTGGAGGAGATCTTCATCATCCGACGAAGAGTCATCTGGTATAATCATAGCTATCGTCAGCTAGCATCTCTAGCACCTGCTCTGTGGTGAAGCTCTCCCTTCTGGCTGCGTAATGCGTAATGGAGCCGGAGCGGGCGTAGTTTATACTACGCGGGATCATATCTTTGGAACCCAGTGGTCGATTTGGGTGATTGACACCTTTTCTGAACCGTTAGAGCCAATAGAATCGAGTGACAGTTAGTAAGTCCCGCTAAACACTTACATCAAGTAGAGAGAGGTTTGCGTAAACAGCACGTGAGACAGCATTAGCTCGGGACTGCGAAACTTTATACCTACTCTGCTGCCATGAATGTAATGATAGATTATCAGGAACAATTCTAAAGTGACTAAGACACATTGAATTAACCTTAAACATCGTTTTTATTCCCTTGAACAAGAGCTTTGATCACAAAACAGCAACGGTAAGACATAATTATTGTTATGGTTTTGAAAACTGTTGTTTTTTTTCTTCTCTGTTCTGACTGCTAGCTCAGTGAGTTTGTGTCCTCCAGTGATGATACTTATAACAAAAATAATCTGTGGAGTATCAGCTTTCAGATGATATGTAGTTTGTGCACAAAATATTAAGTTTTAAAGATCGTTTTTGCTAGTTATCACCGGAAGTAGCATCTGCCCGTTTTAGCTAAGGGATAATGCTAATGCTTCTTGTAAGACTTGTGTTTTGTTTCGGTAAAAATGGTTCGTATTGTCAGTTAGCTGAGATTCTTCTCGTTAATCTGGTACAACACATTAATAGGTTTTTAAATATTAAGATGCCCTGAGACACAGTGTTGGTGGGGACCTTCGGGCTTAACAGGTTAAAGTCAATACTTCATTCATTTAAACCAATATCTTTCTTGATTCTTTGTACAGTATGAAAAAAAGAGTCTTTGTACCTGAGCTGAAGTTCACTGCTGTGAGGAGTCCAGTTCTGTCTCTCACTCTCTGGTCCAGCCTGTCTGCATCACCTTAAACAAACAGATATATATATATATATATATATATATATATGTAAAGTACCATGTGTACAAACAATATAACTAATTATCTTCTGTTGAACATGTTGGATTGTGTATTGTCCGAGTCAGGGTCCTTTTTATTGTACTGTAACTTTGGAAGTTGTGTTACCAATGCTTACTGTTTATTTGATACCCATGTGGTAATGCAATTAATAAAAACAACAAGGTTTGGGTTCGTTCTTCAGATGACTGTGATGTTAACGTATATATAATAATGAACTCCAGCTCAACCAACCATATTGTAATATCTAAGTAATCATCTTGAAATATGACATTAATAATTGTAATATACACACATCTTATTGTGAGGTTGATTTCATATACACTACTTCGACGTTAGCTTGTCTACATTCAGCATAGCCAATTTAAATTAACCTTAGCGATGCATACAGTTCCTACCTACATAATAGAATATCTCTCTAATGGCGCATTTCCACTGCAGCGGGGTAGCCCCGTTTAAGCGTCCCGAAGGTATTACAATTGAGCAATTTCTACTACATGTATTATGTATTTATCATGTATTCTTAATACTATTACAAAATAAACATGTAATAATGTTTTAGAGGAGGACCTCAAGCTAGCAAACTCAATTTATTGCTTTAAATCTCTTAAAACTAACTTATCTTATGGGCTTTTTCCTAACTGATGGTGTTTGTTATTGCTTTATCAATTCATGTATGTTTATATCTTCTCTAAATCAAGATTATGTGAATCTGATTTTTTTCTGTTGGGTGCAATTCATTATCAACAAGAGATAAGATAAGTCAAAGAAGTACTTTATTGATGGCAGTATAAAAATACAAAAAAAATGTTGTATCAAAAAGGAATGCCATTAAACAATACAAATAAAAAATGTAAAACTGTATTTCAGCGAGCATAAATATACATGGCATTGTAAAAATAAATATAAAATTAACATTTTAAAGAAAATAAATAAACAAGGAAGTACAAATGTTGCATTTAAAAATGAACTAGATACAAAATATATAATATGTACAATAACTATTAAGGTTATTTGAAGTATCACGGAGGAGACGGGCCACGTCGGCTGCCCAGTCCCCCTAGCACCTCGCCAAGAGTGCGCAGGAAGGCTAGGTTTAAGGTCTCTGCTTGAGCGGCCTCCTCCCTTCTCAAGGCCGCATCCAACTCCCATCTCCGCTCAGCAGACGCTTTAGCCCAGTCCAAGTGCCGTTCCTGCTGGGCCATGTGCTGTTCATGGTGCCGTTCCTGCTGGGCCCGATCCTCTCCTCCTCGTTTCCTCTTGCGTGGGTGACAATAAGATAATAATTAGCAATAAGGAAAAAACACAGGACAGGTATAGGTCACACGAGGATATAAGAATAACATGTATAAACAGAACAACAGTAAGGTGAACTAAAGAAAGTTCTGGCCCTAGATGTTTACAATGATTGTGAAAGTGAATTACATTATGTCCAGCCTGTTGATAATGAATATAAATATATGTATATGATAGGATGTCACACACAACTGTACTAGCTGCTTACTAGCTAAGACTTTACTTGTAACAGAGCATTTCCACACAGTGGTATAGCTTATTTTAATTACTGTTGATGGATGATCCAAGGTTTAAAAAAACAAAAGACAATTCCAGTCGTTTTGACATTTCTATTTCTTACCTAGAACCACACGCTGCGGTGTCGTGATGGCACTCTGTGTTGGTGGTTGAGTTGGTGTCGATTCTTCGGCTGGGGTCCGTTCTGGATTCGATGACAATGTGGACGGAACACTGCCATCAACCGTTGTTCGGGAATGTTCCTCCTCACGAGTCCCAATGTAATCATCTAGAACAGCAAAATGACTTGTTAATTCCACAAACTACTGCAGCACAATACTAAATAGCAACAACAACTATAGAAAAGAAAAACTGAATGTAAACAATGGCACATGTTAGCAAACAATAGCTCTAGCTAAGGCTATCTGCCTAGGCTATCTGCCTTAGCTAGCTATGTAGCTCTTCGGGGCTCCATAAAAGCATGGGTTGTCGAACATTAATGTAAGGATAAAATAGACTTCTTTGTTAGAAGTGAGCATACCTTGCAGGGACTCCAGTAAAGCCGTTGCAGAGTCCAGGCCTCCCTCCCTCCCAAAGTTGGCCGGTCTATGGCCGTAAATCTGGTCCTACAAGTCGAACCACTTCCATTGTTTGCGACCCGCACCACTCGTGTTGTTGTTGTCCTTTATTATGCGATATTCACTCTTCATATTTTTCAGTTTTTCCCTACACTGCAGGAAAGTCCTCGAAAATCCGCGTTCAGACATCTGTGCAGAGACATCCTGGAACACTTTTACATTTCGCGTTGTTCCGTCGAGCTCCCGCTGGATTTTATCATCCCCAATGAGATGAAGGACCGTCATCACCTCCTCGGTCGACCACGGTGTGCTTTTCTTAAAAAATGTAGCCATTTTTGTAGCTCCTCCATTTACAAAATGCTGTTTATAAAAATGCTGCAAGCTTGCTTCTAAATATATATGCGACGCTAGGGATGAACTCCCGCGCGATCCTGTGACGATTCTCTCTGATCAATCAGCAGTCGAGAGTGTTGACGTCACAGCCCTGGCCTGGTCTGATAGAACCACGATTGTATGGGGCCGGAAAAAGAGGGAAAAAGTACCCGCTAGCCGGTACTAGGCTATATGGAAAGGCCACCAAAAACTGGCCTGGCCGCTTGAGGACGGTTAAGGACGCTTAAACGGGGCTACCCGCTGCAGTGGAAATGCCGCATAAGTTACAAGGATGACCTTATTTTATCAACCTCCAACAGAAGCCGTTTTTTCTACAGTATTATTATGATTAGCATTGTTAGCACCGATGTAGCTACCACTCGCTTACACACTAAACCAAGCCTTAACATTCATTACGTAGCCGATTAAAATCATTAACACATAAATAAGTACTCGATTTTCACTTACCTCATGCATGCACTGTCTGTTTTAACCGCAGAATGAGTCACAATAGTCCGATATATAAGCATGAAGAACAAACAAACACGGCCGGGGTCAAGTTGTGTTCCCTGGATGAGCTGAGCAGGCAGAGTCCCTGTAGCTTCACGGAGCAGCTAGCAGAGAGACGAGAAGCTAGCAGCAGCAGTCACTTGACAGAGCCATCACTCAATGTGACCACGCCCTAATTTATGCAAAAACCGTTAAGACGTCATATAAATAAAAGGGTCGTGTTAGAAAACAATTCACTCACAGATCCATAATCATGAAGGTGGAACCTAACTATATTCATAATAATATGTATTGCATCCATGGGTAGTGTGGAGGAAACTTCTGTGTAGCAATGCATCTGGAGTCACCGACTCATGAAGGAGACACAGGACGAGCAAGAGTTCTGATGTCAAACACTGAGATTTAATACAAGTATCGGCCGGAGAAATTCACATCACAAGTCACACAGTCAAAGGTTCTGACTGTACCGGTGGGTTGCCTTGTCAATTCTGAATCTCTTCTCATCTTGGCAGACCTTTAATTAGCTTCACTCAGAGTCAACCCCCATATTGGGGAAAGCATCTGTGAACACCTGGGGGGCACTGAATCACATTATCTGACTCGATGGCTCCTATGACCGAGAGTTGACCGGTCATAAAACTGGTAAGGTCAGCCACAGCTGACCGTTCCCATTCCTTAAGACAGATAAGAGACTTCGGCTTGGTCGTAAAACGTCAACAGGCCGAAAGGTCAAATATCTTAGGAGTAAGGAGAATTATTCTTTGACACTTAGGAGTAAAGACAAAATGAATCCCTCACAGGTAGAAACATGTTTTTCTCTGCTGTAAAGTTGGGCATTTTAACATGGGGGTCTATGGAAATTGCTCCTTTCTGCAGCCAGTCCCTATCGGCCAATATATGAACGGCAGTGTGTGGCAATTCCGTATTGGCGTCCCGGCTCTTCTCCAGAGTTTGCCGCTTGGTTTCTACCCCTGGCTCCATACATTTTATTATCGATATAGTTAGATTCCACCTTCATGATTATGGATCTGTGAGTGAATTGTTTTCTAACACGACCCTTTTATTTATATTAGGTCTTAAAATGTTTGCATAAATTAGGGCGTGGTCACATTGAGTGACGGCTCTGTCAAGTGACTGCTGCTGCTAGCTTCTCGTCTCTCTGCTACCTGCTCCGTGAAGCTACAGGGACTCTGCCTGCTCAGCTCATCCAGGGAACACAACTTGAAGCCGGCCGTGGTTGCTTATATATCGGACTATTGTGACTCGCTCTGCGGTTGAAACAGACGGTGCATGAATGCGGTTTTGCGGTAAGTGAAATTCGAGTGCTTTATTTATGTGTTAATGATTTTAATCAGCTACGTAATGAATGTTAAGGCTTGGGTTAGCGAGTGGTAGCTACATCGGTGCTAACGATGCTAATCGTAGCCTCCAAGTTAAATTGATAGACTGTATATATAAAGGTTAGAACGAAATAGACAAGCGTTAAGTGGGATAATGCTGTAGAACAAACGGCTTCTGTTTGAGGTTGATAAAATAAGGTCATCCTTGTAACTTAGAGAGATATTTTATTATGCAGGTAGGAACTGTATGCATCGCTAAGGTTAATTTAAATTGGCTATGCTCAAGTATGTAGACAAGCTAACGTCGAAGTAGTTTGAAATCAGCCTCACAATAAGATGTGTGTATATTACACTTATTAATGTCATATTTCAAGATGATTACTTATATATTACAATATGGTTGGTTGAGCTGGAGCATTATTGAGCTTACACGTTAACGTCACAGTCATCTGAAGAACGAACCCAAACCTTGTTGTTTTTATTAATTGCATTACCAAATTGGTATCAAATAAACAGTAGGCATTGGTAACACAACTTCCAAAGTTACAGTAAAATAAAAAGGACCCTGACTCGGACAATACACAATCCAACATGTTCAACAGAAGAGAATCAGTTATATTGTTTGTACACATGGTACTTTACATATATATATCTGTTGGTTTAAGGTGTCCAGGTGATGCAGACAGGCTGGACCAGAGAGGGAGAGACAGAACTGGACTCCTCACAGCAGTGAACTTCAGCTCAGGTATAAAGACTCTATTTTTCATACTGTACAAAGAATCAAGAAAGATATTGGTTTAAATGAATGAAGTATTGACTTGAATACACTGATATACATTCCATTAAACAATACTAAATACTAGATCACCTACACATAGGGTTGGGTACCGAGAACCGGTTCCGGTTCGGAACCGGTTCCAACATTTCGATTCCAACAACATCATTTAGAAATGTGAATTTCGGTTCCGCTTTTCGATGCCTGAGGAAATGTTTCTCGCTGCTCTCCGTAGCCTACTGCAGTGGTTCCCAAACGGTGTGCCGCGGCACACTGGTGTGCCGTGAGGCAAGTCCGGGTGTGCCGTGGGATTTTGTGACAACCATACGTTATTATTGCAATATACAACTACACAAAAATAATTATTTTTTAATTTACTATATCAGTACTTTGTAGGTTTATATGTACGTATTCTGCGCGACTTGCGCGTCCACATCTCCGCATGCAGTGCTGCATAAACATGGCTGAGTCAGCGATAACTCTCGAGTGGTGGAGGTATGCCCATTATTTTGAGTTCATCCGAAGAATAGACAGGAATGTGACGGTGAGGTGCAAATTGTGTCCAGGCCAGAAGCTGTTATCCACTGCTGTAAACACCACGTCAAACCTCAACAAGCACCTGCAAAGAACACTTGCTAAGGTGGAGCTACCGCACAGCTATTTGTTGTTTGTTTATATCACAGTCTGTTCTTCTTCTCTGTCTTCCGGTTGTTGCCTGTTTTGAATGACGAATACACACTCCCGCCGCCTGCTGGTAAGGAGAGTTATTGTACGCGCTCGGCTGAAGTCTTTGCGGTGTCTGGTTCCAGTGCAACACATGGCCAACACGCAGGAGAACACGCCGACGCAACAGCGTGAGCAGAAATAGACTGCGCAAAATATACAGATAGCAGGAGACAGAGGACAGCCACGGTCAGATAGCAGGAGACAGAGGACAGCCACGGTCAGATAGGAAAACATTCAGGATCTGGATCAGCCTTATGCGACAATGGAAACTGAACTAAAGAGAACATTTGAAACTTTAGCAGTCTGCGTGATCTGCCTGCAGGGAGGGGCGGGCCGGCCCTGCTAGTAAAGTAACGAGTAAAGTAACGAGTTACTTTATGTAGAGAGTAACGAAGTAGTGTAATATATTACTTTTTTTTAAAGTAATATGTAATATATTACTTTTTTTTAGTAACGACCCCATCTCTGCTGAAATGTTACATTTATAATTTGTAGTTCAGGACCATGGACAATGCAGCTTCCTTGCATTGACAGTTATCTGTGCTGAATTTCCTTTGTCTCATGTTTAATGTTGTGACCTGTCTGGTTTAAATGAGTGTGTTGCTGCTTTGATGAAGCCTAATTTGATAACGTTTCAAATTAATTTCTGAAATATTTCGTTAATAAATATTTCATGAGTAATATAGTTGTCTTTTATTTATTTTATTTGGCATTAGTAAATAATTATGCACATTTACAGATATTTTACATGATATGAGTGATAACACGTGTTATAAGGGCTATTTTGCACAATAGGTGTGCCTTGAGATTTTTACTTGTCCTTTGGTGTGCCTTGGGCACAAAAAGTTTGGGAACCACTGGCCTACTGTATGACTGCCGCGAGGCGGGAAATGTAGCGTTGTACCTACACTTCCTACAGCGTAACCTGGGACCAGGGCCGGCCCGTCGCACTGGCGGATGTTCGCCTAGGGCACCAGATCTGTGGAGGCGCTGCGCTGACAGCTCTGGGAGAAAAAAAAAATGGTTTTGACCGTTGGTGCTCATCCTAATTTTCGGCCTTGATGTAACAACATTCATAATTAAGTAAATGTAACACCCTTTTCATCCAAGTTACACTTTTCATTTGCCCTGTACGAAGCAGTAAGTGATAAAAATGGGGGATGTTGGCTTATCTGGCACCCGCAGCTCACAGCCAAAGTGCGAGTGAGCGTGGGAGCGAGAGAGGGAGAAAGGGAGGGTGCACCGGTACCAGCGCTGTTGTTATTAGCATCTGGTGCTAGCTGCTCTAACGGATATTAGAAGAAGATGTTTCTACAATAATGTGGAGGGAGAGTCCTCTCCAGTCAGACTGAGAGGCTGATAACTTCAGCTCAGTGAGGTAAAGGACTCTGAGTGTTTAGATAGTTCACGTCTACAGTAAGTCTAAGTTATCTCAGTGGGTCTCAAACGTTTTGATCACAATTTATGTACATTTCCAAGGCACTCCTTTATAATTATTGGGATAAAACAGGTTTGAAATCATTCCAATGTATACTATAGGACAGTAAACCAGACATATCGTTTTAAACTGGATAGATAAAAAAATATCCATAAATAAAATAGTAAAATAAGATATGAATGAATAACAAAAATAAAATACGTTACATGTATTTGTTATTGGCTATGGTAGGTTATTGGTTATGTTCACATACTTATTTAATTATTAAAATGTAAACCGATCTTTTTCATATGGGTGTTTAGAGTTGTACCCCCTAGATCAGTGCTTCTCAAAGTGTGGTCCGCGGACCACTGGTGGTCCGTGAGCGCCACCTAGTGGTCCGTGAGTATATTGGTAACATTTCACATTTGAAATTAATTAATGAATTAAAGTTTTTCGCACTCTCGCGGTAATATCTCCGCAATGGAGCGAGCTTAAGTTTCACTTTCAAGTGCATGATATAGCCCAGATAAACACCTTCATCACACATGTAGTCACTTGTTTGTACCATTTTCAGGCGATTTGTAAAAAACGATGTGTTTTTGGATATTTGTGGAGTTAGGTGGTCCTCGAGTGTTTTTTTATTGGTTAAGTGGTCCTTGGTATGAAAAAGTTTGAGAAACACTGCCCTAGATCTAGTCTCTAGTAATTCTGCTTAAAGTGCACCAGATTGAAGCATTTTACTTTAAAATGTTCAAACATTTCTTCCCGGTATGCCTGAGAAGGCAGATATGCTTGTTTTTCTCAACAAGAACCGTTTTTAAATGGGGGGGGGGGGTTTCCTTTAAAAGTTGGACTGTTGCACTGTTGTAGCTTCAGTGGTTCTCAGGTTACAGTTACATAGCAGTGAATATAAACAGAATGATTAATGTTAATATTACTGTAAACTAACCTGTGTAAAAGTTTCTCTAATAAATGTAATTTTTTTGGTGGAAGAATCATGTATCATTTGTTTACCCTGCTCCTCAAAGAATCGGAATTGAGAACCGTTAAGAACACGGAATCGAAAAGTAGAATCGGAATCGGAATCAGAATCGTGGAAATTCAAACGATACCCAACCCTACCTACACATCAGTTAAGTTGAGGGTTTTTTCCATGCAAAAAGTTACATTTAGATATTTAGCAATATGACTTTGTCAGCTTTCTAATTTAATGTATTGAAGGCAAAGATATTTAACACATAGTGAGAACTGCTACTATTTATCTCTCAATATTGTCTGTAAAAACGTGGTAAAAGTTATTCTTTCAGTGAGAAAACAGAGCAAGCTTCTACTGTTGCACTACGTGTTGTAACAGTTCAATATTATTTTGATAATAACATATATTTCAATGTTGATGAACTTCATACTGTTCATTCATAATCTGATTGTCTTTGTAGCTCACTGTTGAAATTAAAAGAAAACATTACAATTACAAAATAATTATATCTACAGCCCCTAAACACACAAACACACCTCTTTCATATTAATAACACACTTGTTCTGCAATAATATGTTTTATGTTTCCTGTCATTTTTGTTAGGAAAGGACATGCCTGAAAGACACAACATGTTCTCCTTCTTTGAGGGTCAAGAAGAACATCCAAGAGGAACATTAAAAGCTGATGTTATAAGATTTTAAGACCAGTACATGACCTTCACTAAGAAACTACTTTTATTGTGAAAACAGTCAGCTGATCGAAAACACCTATTTCCACATCTAGACTCCATCAGCTGATTATTTCTATTTGCCTCACTTTATGAGCTTCACATTGCTTGTGCCTTGCTTGTGATTGAGCGGAAGGAGGAACCTATTGCGGTGAGCACGTTGCACGTTGTAACTTCCGGTTGTTGTTGTCATCTCCGGGTATCCCGTGTGCCTGTTCTGTTGCTGATAGCTTATTAACTTAAACTTAATCGATCGTTTTAAAACTCTTGATCCCGGCAACTGCCTGACGTTGTAATCACACGTTACTACAGCTTAAGCACTCACAACTCTCCTTCTCTTAGCGACTGTAACTCCACAGTTGCCTACACTCTTTTCGGGTTTGCTAACGGTAGCTACTTTAGCTTGATAGCTAGCCATGGCTCTTTCCCCACCTTCTGGTGCTATTTCCTGCTCTTCCTGTCTCATGTTTGGTTACTTCCCGGCCTCCCTTACTGGTAAGGATACATGTGTTAAATGTAGTATAGTTGTTAGGTTGGAGGCGGGAATCATAGCCATAGAAGCCCGGCTCCGCATCTTAGAAAGTAACTCAGCTAAAGTAAAGCCCATGTTAGCATGTGCGGACCGGCAAAAGGAAGCTCCTCTTAGCCGTCCCCCGGCAACTCCCGAGCAGCAGGGAGGCTGGGTGACTGTTCAGAAGGGGCATAACGTGAAACCCGCAGGTCCCCACCAACCCGTTCACGTATCTAACAGATATTCCCCACTCAGCGAGACACCCGCTGAGAAGCCAACTCTGGTTATTGGTAGCTCTATTATGAGACACGTGAATTTAGAGACCGAAGCCTCCACAGTCACATGCATTCCGGGGGCCAGAGCGGGCGACGTTGAGGCGCATCTTAAACTGCTGGCTAAAGCTAAACGTAAATACAGTAGGATTGTTATTCACGTCGGTTGTAATGATGTTCGTTTACGCCAATCAGAATGCACCAAACTTAATGTGGAGTCGGTGTGTAGTTATGCTAAAACAATGTCGGACACCGTAATCTTCTCTGGTCCCCTCCCCAATCTGATCAATGATGACATGTATAGCCGCATGTCATCATTTCAGCGCTGGTTGTCTTGGTGGTGCCCAGCAAACAATGTGGGCTTCGTAAATAATTGGACAGCCTTCTGGGGAGAACCTGGTCTGATTAAGAGAGACGGCATTCATCCTACTTTGAAAGGTGCAGATCTCATTTCGGCAAACATTTCAGGGCTTGTGGACGTAATCCATGACAAACTGGAGTTGAGACCAGGAGGCAGAGTCGCAGTCTTACACGCTTCTCTGCGCTCTCTCCTAGGCAGTCACCCATAGGAATCCCGAACCCAATAAAATACCCAATATTAGCGGTGTGTGTGTCTGCCCAAGGACGATTTAAGGTAAAACCTAATAGAGGTGTCATACATAATAACCTAATAAAAGTAAATGTAACAACTACTACAGTGCAACAAAACAGGAAGATTAAATGTGGTCTCTTAAACATAAGATCTCTAGCATCTAAAGCAATATTGGTAAATGATTTAATATCAGATTATAATATTGATATATGCTGTCTCACTGAAACTTGGTTGAGACATGAAGAATATGTCAGCATAAATGAGGCCACTCCACCCAGCCATGTCAACACTCATATTGCTCGAGGCACGGGCCGAGGAGGTGGAGTTGCAGCAATCTTTGACTCAAGTTTACTTATCAATACTAAACCAAATGTAATTATACCTCTTTTGAAAGCCTCGTTTTTAGTCTTACGCATCCGACCTGGAAAAACTTTGCAGCCAATCTTATTTGTTACAGTGTATCGTGCACCAGGTCCTTATTCAGAATTCTTATCAGAATTCTCTGAGTTTTTATCACTTTGGTTCTTAAAACAGACAAAGTAATTATCGTAGGTGACTTTATATTCATGTTGACGATGATAAAATAGCCTTACTGTTGCATTTAACTCTATATTAGATTCTGTTGGTTTCTGTCAGGACACCACCCTGTCTCAATCTGTCCAAACTGAATATGAGAGGGGGGAAAAATTAAAATAATAAATGCTTAGACAATAAGAAATATAAGTTGACTGTTGAGTTGCTCAGTTTTTTAGATTGTCAATACTATTACTGTATAACTAATATATCAGCGTAAGAGGCACATTCAAATAAAGATTGGTCTTTAATTACATTTTGTCTCTTGAATCATTTGTCTAAAGTCAAGGATCTAGAACTGGTACTTAGGACTGGTACGAGGACGAAAACGGTCATTTGCGTTACTGTTTAGTGTCATATAGACCGTTCGGCCACACGAGGACGACAGAATACGGCACTAAACGACTGCGGAAACGATAACGGGTCCCAAGGTGGATAGAACGGCATATGCAATGCTCTGGGGGGTCAAACGGCTCTGTGTGTACGCCCTATACGATAATTTTCTGATAATGATGAGGCAATAGCCCCACCTCTCCCCACCTCTGCTGCTCACCCCCACGTCAAAGTAAACTGTACACTGAATTCAGATTGTTTATCTTTCTCTCAATATGGACATAAACGCGAGTGAAGTCTAATCTGACAGGACGGAGACACCTCTCAAACTACCTAAACTAGTTATTAGGGCTGTCAGTCGATTAAAATATTTAATCGCGATTAATCGCATGATTGACCATGGTTAATCGCGATTAATCGCAAATTAATCGCACATTTTTGATCTGTTCTAAATGTACCTTAGAGGACTATTTTTCAAGTTTGTAATACTCTTATCAACATATAAGTGGACAAATATGCTTTATGCTAATGTTTATTATCATTTGAACACTGACAAATATTCTCATGAATATTAAACACAACAAACTCTGAACATTACAAATATTCGCCTCAATTCAACCTGGAACCTCTCTCATACAATAATACAATACAAAGTGTGTGTGTGTGTGTGTGTGTGTGTGTGTGTGTGTGTGTGTGTGTGTGTGTGGTGGGTGTGTGTGTGTGTGTGTGTGTGTGTGTGTGTGTGTGTGTGTGTGTGTGTGTGTGTGTGTGTGTGTGTGTGTGTGTGTGTGTGTGTGTGTGTGTGTGTGTGTGTGTGTGTGTGTGTGTGTGCAACACGTTCTCACTCCCATCCCGTCACATACTGACGGACGGTCAGGGCCCCTCCCCGTCGCTATATTACGTACAGCAGGGATCACCAACTACATTTGTCCAAGGGCCGAAATGTAACCAATAGACACTATAGCGGGCCAGCGATTTTTATATAGCCCAGAATTGTATAAATAGTATTCAGATTACTTTTGGAATACTTTCTTTTTCCATAACAGATGGGTATGTTTTGGTGCACAGGAGACACTTATTTTACTGTTTTCATGGCTTATCAAGAACTCAAACACAACATCTTGGTGTCATTCTGGACAGCTCTCTCATCTGCACCCACATAAAAAACATCACCCGGACTGCATTCTTTGTACTGTCTTAAAACCTTTCCTTGGAATATGTTATGAATTGTAAGGTGTCCTTGGGTGCTTTGAAAGGCGCCCCTAAATAGAATGAATTATCATTATTATTTATTATCTGAAACGATGTAATAACTTTTTAAACGTTTTCCAGTCACTTGCCCCATGCATTCAGCAGCAGCAGGCCATTCACTTTGATTTCATCCCGTTATGAAATGTCATCATTTCGACAATAAAGAATTGATACATAAACGTTATCTTGCACATTGTATCTAACCATCTCCGTTTCTAACTTTCAATATATTTTAAAAGAGATCTCTCTCTCTCATCTGCGTGCGGGGGCCAGGCCTCACAGACACGCTGCACCTCTCTCTCGCTCACAGACATGCTGCAGCGCTGTGCAGTGTGCACACAGTTCTGCCGGTAATGAATATTACATTTTGTGAGGAAACTTTTCCACCAATAATTCCAATAAGTATTCCAAAATGTATTCACTTCAGGTTTACGAAAGTAACTGTAATCAGATTACTCGTTTTTCAAATGTAACGCCAGCTGAATACAGTTAGCCTACTTGATTTTTGTATTCTGATTACGTAACGCCGTTATGTATTCTGTTACAACCCAACCCTGCTTCTAGGCTACTGTCCCGCAGCTCCAGCCTCTCTGTTGGACTCTGTCGCAGCGGGGCTACTGCTGTAGTGCAGAGCGCATTAACCAGACTCTTCACAGAAGGATCACTTCTTCTTCAGGGGAGGGAAGGTTTCGCAGTACCAGTCTACTGTCCCGCAGCTGCCTCTCTGTTGGACTCCGGTACTGCACCTTACTCACGAGACGTTGTAAACAAAGAAATGGGTGGGGGGCGAACGCAGTAACCACTCCGCCAACGCCACAGTCACCCCGTCATGCGGGCCGGATGAGAATGTCTGGCGGGCCGGATGTGGCCCGCGGGCCGCCAGTTGGTGGTCACTGATGTACAGGGTACCCCTTGCCCGTCAGGCTTCTACGGGCAGGGCGTCCCATAGACCTTCATTGCGGACAGCGGACCCCTTGACCGTCAGGCTTCTATGGGCAGGGCGTCCCATAGACCTTCATAGACCACGTGATCAACAACGATGGCCGACCTTCGTGTTATTCTCGGTGGAAAATGCCTATTTTAAGGTTCATTTGGCCATTAAAATGCGTTTTGATGTCATTTTATGCGAGTAATGAGTTTTTATTTCTGATTATTTGTGCAGTATGTACATGCTAGTTATGACGAAGATTACTTCATGAATGTGTACACATTCATGGTTGCTAAGGTGGTTGCTATGGACGCTGCAACAGCTCCCAGACCACGTGATCAACAACAATGGCCGACCTTCGTGTTATTCTCGGTGGAAAATGCCTATTTTAAGGTTCATTTGGCCATTCAAATGCGTTTTGATGTCATTTTATGTGAGTAATGACTTTTTATTTCTGATAATTGTGCAGTACATGTACATGATGTTTAGTTTGCTAGTTATGATGAAGATTACTTCATGAATGTGTACACATGGTTGCTAACGTTTTTTTGGTGGAAATGTGTTTTTTCACAGCAAAGTCACCCTCTGTACTTGGACTTATTGGGAGAATCTAAAGGCAAGAACATCCCAAATATTCATGTAGGTCTTTATTTTAGACCTTTAGTGTTGCCGTCTGTGAGGAAAATGCATGGGGCTCAGAGCCTCGTATTTTTTAAATCTTTTTTCCTTCCAATTTGTTATTCTTTTCAAAATAACACACTTTTATTTACTCACCAATAACACACAATTATCCTTGCTTTTATTTATTGGTTTAATTCCATAATCTCTGGCATAAATATATCAACAATTAAAAAACATCTTCAATTTCTCTTCACACAATACGTCTCCTTGCAGTATCAACACTAATTCGTGTTGATTTTTACATTTGATATAATTGATAGATAGGTTATATTTACACCATAACGGTGCACAGCTGATATAAAAGGACTTGTAAATTTAAAAGATATTACTGATTTGAATTGGATTGAATTTTGAATGTAAGAATGTAAATACTGAGTCTGAAATAGTATAGCAATATGCTGTAAAATTATGTGAAAGCATGACTAAAACTACACATCTTCAGATGTTGTACACAAGTGTCCTACACTAATAATGCAAAGTTATTATGGCTGTGTGTACCTTGTGTGCACCGCCTAGTGGTTAAAGCACGTTATTGAATTATTGTTTTATGTGTTATATTTGATTAAAAAATATTAAGAGTACATATACTTTCATAGGGGGAAAGTAGAAGGTCTGTGATAGAAATAGAATATAAAAAATCAAGAAGATACTATAGGCAAGGCAAGGCAAGGCAAGTTTATTTATAGAGCACTTTTCAACGCAAGGCAATTCAAAGTGCTTTACACAAAAAAAAAAAAAAAGAGCAAGCATTAAAAAAGAAAAGCTAATCAAATAAACATTAAGAAAAAAATACATGGATAAAAGTTACAGTGCAGTCTAAAATATAAATAGTTCAATTAAACATTACAAGAAAAAGTACATGGATAAAAGTTCAGTGCAGTTTAAGATATGAATAGTTCAAATAAAAGCAGCGATAAAAAGAAAAGTCTTCAGCCTGGATTTAAAGTAGTCAGAGTTGCAGAGGACCTGCAGGTTTCTGGGAGTTTGTTCCAGATATTTGGAGCATAATAACTGAACGCTGCTTCTCCATGTTTAGTTCTGACTCTGGGGACAGAAAGCTGACCAGTCCCTGAAGACCTGAGAGATCTGGATGGTTCATAGTTTAGCAGGAGGTCAGTAATGTATTTTGGGCCTAAACCATTCAGTGCTTTATAAACCGCAGCAGTGGAACAATTCTAAAGTGACTAAGACACATTGAATTAACCTTAACATCGTTTTTTATTCCCTTGAACAAGAGCTTTGATCACAAAACAGCAACGGTAAGACATAATTATTGTTATGGTTTTGAAAACTGTTGTTTTTTTTCTTCTCTGTTCTGACTGCTAGCTCAGTGAGTTTGTGTCCTCCAGTGATGATACTTATAACAAAAATAATCTGTGGAGTATCAGCTTTCAGATGATATGTAGTTTGTGCACAAAATATTAAGTTTTAAAGATCGTTTTTGCTAGTTATCACCGGAAGTAGCATCTGCCCGTTTTAGCTAAGGGATAATGCTAATGCTTCTTGTAAGACTTGTGTTTTGTTTCGGTAAAAATGGTTCGTATTGTCAGTTAGCTGAGATTCTTCTCGTTAATCTGGTACAACACATTAATAGGTTTTTAAATATTAAGATGCCCTGAGACACAGTGTTGGTGGGGACCTTCGGGCTTAACAGGTTAAAGTCAATACTTCATTCATTTAAACCAATATCTTTCTTGATTCTTTGTACAGTATGAAAAAAAGAGTCTTTGTACCTGAGCTGAAGTTCACTGCTGTGAGGAGTCCAGTTCTGTCTCTCACTCTCTGGTCCCAGCCTGTCTGCATCACCTTAAACAAACAGATATTATATATATATATATATATATATATGTAAAGTACCATGTGTACAAACAATATAACTAATTATCTTCTGTTGAACATGTTGGATTGTGTATTGTCCGAGTCAGGGTCCTTTTTATTGTACTGTAACTTTGGAAGTTGTGTTACCAATGCTTACTGTTTATTTGATACCCATTGGTAATGCAATTAATAAAAACAACAAGGTTTGGGTTCGTTCTTCAGATGACTGTGATGTTAACGTAATATAATAATGAACTCCAGCTCAACCAACCATATTGTAATATCTAAGTAATCATCTTGAAATATGACATTAATAATTGTAATATACCACATCTTATTGTGAGGTTGATTCATATACACTACTTCGACGTTAGCTTTCTACATTCAGCATAGCCAATTTAAATTAACCTTAGCGATGCATACAGTTCCTACCTACATAATAGAATATCTCTCTAATGGCGCATTTCCACTGCAGCGGGGTAGCCCCGTTTAAGCGTCCCGAAGGTATTACAATTGAGCAATTTCTACATGTATTATGTATTTATCATGTATTCTTAATACTATTACAAAATAAACATGTAATAATGTTTTAGAGGAGGACCTCAAGCTAGCAAACTCAATTTCTTGCTTTAAATCTCTTAAAACTAAGGGGCTTTTTCCTAACTGATGGTGTTTGTTATTGCTTTATAAATTCATGTATGTTTATATCTTCTCTAAATCAAGATTATGTGAATCTGATTTTTTTCTGTTGGGTGCAATTCATTATCAACAAGAGATAAGATAAGTCAAAGAAGTACTTTATTGATGGCAGTATAAAAATACAAAAAAAATGTTGTATCAAAAAGGCATGCCATTAAACAATACAAATAAAAAATGTAAAACTGTATTGCAGCCAGCATAAATATACATGGCATTGTAAAAATAAATATAAAATGAACATTTTAAAGAAAATAAATAAACAAGGAAGTACAAATGTTGCATTTAAAAATTAACTAGATAAAAATATATAATATGTACAATAACTATTAAGGTTATTTGAAGTATCACGGAGGAGACGGGCCACGTCGGCTGCCCAGTCCCCCTAGCACCTCGCCAAGAGTGCGCAGGAAGGCTAGGTTGAAGGTCTCTGCTTGAGCGGCCTCCTCCCTTCTCAAGGCCGCATCCAACTCCCATCTCCGCTCAGCAGACGCTTTGGCCCAGTCCAAGTGCCGTTCCTGCTGGGCCATGTGCTGTTCATGGTGCCGTTCCTGCTGGGCCCGATCCTCTCCTCCTCGTTTCCTCTTGCCTGGGTGACAATAAGATAATAATTAGCAATAAGGAAAAAACACAGGACAGGTAGGTCACACAAGGATATAAGAATAACATGTATAAACAGAACAACAGTAAGGTGAACTAAAGAAAGTTCTGGCCCTAGATGTTTACAATGATTGTGAAAGTGAATTACATTATGTCCAGCCTGTTGATAATGAATATAAATATATGTATATGATAGGATGTCACACACAACTGTACTAGCTGCTTACTAGCTAAGACTTTACTTGTAACAGAGCATTTCCACACAGTGGTATAGCTTATTTTAATTACTGATGGATGATCCAAGGTTTAAAAAAACAAAACACATTCCAGTCGTTTTGCCATTTCTATTTCTTACCTAGAACCACACGCTGCGGTGTCGTGATGGCACTCGGTGTTGGTGGTTGAGTTGGTGTCGATTCTTCGGCTGGGGTCCGTTCTGGATTCGATGACGATGTGGACGGAACACTGCCATCAACCGTTGTTCGGGAATGTTCCTCACGAGTCCCAATGTAATCATCTAGAACAGCAAAATGACTTGTTAATTCCACAAACTACTGCAGCACAATACTAAATAGCAACAACAACTATAGAAAAGAAAAACTGAACGTAAACAATGGCACATATGGTGTTAGCAAACAATAGCTCTAGCTAAGGCTATCTGCCTAGGCTATCTGCCTTAGCTAGCTATGTAGCTCTTCGGGGCTCCATAAAAGCATGGGTTGTCGAACATTAATGTAAGGATAAAATAGACTTCTTTGTTAGAAGTGAGCATACCTTGCAGGGACTCCAGTAAAGCCGTTGCAGAGTCCAGGCCTCCCTCCCTCCCAACGTTGGCCGGTCTATGGCCGTAAATCTGGTCCACAAGTCGAACCACTTCCATTGTTTGCGACCCGCACCACTCGTGTTGTTGTCCTTTATTATGCGATATTCACTCTTCATCTTTTTCAGTTTTTCCCTACACTGCAGGAAAGTCCTCGAAAATCCGCGTTCACATCTGTGCAGAGACATCCTGGAACACTTTTACATTTCGCGTTGTTCCGTCGAGCTCCCGCTGGATTTTATCATCCCCAATGAGATGAAGGACGTCATCACCTCCTCGGTCGACCACGGTGTGCTTTTCTTAAAAATGTAGCCATTTTTGTAGCTCCTCCGTTTACAAAATGCTGTTTATAAAAATGCTGCAAGCTTGCTTCTAATATATATGCGACGCTAGGGATGAACTCCCGCGATCTGTGACGATTCTCTCTGATCAATCAGCAGTCGAGAGTGTTGACGTCACAGCCCTGGCCTGGTCTGATAGAACCACGATTGTATGGGGCCGGAAAAAGAGGGAAAAAGTACCCGCTAGCCGGTACTAGGCTATATGGAAAGGCCACCAAAAACTGGCCTGGCCGCTTGAGGACGGTTAAGGACGCTTAAACGGGGCTACCCGCTGCAGTGGAAATGCCGCATAAGTTACAAGGATGACCTTATTTTATCAACCTCCAACAGAAGCCGTTTTTTTACAGTATTATTATGATTAGCATTGTTAGCACCGATGTAGCTACCACTCGCTTACACACTAAACCAAGCCTTAACATTCATTACGTAGCCGATTAAAATCATTAACACATAAATAAGTACTCGATTTTCACTTACCTCATGCATGCACTGTCTGTTTTAACCGCAGAATGAGTCACAATAGTCCGATATATAAGCATGAAGAACAAACAACACGGCCGGGGTCAAGTTGTGTTCCCTGGATGAGCTGAGCAGGCAGAGTCCCTGTAGCTTCACGGAGCAGCTAGCAGAGAGACGAGAAGCTAGCAGCAGCAGTCACTTGACAGAGCCATCACTCAATGTGACCACGCCCTAATTTATGCAAAAACCGTTAAGACGTCATATAAATAAAAGGGTCGTGTTAGAAAACAATTCACTCACAGATCCATAATCATGAAGGTGGAACCTAACTATATTCATAATAATATGTATTGCATCCATGGGTAGTGTGGAGGAAACTTCTGTGTAGCAATGCATCTGGAGTCACCGACTCATGAAGGAGACACAGGACGAGCAAGAGTTCTGATGTCAAACACTGAGATTTAATACAAGTATCGGCCGGAGAAATTCACATCACAAGTCACACAGTCAAAGGTTCTGACTGTACCGGTGGGTTGCCTTGTCAATTCTGAATCTCTTCTCATCTTGGCAGACCTTTAATTAGCTTCACTCAGAGTCAACCCCCATATTGGGGAAAGCATCTGTGAACACCTGGGGGGCACTGAATCACATTATCTGACTCGATGGCTCCTATGACCGAGAGTTGACCGGTCATAAAACTGGTAAGGTCAGCCACAGCTGACCGTTCCCATTCCTTAAGACAGATAAGAGACTTCGGCTTGGTCGTAAAACGTCAACAGGCCGAAAGGTCAAATATCTTAGGAGTAAGGAGAATTATTCTTTGACACTTAGGAGTAAAGACAAAATGAATCCCTCACAGGTAGAAACATGTTTTTCTCTGCTGTAAAGTTGGGCATTTTAACATGGGGGTCTATGGAAATTGCTCCTTTCTGCAGCCAGTCCCTATCGGCCAATATATGAACGGCAGTGTGTGGCAATTCCGTATTGGCGTCCCGGCTCTTCTCCAGAGTTTGCCGCTTGGTTTCTACCCCTGGCTCCATACATTTTATTATCGATATAGTTAGATTCCACCTTCATGATTATGGATCTGTGAGTGAATTGTTTTCTAACACGACCCTTTTATTTATATTAGGTCTTAAAATGTTTGCATAAATTAGGGCGTGGTCACATTGAGTGACGCTCTGTCAAGTGACTGCTGCTGCTAGCTTCTCGTCTCTCTGCTACCTGCTCCGTGAAGCTACAGGGACTCTGCCTGCTAGCTCATCCAGGGAACACAACTTGAAGCCGGCCGTGGTTGCTTATATATCGGACTATTGGTGACTCGCTCTGCGGTTGGAAACAGACGGTGGCATGAATGCGGTTTTGCGGTAAGTGAAATTCGAGGTGCTTTATTTATGTGTTAATGATTTTAATCAGCTACGTAATGAATGTTAAGGCTTGGGTTAGCGAGTGGTAGCTACATCGGTGCTAACGATGCTTAATCGTAGCCCTCCAAGTTAAATTGATAGACTGTATATATAAAGGTTAGAACGAAATAGACAGCGTTAAGTGGGATAATGCGTAGAACAAACGGCTTCTGTTTGAGGTTGATAAAATAAGGTCATCCTTGTAACTTAGAGAGATATTTTATTATGCAGGTAGGACTGTATGCATCGCTAAGGTTAATTTAAATTGGCTATATCTCAATATGTAGACAAGCTAACGTCGAAGTAGTTTGAAATCAGCCTCACAATAGATGTGTGTATATTACACTTATTAATGTCATATTTCAAGATGATTACTTATATATTACAATATGGTTGGTTGAGCTGGAGCATTATTGAGCTTACACGTTAACGTCACAGTCATCTGAAGAACGAACCCAACCTTGTTTGTTTTTATTATTGCATTACCAAATTGGTATCAAATAAACAGTAGGCATTGGTAACACAACTTCCAAAGTTACAGTAAAATAAAAAGGACCCTGACTCGGACAATACACAATCCAACATGTTCAACAGAAGAGAATCAGTTATATTGTTTGTACACATGGTACTTTACATATATAATCTGTTGGTTTAAGGTGTCCAGGTGATGCAGACAGGCTGGACCAGAGAGGGAGAGACAGAACTGGACTCCTCACAGCAGTGAACTTCAGCTCAGGTATAAAGACTCTATTTTTCATACTGTACAAAGAATCAAGAAAGATATTGGTTTAAATGAATGAAGTATTGACTTGAATACACTGATATACATTCCATTAAACAATACTAAATACTAGATCACCTACACATAGGGTTGGGTACCGAGAACCGGTTCCGGTTCGGAACCGGTTCCAACATTTCGATTCCAACAACATCATTTAGAAATGTGAATTTCGGTTCCGCTTTTCGATGCCTGAGGAAATGTTTCTCGCTGCTCTCCGTAGCCTACTGCAGTGGTTCCCAAACGGTGTGCCGCGGCACACTGGTGTGCCGTGAGGCAAGTCCGGGTGTGCCGTGGGATTTTGTGACAACCATACGTTATTATTGCAATATACAACTACACAAAAATAATTATTTTTTAATTTACTATATCAGTACTTTGTAGGTTTATATGTACGTATTCTGCGCGACTTGCGCGTCCACATCTCCGCATGCAGTGCTGCATAAACATGGCTGAGTCAGCGATAACTCTCGAGTGGTGGAGGTATGCCCATTATTTTGAGTTCATCCGAAGAATAGACAGGAATGTGACGGTGAGGTGCAAATTGTGTCCAGGCCAGAAGCTGTTATCCACTGCTGTAAACACCACGTCAAACCTCAACAAGCACCTGCAAAGAACACTTGCTAAGGTGGAGCTACCGCCACAGCTATTTGTTGTTTGTTTATATCACAGTCTGTTCTTCTTCTCTGTCTTCCGGTTGTTGCCTGTTTTGAATGACGAATACACACCTCCCGCCGCCTGCTGGTAAGGAGGAGTTATTGTACGCGCTCGGCTGAAGTCTTTGCGGTGTCTGGTTCCAGTGCAACACATGGCCAACACGCAGGAGAACACGCCGACGCAACAGCGTGAGCAGAAATAGACTGCGCAAAAGATACAGATAGCAGGAGACAGAGGACAGCCACGGTCAGATAGCAGGAGACAGAGGACAGCCACGGTCAGATAGGAAAACATTCAGGATCTGGATCAGCCTTATGCGACAATGGAAACTGAACTAAAGAGAACATTTGAAACTTTAGCAGTCTGCGTGATCTGCCTGCAGGGAGGGGCGGGCCGGCCCTGCTAGTAAAGTAACGAGTAAAGTAACGAGTTACTTTATGTAGAGAGTAACGAAGTAGTGTAATATATTACTTTTTTTTAAAGTAATATGTAATATATTACTTTTTTTTTAGTAACGACCCCATCTCTGCTGAAATGTTACATTTATAATTTGTAGTTCAGGACCATGGACAATGCAGCTTCCTTGCATTGACAGTTATCTGTGCTGAATTTCCTTTGTCTCATGTTTAATGTTGTGACCTGTCTGGTTTAAATGAGTGTGTTGCTGCTTTGATGAAGCCTAATTTGATAACGTTTCAAATTAATTTCTGAAATATTTCGTTAATAAATATTTCATGAGTAATATAGTTGTCTTTTATTTATTTTATTTGGCATTAGTAAATAATTATGCACATTTACAGATATTTTACATGATATGAGTGATAACACGTGTTATAAGGGCTATTTTTGCACAATAGGTGTGCCTTGAGATTTTACTTGTCCTTTGGTGTGCCTTGGGCACAAAAAGTTTGGGAACCACTGGCCCTACTGTATGACTGCCGCGAGGCGGGAAATGTAGCGTTGTACCTACACTTCCTACAGCGTAACCTGGGACCAGGGCCGGCCGTCGCACTGGGAGGATGTTCGCCTAGGGGCACCAGATCTGTGGAGGCGCTGCGCTGACAGCTCTGGGAGAAAAAAAAAATGGTTTTGACCGTTGGTGCTCATCCTAATTTTCGGCCCTTGATGTAACAACATTCATAATTAAGTAAATGTAACACCCTTTTCATCCAAGTTACACTTTTCATTTGCCCTGTACGAAGCAGTAAGTGATAAAAATGGGGGATGTTGGCTTATATGGCACCCGCAGCTCACAGCCAAAGTGCGAGTGAGCGTGGGAGCGAGAGAGGGAGAAAGGGAGGGTGCACCGGTACCAGCGCTGTTGTTATTAGCATCTGGTGCTAGCTGCTCTAACGGATATTAGAAGAAGATGTTTCTACAATAATGTGGAGGGAGAGTCCTCTCCAGTCAGACTGAGAGGCTGATAACTTCAGCTCAGTGAGGTAAAGGACTCTGAGTGTTTAGATAGTTCACGTCTACAGTAAGTCTAAGTTATCTCAGTGGGTCTCAAACGTTTTGATCACAATTTATGTACATTTCCAAGGCACTCCTTTATAATTATTGGGATAAAACAGGTTTGAAATCATTCCAATGTATACTATAGGACAGTAAACCAGACATATCGTTTTTAAACTGGATAGATAAAAAAATATCCATAAATAAAATAGTAAAATAAGATATGAATGAATAACAAAAATAAATACGTTACATGTATTTGTTATTGGCTATGGTAGGTTATTGGTTATGTTCACATACTTATTTAATTATTAAAATGTAAACCGATCTTTTTCATATGGGTGTTTAGAGTTGTACCCCCTAGATCAGTGCTTCTCAAAGTGTGGTCCGCGGACCACTGGTGGTCCGTGAGCGCCACCTAGTGGTCCGTGAGTATATTGGTAACATTTCACATTTGAAATTAATTAATGAATTAAAGTTTTTCGCACTCTCGCCGGTAATATCTCCGCAATGGAGCGAGCTTAAGTTTCACTTTCAAGTGCATGATATAGCCCAGATAAACACCTTCATCACACATGTAGTCACTTGTTTGTACCATTTTCAGGCGATTTGTAAAAAACGATGTGTTTTTGGATATTTGTGGAGTTAGGTGGTCCTCGAGTGTTTTTTTATTGGTTAAGTGGTCCTTGGTATGAAAAAGTTTGAGAAACACTGCCCTAGATCTAGTCTCTAGTAATTCTGCTTAAAGTGCACCAGATTGAAGCATTTTACTTTAAAATGTTCAAACATTTCTTCCCGGTATGCCTGAGAAGGCAGATATGCTTGTTTTTCTCAACAAGAACCGTTTTTAAATGGGGGGGGGGGTTTCCTTTAAAAGTTGGACTGTTGCACTGTTGTAGCTTCAGTGGTTCTCAGGTTACAGTTACATAGCAGTGAATATAAACAGAATGATTAATGTTAATATTACTGTAAACTAACCTGTGTAAAAGTTTCTCTAATAAATGTAATTTTTTTGGTGGAAGAATCATGTATCATTTGTTTACCCTGCTCCTCAAAGAATCGGAATTGAGAACCGTTAAGAACACGGAATCGAAAAGTAGAATCGGAATCGGAATCAGAATCGTGGAAATTCAAACGATACCCAACCCTACCTACACATCAGTTAAGTTGAGGGTTTTTTCCATGCAAAAAGTTACATTTAGATATTTAGCAATATGACTTTGTCAGCTTTCTAATTTAATGTATTGAAGGCAAAGATATTTAACACATAGTGAGAACTGCTACTATTTATCTCTCAATATTGTCTGTAAAAACGTGGTAAAAGTTATTCTTTCAGTGAGAAAACAGAGCAAGCTTCTACTGTTGCACTACGTGTTGTAACAGTTCAATATTATTTTGATAATAACATATATTTCAATGTTGATGAACTTCATACTGTTCATTCATAATCTGATTGTCTTTGTAGCTCACTGTTGAAATTAAAAGAAAACATTACAATTACAAAATAATTATATCTACAGCCCCTAAACACACAAACACACCTCTTTCATATTAATAACACACTTGTTCTGCAATAATATGTTTTATGTTTCCTGTCATTTTTGTTAGGAAAGGACATGCCTGAAAGACACAACATGTTCTCCTTCTTTGAGGGTCAAGAAGAACATCCAAGAGGAACATTAAAAGCTGATGTTATAAGATTTTAAGACCAGTACATGACCTTCACTAAGAAACTACTTTTATTGTGAAAACAGTCAGCTGATCGAAAACACCTATTTCCACATCTAGACTCCATCAGCTGATTATTTCTATTTGCCTCACTTTATGAGCTTCACATTGCTTGTGCCTTGCTTGTGATTGAGCGGAAGGAGGAACCTATTGCGGTGAGCACGTTGCACGTTGTAACTTCCGGTTGTTGTTGTTGTCATCTCCGGGTATCCCGTGTGCCTGTTCTGTTGCTGATAGCTTATTAACTTAAACTTAATCGATCGTTTTAAAACTCTTGATCCCGGCAACTGCCTGACGTTGTAATCACACGTTACTACAGCTTAAGCACTCACAACTCTCCTTCTCTTAGCGACTGTAACTCCACAGTTGCCTACACTCTTTTCGGGTTTGCTAACGGTAGCTACTTTAGCTTGATAGCTAGCCATGGCTCTTTCCCCACCTTCTGGTGCTATTTCCTGCTCTTCCTGTCTCATGTTTGGTTACTTCCCGGCCTCCCTTACTGGTAAGGATACATGTGTTAAATGTAGTATAGTTGTTAGGTTGGAGGCGGGAATCATAGCCATAGAAGCCCGGCTCCGCATCTTAGAAAGTAACTCAGCTAAAGTAAAGCCCATGTTAGCATGTGCGGACCGGCAAAAGGAAGCTCCTCTTAGCCGTCCCCCGGCAACTCCCGAGCAGCAGGGAGGCTGGGTGACTGTTCAGAAGGGGCATAACGTGAAACCCGCAGGTCCCCACCAACCCGTTCACGTATCTAACAGATATTCCCCACTCAGCGAGACACCCGCTGAGAAGCCAACTCTGGTTATTGGTAGCTCTATTATGAGACACGTGAATTTAGAGACCGAAGCCTCCACAGTCACATGCATTCCGGGGGCCAGAGCGGGCGACGTTGAGGCGCATCTTAAACTGCTGGCTAAAGCTAAACGTAAATACAGTAGGATTGTTATTCACGTCGGTTGTAATGATGTTCGTTTACGCCAATCAGAATGCACCAAACTTAATGTGGAGTCGGTGTGTAGTTATGCTAAAACAATGTCGGACACCGTAATCTTCTCTGGTCCCCTCCCCAATCTGATCAATGATGACATGTATAGCCGCATGTCATCATTTCAGCGCTGGTTGTCTTGGTGGTGCCCAGCAAACAATGTGGGCTTCGTAAATAATTGGACAGCCTTCTGGGGAGAACCTGGTCTGATTAAGAGAGACGGCATTCATCCTACTTTGAAAGGTGCAGATCTCATTTCGGCAAACATTTCAGGGCTTTGTGGACGTAATCCATGACAAACTGGAGTTGAGACCAGGAGGCAGAGTCGCAGTCTTACACGCTTCTCTGCGCTCTCTCCTAGGCAGTCACCCATAGGAATCCCGAACCCAATAAAATACCCAATATTAGCGGTGTGTGTGTCTGCCCAAGGACGATTTAAGGTAAAACCTAATAGAGGTGTCATACATAATAACCTAATAAAAGTAAATGTAACAACTACTACAGTGCAACAAAACAGGAAGATTAAATGTGGTCTCTTAAACATAAGATCTCTAGCATCTAAAGCAATATTGGTAAATGATTTAATATCAGATTATAATATTGATATATGCTGTCTCACTGAAACTTGGTTGAGACATGAAGAATATGTCAGCATAAATGAGGCCACTCCACCCAGCCATGTCAACACTCATATTGCTCGAGGCACGGGCCGAGGAGGTGGAGTTGCAGCAATCTTTGACTCAAGTTTACTTATCAATACTAAACCAAAATGTAATTATACCTCTTTTGAAAGCCTCGTTTTTAGTCTTACGCATCCGACCTGGAAAACTTTGCAGCCAATCTTATTTGTTACAGTGTATCGTGCACCAGGTCCTTATTCAGAATTCTTATCAGAATTCTCTGAGTTTTTATCAACTTTGGTTCTTAAAACAGACAAAGTAATTATCGTAGGTGACTTTAATATTCATGTTGACGATGATAAAAATAGCCTTACTGTTGCATTTAACTCTATATTAGATTCTGTTGGTTTCTGTCAGGACACCACCCTGTCTCAATCTGTCCAAACTGAATATGAGAGGGGGAAAATTAAAATAATAAATGCTTTAGACAATAAGAAATATAAAGTTGACTGTTGAGTTGCTCAGTTTTTTTAGATTGTCAATACTATTACTGTATAACTAATATATCAGCGTAAGAGGCACATTCAAATAAAGATTGGTCTTTAATTACATTTTGTCTCTTGAATCATTTGTCTAAAGTCAAGGATCTAGAACTGGTACTTAGGACTGGTACGAGGACGAAAACGGTCATTTGCGTTACTGTTTAGTGTCATATAGACCGTTCGGCCACACGAGGACGACAGAATACGGCACTAAACGACTGCGGAAACGATAACGGGTCCCAAGGTGGATAGAACGGCATATGCAATGCTCTGGGGGGTCAAACGGCTCTGTGTGTACGCCCTATACGATAATTTTCTGATAATGATGAGGCAATAGCCCCACCTCTCCCCACCTCTGCTGCTCACCCCCACGTCAAAGTAAACTGTACACTGAATTCAGATTGTTTATCTTTCTCTCAATATGGACATAAACGCGAGTGAAGTCTAATCTGACAGGACGGAGACACCTCTCAAACTACCTAAACTAGTTATTAGGGCTGTCAGTCGATTAAAATATTTAATCGCGATTAATCGCATGATTGACCATGGTTAATCGCGATTAATCGCAAATTAATCGCACATTTTTGATCTGTTCTAAATGTACCTTAGAGGACTATTTTTCAAGTTTGTAATACTCTTATCAACATATAAGTGGACAAATATGCTTTATGCTAATGTTTATTATCATTTGAACACTGACAAATATTCTCATGAATATTAAACACAACAAACTCTGAACATTACAAATATTCGCCTCAATTCAACCTGGAACCTCTCTCATACAATAATACAATACAAAGTGTGTGTGTGTGTGTGTGTGTGTGTGTGTGTGTGTGTGTGTGTGTGTGTGTGTGTGTGTGTGTGTGTGTGTGTGTGTGTGTGTGTGTGTGTGTGTGTGTGTGTGTGTGTGTGTGTGTGTGTGTGTGTGTGTGTGTGTGTGTGTGTGTGTGTGTGTGTGTGTGTGTGTGTGTGCAACACGTTCTCACTCCCATCCCGTCACATACTGACGGACGGTCAGGGCCCCTCCCCGTCGCTATATTACGTACAGCAGGGATCACCAACTACATTTGTCCAAGGGCCGAAATGTAACCAATAGACACTATAGCGGGCCAGCGATTTTTATATAGCCCAGAATTGTATAAATAGTATTCAGATTACTTTTGGAATACTTTCTTTTTCCATAACAGATGGGTATGTTTTGGTGCACAGGAGACACTTATTTTACTGTTTTCATGGCTTATCAAGAACTCAAACACAACATCTTGGTGTCATTCTGGACAGCTCTCTCATCTGCACCCACATAAAAAACATCACCCGGACTGCATTCTTTGTACTGTCTTAAAACCTTTCCTTGGAATATGTTATGAATTGTAAGGTGTCCTTGGGTGCTTTGAAAGGCGCCCCTAAATAGAATGAATTATCATTATTATTTATTATCTGAAACGATGTAATAACTTTTTAAACGTTTTCCAGTCACTTGCCCCATGCATTCAGCAGCAGCAGGCCATTCACTTTGATTTCATCCCGTTATGAAATGTCATCATTTCGACAATAAAGAATTGATACATAAACGTTATCTTGCACATTGTATCTAACCATCTCCGTTTCTAACTTTCAATATATTTTAAAAGAGATCTCTCTCTCTCATCTGCGTGCGGGGGCCAGGCCTCACAGACACGCTGCACCTCTCTCTCGCTCACAGACATGCTGCAGCGCTGTGCAGTGTGCACACAGTTCTGCCGGTAATGAATATTACATTTTGTGAGGAAACTTTTCCACCAATAATTCCAATAAGTATTCCAAAATGTATTCACTTCAGGTTTACGAAAGTAACTGTAATCAGATTACTCGTTTTTCAAATGTAACGCCAGCTGAATACAGTTAGCCTACTTGATTTTTGTATTCTGATTACGTAACGCCGTTATGTATTCTGTTACAACCCAACCCTGCTTCTAGGCTACTGTCCCGCAGCTCCAGCCTCTCTGTTGGACTCTGTCGCAGCGGGGCTACTGCTGTAGTGCAGAGCGCATTAACCAGACTCTTCACAGAAGGATCACTTCTTCTTCAGGGGAGGGAAGGTTTCGCAGTACCAGTCTACTGTCCCGCAGCTGCTGCCTCTCTGTTGGACTCCGGTACTGCACCTTACTCACGAGACGTTGTAAACAAAGAAATGGGTGGGGGGCGAACGCAGTAACCACTCCGCCAACGCCACAGTCACCCCGTCATGCGGGCCGGATGAGAATGTCTGGCGGGCCGGATGTGGCCCGCGGGCCGCCAGTTGGTGGTCACTGATGTACAGGGTACCCCTTGCCCGTCAGGCTTCTACGGGCAGGGCGTCCCATAGACCTTCATTGCGGACAGCGGACCCCTTGACCGTCAGGCTTCTATGGGCAGGGCGTCCCATAGACCTTCATAGACCACGTGATCAACAACGATGGCCGACCTTCGTGTTATTCTCGGTGGAAAATGCCTATTTTAAGGTTCATTTGGCCATTAAAATGCGTTTTGATGTCATTTTATGCGAGTAATGAGTTTTTATTTCTGATTATTTGTGCAGTATGTACATGCTAGTTATGACGAAGATTACTTCATGAATGTGTACACATTCATGGTTGCTAAGGTGGTTGCTATGGACGCTGCAACAGCTCCCAGACCACGTGATCAACAACAATGGCCGACCTTCGTGTTATTCTCGGTGGAAAATGCCTATTTTAAGGTTCATTTGGCCATTCAAATGCGTTTTGATGTCATTTTATGTGAGTAATGACTTTTTATTTCTGATAATTGTGCAGTACATGTACATGATGTTTAGTTTGCTAGTTATGATGAAGATTACTTCATGAATGTGTACACATGGTTGCTAACGTTTTTTTGGTGGAAATGTGTTTTTTCACAGCAAAGTCACCCTCTGTACTTGGACTTATTGGGAGAATCTAAAGGCAAGAACATCCCAAATATTCATGTAGGTCTTTATTTTAGACCTTTAGTGTTGCCGTCTGTGAGGAAAATGCATGGGGCTCAGAGCCTCGTATTTTTTAAATCTTTTTTTCCTTCCAATTTGTTATTCTTTTCAAAATAACACACTTTTATTTACTCACCAATAACACACAATTATCCTTGCTTTTATTTATTGGTTTAATTCCATAATCTCTGGCATAAATATATCAACAATTAAAAAACATCTTCAATTTCTCTTCACACAATACGTCTCCTTGCAGTATCAACACTAATTCGGCTGATTTTTACATTTGATATAATTGATAGATAGGTTATATTTACACCATAACGGTGCACAGCTGATATAAAAGGACTTGTAAATTTAAAAGATATTACTGATTTGAATTGGATTGAATTTTGAATGTAAGAATGTAAATACTGAGTCTGAAATAGTATAGCAATATGCTGTAAAATTATGTGAAAGCATGACTAAAACTACACATCTTCAGATGTTGTACACAAGTGTCCTACACTAATAATGCAAAGGTATTATGGCTGTGTGTACCTTGTGTGCACCGCCTAGTGGTTAAAGCACGTTATTGAATTATTGTTTTTATGTGTTATATTTGATTAAAAAAATATTAAGAGTACATATACTTTCATAGGGGGAAAGTAGAAGGTCTGTGATAGAAATATAGAATATAAAAAATCAAGAAGATACTATAGGCAAGGCAAGGCAAGGCAAGTTTATTTATAGAGCACTTTTCAACGCAAGGCAATTCAAAGTGCTTTACACAAAAAAAAAAAAAAAAAGAGCAAGCATTAAAAAAGAAAAGCTAATCAAATAAACATTAAGAAAAAAATACATGGATAAAAGTTACAGTGCAGTCTAAAATATAAATAGTTCAATTAAACATTACAAGAAAAAGTACATGGATAAAAGTTACAGTGCAGTTTAAGATATGAATAGTTCAAATAAAAGCAGCGATAAAAAGAAAAGTCTTCAGCCTGGATTTAAAAGTAGTCAGAGTTGCAGAGGACCTGCAGGTTTCTGGGAGTTTGTTCCAGATATTTGGAGCATAATAACTGAACGCTGCTTCTCCATGTTTAGTTCTGACTCTGGGGACAGAAAGCTGACCAGTCCCTGAAGACCTGAGAGATCTGGATGGTTCATAGTTTAGCAGGAGGTCAGTAATGTATTTTGGGCCTAAACCATTCAGTGCTTTATAAACCAGCAGCAGTATTTTGAAATATATTCTTTGACACACAGGAAGCCAGTGTAAAGACTTCAGAACAGGAGTGATGTGATCCACTTTCTTAGTGTTAGTGAGGACTCGAGCAGCGGCGTTCTGAATCAGCTGCAGCTTTCTAATAGATTTTTTAGTGAGACCTGCAAAGACACCATTACAGTAGTCCAGTCTACTGAAGATAAAGGCATGGACAAGTTTTTCCAAATCCTGCTGTGACATTAGTCTTTTAATCCTAGATATGTTCTTTAGGTGATAGTAGGCTGATTTAGTAACTGTTTTAATGTGACTGTTGAAACTCAGGTCAGAGTCCATGACTACACCTAAACACCACTATAAGTGATCTCTACAATAAAACAATTTAGTGCAGGATGTACAAAGATATTAATAGGAGGAGGTGCAAAACAGAAAAACGAATGTACCTTTATTTAAACATTAAATAACAGATTAAGGTCTTCTTTTAAATAATAAAAAAGCGTTGGGGGTATCTATCTACAGATCAATATTAAGCCTGACAAAGTACTTAACGTCTAATATATTGCTTTCCTGCAATGTTAACTATGTTGAAGCACTTATTTTAACTGATATTATACATATGGATTATACTCTTATGTATATAGATAGAATAAGAAATGTGCAGAATATGACAGTTTAATGGTGGAGGTACACACATATTGATAGATGTCTTGTAATGCACTGTTGAGGAACCTGTGACCCAAGTTTTTCATTAATTGCATAACTACACCGTAGTTGTGTATATGATATGTCAATAAACCTTTACAATCTTGAAATCTTGAAAGGTATGTGCAAAATAGCAATAATATATAGTCTTTAATTAACTATTAGTAGAGAATAACGAGTAATTAATATACTTTATTACTCGTTTCCATTAATGTCAATTGCAGATAAATGTTTAGTCTTCTGAAGCACCAACTATCAAATATCTCTCCTGATTGTTGGCACTTGACAATCACCTTACCTGCATTTTACTCAGGTGTAACTAAAGTCTGATTTAAGGGTTGTTTATATTTCAGATAATTAATCAGAATCTGCAAAGTAACTCAAATAAATGCAGTGGAGTAAAAATACCAGGTTAACCTCTGAATTGTAGTGGAGTAGAATTACAAAGTAGCAATGAGCTGTCATGTGGGTATATATTAATGCTGCGCATTATGGACACAAGCGATTTTCACCCATTTATTAATTATATGTTTTACATTTAATTGTGGGAAAAACGAAAACGTTCAGTAGAGACGTTCCATAGAACATTTTGCCAAACACAATAGCCAGCATGTGTAGTTCTGGGGGGGTGTTCGATTCCAGTTTTGGATAGTCTGGCGTGGTTTCGTTCCATTTCACACAGCTGTTTGACGCTCTGCGTAACCTTACAGGGACTGTAGTCCTAAACGATAGCTGGGGATTATGGGTAGTGTAGTGTCTTCGGCCATCCTAAACTCAGAAATGTTGACAATCGCAATGATGCTCGAAATGTCCCTTATAGGCCTACGTCTGTTTCCAGTTATTTTTATTTTGAAATTCAGTTCCTGACGGACGCCAAAAAAGCCCGAGATTATGGAATTAAACCAATAAATAAAAGCAAGGATAATTGTGTGTTATTGGTGAGTAAATAACAGTGTGTTATTTTGAAAAGAATAACAAATTAGAAGGAAAAAATATTTAAAAATACAGATTTCAGTATCCTGAGGCTCTGAGCCCCATTTATTTTCCTCACAGATGGCAACAAAAGTCCGAAAGTATACGATTTAAAATAAAAGCAATAATTGTGGCTTGATATTGAGTAAGAACATGTTTTTATGAACCACACAGCTTTCGGTCTCCCACGACCCGACCGGAGAAAAAGACAGGCACGAAATACATTACCAGTAGAAATACATTGCTTTTAAAATCGTGCTGTGCAACACGAAAAAAAGGGGCAAATCGTGTTGGTGAACACGAATCAATAGATTAAAAATCGTGTTGGTGAACACGAAATGCCGTGAGACTGGGTTGCAAATGCAGGCATTAAGTTACATGTTCACGATCTGCTGCCACAATAAGTCGGGTTCTCCAGTGTAATGGTAATAAAATGCTAAGTAAGTATTGGTAATAATATTAATACAAACAACAACGTTTGGGTTCGTTCATTTAATCATTTAATATGATGAACGTTAACCAGTTAACCAGTAAGCTTCAATAATCAACTCCAGCTCAACAAACCATATTGCAATATCTACGTTAACGTTATTTCTGGAACCAACTGGAAATGTGAGATTCATATTTTTCAGATACACAGATCTTATAGTGAGGTTAATCTCATACAGTACTCTGCTCTTCAACACTAATGTGACGCTAGCTGTCTGCATCGTCGAGGATAGCAATTTTAAATTAACAATAACAATGCATACAATTACCTAACTAGCAAACTAACTAATGTACAAGCATGACCTTATTTTACCAACCTCACGAGAAGCCTTATGTTTTACAGTATAATCCTTATTAATGTTTTACACTTCTCTATTATGTTTTAACTTGTATGCTACGGATAGCATCGTTCGCACAGATGTAGCTTTGTCTCGCTTGTTAGCTGAATAAAAAGACAAGTAAGAAATAAAGTGCTTGAATTTCACTTACCGAATAAACTGAATTCATGGACGGTCTGTTTGAACCGCAGAGCCATAAGATAAGTGCGATATTTCAATGAAGAATACTCCACCAGGCACCAACACAACAAACACGTCCGAGTAGCAGCCTGAAGCTAATGAAGCTAACGGGGCTAGCAAAGAGACCACTAGCAGATGACTTCCGTTACATTAGAATGACTTCCGTTACATTACAATGACTTCCGTTACAGCAATAATCCCCTCACACACCCATAGGTGAAACACATGCACATTCCCTGCTGAGAACCTTTCAGTAAAATGTTTTTCAGGAGTGTGTGTGAAGTTAATTTTCAGTAGCGTGTGTGTGAGGTGTTCAGTAGTGAATGTGAGAGGATTTCAATGGTGTGTATGACGTTAATTTTCAGTAGCGTGTGTGTGAGGTGTTCAGTAGTGAATGTGAGAGGATTTCAGTAGTATGTGTGCAAGGCCAGATGTGTTCAGTAGTGTGTGTGTGTGTGTGTGTGTGTGTGTGTGTGTGTGTGTGTGTGTGTGTGTGTGTGTGTGTGTGTGTGTGTGTGTGTGTGTGTGTGTGTGTGTGTGTGTGTGTGTGTGTGTGTGTGAGGTGTTCAGTAGTGAATGTGAGAGTATTTCAGTAGTATGTGTGCAAGGCCAGATGTTTTCAGTAGTGTGTGTGTGAGGTGTTCAGTAGTGAATGTGAGAGGATTTCAATAGTGTGTGTGTGAGGCTTAATTTTCAGTAGTGTGTGTGTGAGGTGTTCAGTAGTGAATGTGAGAGTATTTCAGTAGTGTGTGTGCAAGGCCAGATGTTTTCAGTAGTGAACGTGAGAGTATTTCAGTAGTGTGTGTGCAAGGCCAGATGTTTTCAGTAGTGTGTGTGTGAGGTGAGTTTGAATGTTGGCCCTCACGGCCCCTCATACCTTTACTTGCCCTACGCTGTACATATCCGGCATGAATCGCTGAAAGGTTTGGGAAGCTTTGTTTCGTGAAAGGTTGACAGAGGGTGCGGCCATAGCTCTGAGCGTGGCTACTGGGTATCCCTATGTAGTGACACCCAGGAAGTAAATGAGAAATCTCCAACGAGGCGTTTTGGGGAGGTATTTTCTGTGTTAGAGTTTTACTCCCTACTAGTGTTAATTTCGTTGACTAAAACTATGACGAAATATGTTCGTCAACGACCTTTTTTTCCATGACGAAAACGAGACGATGACGAGACGGCACCGACGGCAGTAAACAATAACTGTAACGAAATCATCATGCAATATCGTTGACGAAAAGTGACGAGACGAAAATGTAGTTTACTAAATAAAAACTATGACAAAATCTCTCTTTACTTTCGTTGACGAAAAATGAGGAGACGAAATATTATCAAAGATAACGTTACATCTCTGATAGTCAGTTTTTCTCCCAGCAGTTCCATTTCCGGTGCTGCGGCAGAGCAGCAGCTGTTTCTGTGCTGCGTGCGGCGGTACATTTGAATTACACCGGGCAGCGGCACAATATGAACTGTCAGGAAGACTCGAGTCTAACCCTATGGGTCTAACTCGTGGTCTAACTCATGGTCTAACTCGTGGTCTAACTCATGGTCTAACTAACCTTATTTAACAGAAAATAAAATGGCAACAATAGGGCTTAGGAGCAGTGGTCGCGTTAACCGAATACCCCCCCGTCAGCGCGAGTGAGTGATACATTGTGCACTCGACGGATAATAATGGATTATGACGGAAATGTTACGATCCTGTCAAAATGACTGACAACGAAAAAGTCTAAAGCCACCACTGCTTGGGAGAAAGAAACGATGTGATATTTGGGCCCATTTTCGCTACAATGAGGCGGAGAAAAAAAGCGAATGCATTGTTTCATCAGAAGGGAAGCAATGTGGCCATAACACAGCAGGTAAAACCACCACAAACCTGACCAGATACTCTCTGCAAAGCTGCTTTCTTAATCATTCAACCTGTGTTTTTCATCAAATAAGGACAAGATAATCTTATTTATTTATATACTAAAATGACAAATTATTGGTTTTGGCTAGACTCGTTTGACTGAAATGTTCTATATAATCTGATGACTAAAAAAGACTCAACACTTTTCATTGACAAAAAGTAGACTAAAATAATTAGTTTTCTTTGACTAAAATAAGACTAAAATGCTCAGACTTTTAGTCGACTAAAACTTGACTAAATAAAAACAGGATGAAGGTGACTAAATATGACTAAAACTAAAAAGGAAATTTAACACAGGACTAAGACTAAAACTAAATTAAAAAATAGCTGACGAAATTAACACTACTCCCTACAGGGTGTACTTTGAGGGTTTGTGACTCTGCAGACCGTTTACATGCATAAAAACCTTCATAACACACAAGGGGACGGGTAATAACCGGAAAGCATGACATGGGCCCTTTAATATCAACTGGAATGACAAACAAAATAGAAAAATCTTAAAACGGATCACGGAAAAACACAACTTAAAACAACTAATCAATGGATCAACCGACTAAAATAACCAAAACCTCCAAGACTATGATAGATTTATTATTTACAAACAAATCTGACAGAATAGTTCAAACCTACAGCTTCCTGACTGGTGTTTCTGGTTCTTTTTACCAGGAAACTCACAAAAAAAGGTTCATGGCCGCACCTAAAACCCCTGCCTTGGGTTCACGCTTCATCCCCAAAAACATGCAACAACGTTTTATGGAGACAGTGACAATGATTGATTGGGGGGACACTCTGTCCTCTGAAGACATTGGTGAAAACAGTAATCTGTTTATATCTAAAATTAATGGTGTAATGTCTTCCTTCTCAAGGAGAGGGTCAGTTAGGGACAGGAAGGAACGTCATCTTCCCCGGCTGAATCTACAGTGCAGGAATTTGATTAAATCTAGAGACCAACTATTAAAGCAGAGCTTAAAATCCGGACTATCCACTGACAGACATACATTTACCCATGCCCGTAAACAAGGTAACTCAAACAATAAGACAGCCAAAGCAAACGTTTTCATCAATATAATTGAAGGTGCGTAGTCATACTGGACTCGAACTTGACTTTTAAGAAACATATCGAGAAAGTATCCAATACTGTTAAATTCAACTTGCAACATATTAAACAAATCAGACCTTTCTTAACTGTCAATGCTGCAAAGTCATACCTCCACTGTATGATTCTATCCCACATTGAATACTGTTTGACAACCTGGTCGTTTGCTTGAGCCACAAACCTGAAACCCATAGAACAGCTGTACGAGAGAGCTATCAAGGTGTTTGACAGAAAGCCACAGTCGTGACACCAATCTACCAACCTTGAAAAACACCATTTCTTGAGTTTTGACCATTTTAAGTCTTTTAAAAGTATGTGTTTTTTTAATAAATGTTTACATTTCCACCCCCCCCCCCCACCCCTTAGGGGAATTCATCCACAAAAAAACACACTGGACGCTGTACTAGGTCAGAAACCAGAGGAGACTGTGAAGTCCACCGCAGACGGACCACTTTTGGACAAAATGTCCTCTCCGCTAAAGGCAGCTCTTTGTGGAATAGCCTCCCAACTGAGACACGGGATTGTCCCACTCTCAATAGCTTTAAAGGTCAACTCAGAGAATGGTTTTGAAACAAACAGACGTGCAATCACCGCTAAATGCACTTTAACACAGGGGTATCTCCTCTTGCACGTGATGTAGCTCTTGTATCTTCTCTTGCACTTTACACGTCGTAGCTGCTACATTGTACTGCCTTGTGGTAAATGCTTGTATGCTGCTCATGCTCTTTCTGCATATCATGTATTTATTTTTGCTATGTATACAGTATAAATGTCATGTTCTTAAATGTTGCATGTGAGGGACTACGGATAGAAATTAGCTCAAAGCTCAAATCCGGCATGTTTACGTTTTAAAGCATTATTTGTTTTAAATGTCCCTCTTCAAATAAACGATTAAATGAAGAACATGTTGGCATGGTAAGGCTGCTAGAGGAGTATATCTCCAGTTACTTTTCAAACATCTAAGTTGCTTTAAAAATGAAGCAGAGGTAAGACATACAGAATACAAAAAGTAGAATACTATTTTTAGAATTCATAAAATAATCTATTCAATTGTCTTCAACAAATGATGTGGCCCTGTTTGCTCCCTACAGATGAATAATCCTTGACATACAACCGTAACATATTTGGGTTGTTAGCCAGTGACAGTGTGTGTGTGTGTGTGTGTGTGTGTGTGTGTGTGTGTGTGTGTGTGTGTGTGTGTGTGTGTGTGTGTGTGTGTGTGTGTGTGTGTGTGTGTGTGTGTGTGTGTGTGTGTGTGTGTGTGTGTGTGTGTGTGTGTGTGTGTGTGTGTGTGTGTGTGTGTGTGTGTGTGTGTGTGTGTGTGTGTGTGTGTGTGTGTGTGTGTGTGTGTGTGTGTGTGTGTGTGTGAGGTGTTCAGTAGTGAATATGAGAGTATTTCAATAGTGTAATAATACACCTTCATCAGTGTATTAATACACCTTCATCAGTGTATGAGAGAATACTGTATTAATACACCTTCATCAGTGTATGAGAGAATACTGTATTAATACACCTTCATCAGTGTATTAATACACCTTCATCAGTGTAATAATACACCTTCATCAGTGTATTAATACACCTTCATCAGTGTATGAGAGAATACTGTATTAATACACCTTCATCAGTGTATGAGAGAATACTGTATTAATACACCTTCATCAGTGTATTAATACACCTTCATCAGTGTAATAATACACCTTCATCAGTGTATTAATACACCTTCATCAGTGTATGAGAGAATACTGTATTAATACACCTTCATCAGTGTATTAATACACCTTCATCAGTGTATGAGAGAATACTGTATTAATACACCTTCATCAGTGTATTAATACACCTTCATCAGTGTAATAATACACCTTCATCAGTGTATTAATACACCTTCATCAGTGTATGAGAGAATACTGTATTAATACACCTTCATCAGTGTATTAATACACCTTCATCAGTGTATGAGAGAATACTGTATTAATACACCTTCATCAGTGTATTAATACACCTTCATCAGTGTAATAATACACCTTCATCAGTGTATTAATACACCTTCATCAGTGTATGAGAGAATACTGTATTAATACACCTTCATCAGTGTATTAATACACCTTCATCAGTGTATGAGAGAATACTGTATTAATACACCTTCATCAGTGTATTAATACACCTTCATCAGTGTAATAATACACCTTCATCAGTGTATTAATACACCTTCATCAGTGTATGAGAGAATACTGTATTAATACACCTTCATCAGTGTATTAATACACCTTCATCAGTGTAATAATACACCTTCATCAGTGTATTAATACACCTTCATCAGTGTAATAATACACCTTCATCAGTGTATTAATACACCTTCATCAGTGTATGAGAGAATACTGTATTAATACACCTTCATCAGTGTAATAATACACCTTCATCAGTGTATGAGAGAATACTGTATTAATACACCTTCATCAGTGTATTAATACACCTTCATCAGTGTATGAGAGAATACTGTATTAATACACCTTCATCAGTGTATGAGAGAATACTGTATTAATACACCTTCATCAGTGTATTAATACACCTTCATCAGTGTATGAGAGAATACTGTATTAATACACCTTCATCAGTGTATTAATACACCTTCATCAGTGTAATAATACACCTTCATCAGTGTATTAATACACCTTCATCAGTGTATGAGAGAATACTGTATTAATACACCTTCATCAGTGTATTAATACACCTTCATCAGTGTATGAGAGAATACTGTATTAATACACCTTCATCAGTGTATTAATACACCTTCATCAGTGTAATAATACACCTTCATCAGTGTATTAATACACCTTCATCAGTGTATGAGAGAATACTGTATTAATACACCTTCATCAGTGTATTAATACACCTTCATCAGTGTATGAGAGAATACTGTATTAATACACCTTCATCAGTGTATTAATACACCTTCATCAGTGTATTAATACACCTTCATCAGTGTACACCAAGGATGTTGACATGTGGTTATGCTCTGTAGTCATTATGCAACAGAGAGGGGTTCATTAGTAAAGCCAATAATCACCTTTAACAGCAAACGGAGGTCCGACATTGGACACACACTGAAGCTGCTGCCATGCTGACGTCTCGGCACGGGGACATTTACATGAGTTAAAAAACAAAGTAATTTGTCTAAAACTAAACTAAGTTGTAACCACTGTGTGTTCTTACAGGCCTTCATGTTCATGTCAACTTCATGTTATTGCAGTTATTAATTTATTTCATTTGAATGTCGGAGTGTTTTGGATTTTAACGGCTGTCTGCATGAGGATAAATATGATAAACAAATTAAACCTAATGTCGGTAGTTATGACTTGGTCAATACGCATTTAGAATGTCCCTAATGGGGAATTACATCAAGAATCTTTGTGTGGAAGCCAGTGCTGGAGAGGAATGTAATATTTTGTAGGCTTATTGAAGATGTTCACTTCATGTGTCGTCCTTCCTCTACTCCACTAGTACATTTGAAAGGTATACATTGGCCTTTTATACTCATTCCACCAGCACCCTTTCCCTTAAATATAAACTCCAAGAACTGTCTTCTTCACCAAGCCAAAGTCTGTGCCTTAAACTCACTTTAAAACACACACACGCATATGCGCACACACACGCACGTGCGCACACACACGCGCACACGTGCGCACGGCCGCACGCACACACATGTGCACATCGCACGCACACGTGCACGCACGCACGCACACACACACACACACACAGGCCCTGAGTGCCCCCCCGCCCCCTATAGAGGGCAGAGCTCTGCCAACACCTCAGGCTGCATGTCTGTATCAGAGGAGAGCAAACCACGAGGGGGGGGGGGGGGGGGTGGCGGGTGTAGTGGAGAGGCTGCAGCGACAAAAGTGGCATTTCCAGAGTGCATCAACAGATACCCCCTACCCCCCCAATCCCTACCTCACCCATCCCCATGCATCCCCATGCATCCCCCGCCCCCCCTCCCCAGCCCTCATAAAATTGGACTAATGGCTATGTTGCAGCATAAATAAGTCCCTTTGATAGTTAGTGGGAGAAGTTATGACCCCCCCGGGTGGGAGGGGGCAGTGGGCCTGGTGGTGGCTCTCCGGACCCCCGTGGCTCTGATCCTCGCCCCGATTCAGGGCACGCTCTCTTCATTACCGCCGGCCACCGGGGACTTGTTTTTTCTGCAAGATTAATGAGTGCCGCGGAAATTCTCCAGCGCAGCTCGATAATTAAGTCTTTGTTTATCAAAAAACAAGTTATATTAGGAGCAGGAAATTCGCAGTAATTATTCATAATCCTAACAATTCAAGTGTAGCTACCTCATTTGCCTGTGTAATTCTGCTTTTTAATTTCTTGCATACATTTGCATATTAATTTTGCCCATCGGCTGCTGCTGGGGCTCTGACAGTTTTTTTTATTTCTTTTTTCCCTCCCCTCTCCTCGCTTGGTGTGATGTTTTGCGAGGGGGGGGGGGGGCTCAGTTGGGTGGCATTTCGGGCTGGGTGTAATGATAAATTATGAATTTTTCTAATTTGACGCATAATGAACCCCTTCTCATCCGCTTCCTCTCTGTCTCGCTGATCCTCCCTCTCCGGCCCATCAGACACCCCCCCTCACCCCGACCTTCAGCCATGTGGTCATTAGGGACAGAGGAGCCACGTCTCATTGGTGTCAAAGGCTGCCTGGTGGGCGATGGAGAGCAGTGCCCCCCCCCCCCGGCCAACTTCCTGTCTGACTCTGACTCTCTGCCCTCACCCGCCTGCATCCTCTCCTCTGCTCCTCTTGTTTCCTTCTCTCCTCTCCTCTTTCTACTCTTCTTCTGTTTCCATATTCCTCTCATTCCTCTCCTCTCATCCTATCAACTCTTCTCCTTTCTTCTATTTCTTCTCTCCTTAAATCTCTTCTTCTCCTCTCTTGTCCTCCCCTATCCTCTTTGTGCCATTTATTTTGTGATAACTTTCCCTATGCTTTCCTCTTTTCCTCTCTCCTCACCAATCCCCCTTTTCCTCATTTCTTTCCTCTCTCCTGTCGTCTTCTTTTTCCTTTTCTTATCTCCTCACATCTTGTCTCTTGTTTCCTTCTCTCCTCCTCCCCATTTCACTTCTTTCCTCATTGCTCTGCTTTGATCCTATCCTCTTGTCTCCTTACCATGCTACCTTTCTTTCTATGTGTCCTTCGTCTCCTCTTATCTTTCTCTCCCCTCCCTTCCTCCTCTCCTATTTCCTCCCCTCTCTTCCTCTCCCTCCTCCCGCACAAAGAGGCTTATTTCCCTGTTAGTGCAGATGTTGTGTATAACTCTGTGCGTACACGTGTGTGTGCCCTCCGTGTCTATGGCGTGTGTGTACATCTGAGGACGCGAGAACCCCCCCCCCGTCCTTGATGAAAACATCTTGGCGGTGCGCTGACATATGTTTAAGTGGTGAGAGTGCAGCGTTTGTTAAGTGCTTAGCGTTACACAACACTGACTGCCGCTGTCATAAATAAATGAATATTGATGATCTCGGTCCTGTGATGCACGCTGGGTGAAACGCTTCCAAATAAAACCCTGCAGCCATTCACCCTACATGCGTCTCACTGCCACACACACCAATCACACACATGCAGTGACCTTTGACCTGCTCTCTGATAATACACTGTGAATTAGGAAAAGGACACGACTTTGACTCTCAGGTGACATGTGCATTGTATGTGGGAAGAACAGGTGGATGACAAAAGGAAACACTCTTAATAAGTTGTTCTTCTTGCAGAGCAGCTTAATACTCATTTCATACATTCTCCAAGTGTGTAGAAACTCTACAGGAGGTATGACAACTATTCAATTTGAACAAGAGGATCAATTGCTTATTGTATCATAAACATCATGTGGTTGCCGTGCAGGTTATCAAACAACCTTTACTGCACATCTGTACATGCTCAGATATTAGCACTACGGTCAACCTTCTCTTTTCTGGAACACCAGCCTTTTCTTCTTTTATAGTATTTTTAAGCAATATCATAGTTTTCTAACCCCAACATGATCAAATATGACCTTTCCGTTTGTCAGCAGGATTCTGGGAACACTACTGGCCCAAAGAACCAATACAAGTTTAGAGCAGATACAAACACAAGTTATTTTTTCACTGTCGATTTAAAAACTCTTCATCGCAAGTTTGAAATGAGACCGTCGCTGATAAGGCATTTCTTAGGTGCAGAGAAAAGAAGCAAAAGTTTTGGCCGAAGTTACAGCTGCTTTTTATATGAAACCTTATATACGTATGTATATTATTGAATCAGTTTTGTTATCATCACACCGTTATTGTGTTCTCTCTGAGGGTAATGGTTTCCATTCAAAGCAGACGTGGTTCTTCTTCTCTCCCCTCGCCGCAGCATGCTCCGCGTCTCAAAGCCCACGTAAATGTCACAGATTAAACTGCAGCATATTGTTGGATCAGATGCACTGGAGTAGAGCTGCTGCCTTCCTGCTGTATACAAGCACACATATTGTCACCCCATTAGGCAAACTGATGTTGATGCAAGCGCTCTGTGGCCCCTGACCCCTGTGCACACCGGCCTTGTTCTCGGATTAGAAGTCATCGCTTGTGCATGTTCTCCATCTATTTGCAGGGTGTCAGAGTTCAGCCATTGCAAACAATTTATGCATAACGCTGTCCATCACAGCCAGCTCAACTAATGTGCAAACCTCTGAATAATCATGGAGGAGAGGAGAGGACGGAGACAGAGATGGAGAGAATCATTAAGGGAGAGGAAGGGAGAGGAAGGGAGAGTGGCGAGGAGTCATCGGGCACATGGGTGACGGGTAATGTGTGATCGGATGGCGGGGACACGACCCTGGTAATTGCGAGGTGTCAAAGCATCCTGCTGCCACCACAGAGGGCTGGCTCTAAATCTGGGTGACACCGGGGCAAGGGTGGGGGTCCAGGTCAAACCGGATGACACCCAGTCAAAGGCGGTGACATCTGAATCCAACACCACGGCAGCAGGAGGACTGCAATTAACCCATGGAACACAGCATCCAGTGTGGAATGGTGTCCTGCACAACCCATTACACTAACAACACAATACATTTAACAACTAATATGTCTGTACCTTTTAGAATATTTTAATATGAATGAATAAATAATAAAATGTGCTATTTACGGTGGCCCACCGGTGCAAATGCCCAGAGATTTTCCATGAGGAGAAACGCGCTGCCCTTTTAAAAAAAAAAAAAAAAAAAACAAGCAAATGAAGAAACATCTTCACCAACTTGACAACACATGCGCAGCAAGTAGAACACATTGATCAAACTCAACGAAATGCCTTAACCTGTTAAGCCCTGAGCCAGGTATCAGGCTCAAAAATGACATTCCCAGAACAAATGACCATATCTTCCCTTCTAAAAGGGGACAATTAATAATCTGTTTTCTCAAAGCAAGGTTACACCTGTGTGTTGGATGTAGAAAAGTCAGAATCAATATAAATGTATTTTATTTTAAAGAAAACTCAGATTGAACATAGTAAAAAACTTGGATGATGGTAAGGTAGACTAAAAGCTTTAGGAATCCAAAGTACAACATATAATAAGTACCCTGTATCAAGATTGATGCAAAACAAGTGACATTTGACCTTTTTAGAGAGGTTTAGCAACAAAAACTCCACCTCTTTGGATGGAAATGGGGGTTTTACCGTTTCTCTGGAACCCATTGGTCGATTTTGGAGATTGACATCTCTTTCTGACTGTTAGAGCCAATATAATTGAAGGGGAATCTCCCCACTCACACACAGTCTAAAACAAAAAGGTGTGGGCTTCGCGCCCCAGTTTTGCACCAGAGTGAAGCTGTCTCTAGCTCTGACATCTGGAAACTGAAAAGCAGGTGTGTGTGTGTGTGTGTGTGTGTGTGTGTGTGTGTGTGTGTGTGTGGTGTGTGTGTGTGTGTGTGTGTGTGTGTGTGTGTGTGTGTGTGTGTGGTGTGTGTGTGTGTGTGTGTGTGTGTGTGTGTGTGTGTGTGTGTGTGTGTGTGTGTGTGTGTGTGTGTGTGTGTGTGTGTGTGTGTGTGTGTGTGTGTGTGTGTGTGTGATGGATCGTTGGAGCTATGTGCAACCCAAGGCATATGCTCGAACTGGAGCTGCCTGGACGCTGCGATCATGTTGCGCGCACTATCCGAGCTGAGTGTGCTGACTTTTCGTACAATGTCCCGCTGTCTGCTTCCTGCATCAAGTCAAGTGCTCGGCGCAGTTGTCGGCCAAATGTCGCTCCTCTGTTTTCATTTAAACATCTCCTTATATCCGTTAGCGCAGCTAACTAGCACCAGATGCTAACAACAACAATACACGTAAGGTCTCTCCCGGTCCTCCCGATGGCCAGTCGGTGCCTGCCGGTGAGCGTGGAAGTGTGGTCTGCAGAAAGCGGGCGGCAGGAGCGGGGCTGTCAGCATCAGCTTGTAGATGGTATTTTAAACTTGATGCGCTCTGAAACTACGGGGCGGCCGAGAAAAAAAAATGCATATGCGTTAATCGCGTTAAAATAATTAGTGGCGTTAATTTTTTTTTGCGGTAACGCGTTATTAACGTGTTAACTTGACAGCCCTAGTTTATATATAAGAAAATCATGTGTCGATGTATCACAACCAACACTTGTATTAACTGCTTTGTGGAGGCCAAAACACTTCCTGTGTCTGAATGAAGCAGCCACTGTGACACTGAGCCCCCCCACTCTGAGCTCCACCAGGACAGACTGCCCCCACAGGCCTGTGTGCTGCGCTGCTAGGGGGGGGGGCTGTCAGGTGGAGACGCAGTGAGAGGTACACACACTCACAGAGGTAGAGCTGGTGTGTGTGTGTGTGTGTGTGTGTGTGTGTGTGTGTGTGTGTGTGTGTGTGTGTGTGTGTGTGTGTGTGTGTGTGTGTGTGTGTGTGTGTGTGTGTGTGTGTGTGTGTGTGTGTGTGTGTGTGTGTGTGTGTGTGTGTGTGTGTGTGTGTGTGTGTGTGTGTGTGTGTGAGTGTGTGTGTGTGTGTGTGTGTGTGTGTGTGTGTGTGGTGTGTGTGTGTGGGTGGGGGGGGGGGGGGGGGGATTTGTTGAAGTTGAAGCCTGTTCTTTTCTGGCACCCAGCCTTCTGATCATTTACATCAAGTTGACATTCGGAGAGTTTACTCTGGGGTCTGTAATTGTATTCTTTCGCCAGTTCTGCATTGCCAACCGTGAAAATGGAATCTTATCAACCCTGACCAATTTTTAATGTACAAAATGAATTGGCAGGGGTTCAAAAAAAGGGGGAGCTACAATTCAAATCAGGTGAATGATACATGGAATTCTTTTTTTCAGAGAATGATTGAGATGCCCACCGCCCCCCCCCCTGCACCTCCCTCCACCTTATCACCCATACTGCATTCAGCTATCACATTACATCGGATTTATTTTTCTTTCACAGCAAGGGCAGGCATGGGAGGGGGCTACTGGCTGGTTTCTGTGTGTGTATTCCTGCATGCTGCATATATGAGGTGTACATACCCGTGGAGATTCTGTATGAACGCATGTTTATTGTGTGCAGGAGGAGACGCTTGAAAGAAATGTGTCAGCAAAATGGCACAGAGGTTAACTTGCCACATTCTCAGGGACCTCTAAGGTGAGTGAGCTGATTGGACTGGCGATCTAACACCAAAAAGTGCAGCCACCAGAGAATCAGACCAGAAGCTTTATATGTTGTGAAACGCAAATCTGTCTTTTCTAAATGGGGTTGGATATGAATTTGGTTATAAGAGGAAGATGGTTTCTGAGAGAAGAGTTTGTTCTGCTCACAATAAAAACATAACTTCATGAAATTGTATCTGAATGATCAAAGAAATCAAAATGGTTAATACTTATTAGCAAATGTTCAGAAAACAGATATTACATTTCTCTCTTATTGAGCTATAAATGGTGCAGCGCACACTTGATCCCAGGTGTGCCTGGGTATACTCATCCCTTCAGAGTTCCAGTGAAACTGTTGCTCTGTAACTTCCTCGTCTGTATTCCCTTACATTCTTTCAATATTTGAATGTATTGTCTGACTTGGCAGTGGTCTTCTTTCTAATTACTGCGCACAATTGTTACATTGGTTGGAGTTTTTTTTATACATTTTGTTTTCTTTAGTCAATTAGCAAGTGTTTTCTTAATTTGCAAAGCGTTGAGTCCACTGATGGCCATCTTTTGGATATTGATTTGATGTGGTCTATTTTGCCATTAAAAACAAAATATATCTTAGGTTGGCCTTATTGCCTTTATTTGCACTTAATCAGTCCATTCCTGCGCTGTTGTAAGTGCAATGTGAGCATTTTAAACTATGCCACCTGTCTATTTCTTTTAATTTACTCATATAACATTAGACATTAAGAACAATTGGTATTTGTCATGTTTAAATATACTGTTTGGGAGTTGTCCCTCTCCATACTCTTTAGTACCAACTACTATCTTCCGGGTGTTAATCCATTTCCAAAACTCAGTTCCATCTTTCAGGTTATCGTTCTCAGAGCTCAGGACGACACAGTGCTCTCCAGATGCTCCACCCCTGAACTCCCTGAGGGGCAAAAGAGATCAGAAGAGGATAATATGGTGGAAAAACAAAGGGAGCAAAATGAAAGCCATACATATGTTCAAATCACAGCAGTAATAAAGATTAAGTAGAAGTTAATGGCATCCTCAGTCATGCTCGTGGAGGTAATCTCTCTTTTTTAAATCACAATTTGATTTGGAGGGGAGGAACAAACAGGGGGTGAGACTTTGGCGTAATATTTTAATCAAATTGTCATGAGTGAGTGGATACAATTAGAGAGGCTGTCAGTCACTAAGGCAGAGGTGTTCAGCTGGCAGGAGACTGGGGGTGGGATCTGTGAGAGGGCATCTCATCAGGTGCAGTGGCATTCTGGGACAGTGGTCACCACTTAGTGGTAGCTTTCTTTGGTGTCTGCAGGCACACTGAGGCAGTGTGTGGAGCTGTGTGCAGGTGTGTGTGAGAGACAGGCCTGATCACTTGGAGATTATGAGAAACAGATATCCTAATCTAATTGAGAAAACACACAAAAGAAGAAGAATATAGGCATGGCCTAATGAGCAAATGTTATAGAATTAAGCAAAATGACTCCATGTGAAGAAATCAAGAGGATACAATAGGGAGGGTTAAGGGTTAAGGGTTAAGGGTTAACTGTGCAGACACGGAAAAGAGCCTTAGAAAATGATGAAACAAGAAAATAACTAATCCATTATGTTCCTTATTCCCACCCTGATCCCCCTCCCTACTTTCATTCCCCTCCATCCGCTCTTTTGCATGAGCACTCTTAAGCCTAAACAAGTGTGAAAATGGTCGCTTATTAGCCCATTTTGGGCCAGGGCAGACATGAGCACAAACACAATATGTGTTATCTGTGATCTGGGAGCACAGTTTGCTCATGGTGAGATAATCAATGTGTGACATACCTAAAGACGACCAGGGGTGGTTTCCCTTAATTGGGCCATTACTGAAGCAAGAGGCATTGACTAACGAGAAGGGGGCTCTGTTATTATTAGCTAGACACAGCATTATTTCTCCCTCCACTGGCTTCACTGGCTGGTTTCTCACCCCTCAGTTAGGAAGCATAAACAAATCCATGTTCAGACAAAGATCTGAGTTGAAGTGGTGTTTCATCCATCAGAGATTCATTGTGTTCGTGAAAGAACAATCATCAGATTTGCTGATGACACACATCTCTCCATGCACACCAGACTACAGCATCACCTTCCAACTGTTTTGGTTGCAACATGATGGCTGCTTTATTTATTGAACTTTTTACATGCTTAGACTAATTGAAGCTATCTTTACCAAACAAAGCCTACTCTCCACCCTCACATCCAGTATACACAATATATATATACAGTAATTATGATTTATCAAATTAATTTGTCAGAGCCAATTCATCACTCCCAAAGACATGCTAAAGATCAAATTGACATGTTAGCACACACTCCGAGGACAACTTTCTCCTCCAACATTTGGTACATCTAATTAAACACAATGGATGTCAGATGGAGTGACTGATGCCAGGCGTGATGGTATTCGCGGCGGAAAAAATGAACTCAAGCAAAACCAAAAGCGTAGCGCCGTGTGACAAGGAGGGAGCCGCTTCAGCCGGCCAGACATCCACTCCACGTCGCACTTTTCCGATTCATTTAGCTGCCACTAAAAATTGTGAAATATGCCGGAATTCTGCTGATGTGCTGCGTAGCCGAGGCATCTACAGCATTCTTATTTCATCAGAACTCCAGAGAAGAAGTAGTTGGGGTGAAGCAAACATAGCTGCCTACTACAGAACCATCACTACATCATGACATCCTCTTTATTTGGAGTTGGTGATTTTTTAGTTACTATCATAATCATAACATCGTGTGTTATAGTGATCATTTAAAAAACAAAAATATTTGTCAAGGTGTCCAAACTGGATTCAGGTTGGTATATCGGTATCCCTTTTTATGACACTAGTTTAGAGGATGAATATTGATCATACATCATTATAAACCATCCTTCAAAACCAACACTTTGATACTGTATGCAATGATTTGGCTTTAATAGAGACCATCAAACATACATATATGCATCAAAAGCCAACTCTGATATGACATAAAGGTAATTTTAACACCTGTTCACTGCAGCTTTTGAATCTGATTAATGACAATTTACCACTTGCATGTTGTATATTCTATACACGATCTAATAATAAACCTCAAGTTATCTTCATGTCCGTCACTGAAGGCGTTCTGGAGCCTCATAGCAAACACAAAAGGCAGCTTTACTCCCGAGTGGAACACATCATATTTCTCGGGCGATAAACAGCCGTTGAGAAAAGAGCAGTAAACACCTGAGGCAGGGTAGTAAAACTAAATGGTATGTCCTCTGCATTTACACACCGGCCCATCCATCAGAAGGGAAACATCCTGGAGACATGGCAGGACAGGTCTGCAGGGGGAGGGCGTGTTGGAGGGTGGAAGGGATGGAAGAGTGCTCGTTGGGATTATGGCCGTGAAGTAAAAATAAAAATAAACTATCTTTAATCTAAAGCAGCATGTCATTGCTAGGCCCAGTCATGGTATAAAGAAAATGTTGCAATTGTCATTTTTTAATAGAGCGATGATGTATTGTTGTGGGCTGACCTGGAAGTTAGCATCGCAAAGGGGCCTCCACAAAAAGCAATGTGATTTTCCCATTGGATTTCTGTAAATTACACAAAATAAGCTCTGTGACAAAGACACATTTATATCCATATATTAATGCCACTTTGTGATTTTTGAAGTGTAAATGCAAAAATGCTAGAAGTAAAAAGCAAAAGTTAGGCTATATATCGAGTACATCACAGTCGCATCGCTGCGCATCATCACTGCTAAGCAAAAGGTGGATAATGTTCATAGCTCTCCAACCTGCCATTTCTATCAAAGGTGCTGGAGAAAGTAATTGCCATTCAGATTCAGGAACATCTCAAACTCAATAACCTCTTTGAAAAATTCCAGTCTGGTTTCCGCCAGGGCCACAGTACAGAAACGGCCTTAGTCAGGGTGACCAACAACCTGCTGATGACAGCTGACAATGGATCTCCATCTCTCCTCCAGTGGCGGCGCTAGGGGGTGGCTACTTGGGCTCAAGCCCCGGATGTTTTCTGAAAATGTTTCACCAAAACATTTTTTTTTTTTTTAAATGTCTCATGAGTAATGTGCAGTACCGGAGTCCAACAGAGAGGCAGCAGCTGCGGGACAGTAGCCTGCGTACTGTGTAGCCTTCCCTGCCCTGAAGAAGAAGTGATCCTTCCTGATCAGTGCCTGACGGGTTAAAGCTAAAGTTATAGATATTAGAAATACATTTTCATCAAAGCAGGCTCCACAAGCTGTGGCAGCCAGTGGCAGAGCCAGGACATTTTCAGTGGGGTGGCCAGGATGGAACCAGTGATCATTTTTGAGTGGCATTGAAATCACTATTATATGAACATAAAAATACATCTCACAATAAAATAAGGGGTTATTTAAGGCACATAAAACACACCTCTACATTATTTGGGATTAAGCTAGTGGTGGAATAGATCGAATAATATTCAGTATATCTAACTATTTTTTTCTTATTCCCACAGGCAAAGTATCAACGAAGCTTACATTATACAAATGTAGTGCAATATACAGACTGTTTAACTTATGGTGATCAGCAGCCCTATGAGCTCATTCTCTCAGTGTATCATCAGGAATACAGAGACACACACATATCATTTAAATAAGAGTTTTTAAATTCAATTATTGGCTAAGAATAAACATCTTAAAGTAAATAACAATGCCCATAACCCTGGCAGGCCCCCGGTTGTAATTTTACAACATTACTTGAAGCTATCCTAAAAAAGTCAGTAAATGTTTTTGTTTTTTTAAAAGACTACATTTACATAGTCAAAAGGTCCTTTCGTTCAGCCTCACAATGCTATTGGATAGTACATAGGTCCTGCCTTCTGGCCATACACATAAGACTAACATTCCTGACAATAGATCTCAATAGTCATCTTTTATGGTGTAAATGCCTTTTTAATAATAATATTTTTGAATGGCACATTCTCAACACAAATGCATCAATCCAAATAAATATAACTTAAATATGTGGGAAAATACTGTGTTTGAAATGTATAATTGAAATTAGATGTTAGCTTTTTGTTTTGATATATATATATAGTATTCCAGTCTCCCTTCAGATATGTTAAGTGGCATGTAATTCAACACAGTGCTGCTCACCTCCTTCAGTTGGGAGAAAAGCTGGTTCAGGTTCAGCCTTATGGGGGGACAGGGCTGCTGAGCCTAAAGATGGATCTGTTGGTCCTGGCACCAGGGGGAGGGAGAACTGATTTAGTAGGAATAGCTGCTAAAAATCTACCTGCATTTGTTAAATGTCAGCTGTTCACAGCAGTGAAATGAAAAACCTTTCCAGTAGTAATAAGGATCCCATTTCAATCACATTAGTATGCATGAAAAGTGACAGGTGACACGCCCCCGATTATGCAAATGAGCTAAGTCCCGCCTCCAATTGTTCGAGATCCTTTGATGTGTGGGGGTACAATTATGTTAATGAGCTAAGTCCCTCCCTTTGTTCGAGATCCTTGATGTGAGGGGTGAGGTGTTATAACAGGTAGGTGTGAAAAGCCCCCCTGTGTAGTGCATTTGTTGTCTAATCCTTTGATGTGTTGATTAAGTCAGTCTCTTTGAAGTTATGCTGTCTGGCCCCTGTCCCCTCACACCCCTTTGTAGTCTAATCCTTTGATGTGAGGGGTTGAGGTGTTATAACAGGTAGGTGTGATATAAGCCTCTGATGTTAATCTAGGTGTTGATTAAGGCAGTCTCTTTGAAGTTATGCGTGAAACTGTCTGGCCCCTGTCCCCTCAGAGCCCTTTGTTGTCTAATCTAATTAGCCTTTGATGTTTTCCCTTTGATGTGAGGGTTGAGGTGTTATAACAGGCAGGTATGATTTCACACCGGTGTGTTATAAGCCTCTGATGTTAATCTAGGTGTCTCTTTGAAGTTATGCATGAGACTGTCTAGCCCCCGCCCCCTCACAGCCCAGGCCTCTCCCCCTTGCTCCACACCCCTTCCTGTCACACGATATGAGGCCAGCAGATAGTGGGGGGTGGAAATAGATGAAAATAGAAATACGCTCAAACTAAATAACAAGCCAGTCATTTCCACTCGTCAAGTCACCTTTCAAAAAAAAGAAAAATGGCCAAGAGACGCCTCGATATGGGTTTAATCAGCGAGACGCCTGTGACAACTTACCGCCATCCGTCCGGGGCGCCAATCAAGAAACGGATGCAGTATGTGTGCAGGGTTCAGACGCCTCCAGCCGAACTTCATGAAGAATGGACTCTGAAAAATGGCGATGTTTGGGGTTATGTAGTCAACTATATGGTGAATGAACTGCATTTCTACAATCTGAAGAATGGAGAAACGTATGGACCCCATAGTGTTAAAGCGACACTGACCTCAACAGATTGGGCTGTGTTAACTCTGGTGTCATCCAGAGATCTCCACGCAACCACTGTATCGGAAGAAGTAGTGCATCAAGAAACCACCGTGGAACCAGCGGTGTACAAGATATCTGCAGTAAAAAGCAAAGAAACGCAGACAGCATGCGAGATCAAAGAAGAGTTTGTACTGCTGCCCCTCAATGTGGAGGAAGAAGAAGGAGATATTCCCCCAGCGCCAGAAGTAAGAAGAGCCCTGACAAGCACCATCTGGGAAAACTAAAAGCGGAACATTGCGCGATGGTATTACCGCGCAAGCCGTTTGGTGACGCTGGGGAAGGACCCCTCTGATGATTTTGTTTTGGAGTATTTCAACTCTACATGTGGGGTTTTTCAGACATCCTTGCGGGTGCCTTTGACTGCTTGCCTGAAAATGATTGATGGAAAAGCTACAAAGCTTAAAGAACTTTTTTAACAGAGTCAGACATCGATGGACATTATACTGGTGAAAAAGACTCTCACTTCTGCAGAGGACTCCGCCTCCCACTCAGCATAACAAGTCACACCCTCCTCACCAGATCATTTAAAACTAAGGACCCCTCAAAGAAAAGCATTGTGTTTTCTACCTATGTAAAAGAGCGTCAGGGTTGTCTTACGAAAATGTGTTATCTCTGTATCAAGATGATGTGTTTAAAAATGAATTTTGTGAAAAATACCAGCGGTGTGAGAGACGTCATAAAGACACTCATTGTAACCACAGTGTTTGTTCTCTACAAATGTTTAAAGATTGTTACAAAATATAAAAAATAAAAAGGTCTGGAGACAAAATTAATTCAGGTGACTCTGTCTTTATTAGGAAAACAAAAATATAATACAAATGGTTTAGGGGTAAAATGTAACCATCTTGGACTTAATATTCGAACTCTCCTTATTCTTTTCTTCGTAAGGGGGCACTCGGAGGCTCTTCCTCCTCTGCGGATATCACTGGCTGTTGCATAATGTGCAATACCTCGTTTCTTCAATAAGGCTTGAAAAACGTTGTTAAAGAATTATTGCCCTGCGTCTGTTTGTATCTTTGTAGGAATCTGACTTTTGTGAACTAATGTTTTTAATTATTTTATTAACTACAAGGAATTCTCTTTGAAGAGGGTATTAATAGTTTAAAGATCTTAATGCCCCCTTGATCATGTCTTTTTTTTAAAGACTGTTTCTCTAAAAGGCAAGTTTTGTGATTTTAACACTTATTTTACTGCCATTAGGCAGATTTTGGCTTTTGTTGTCTTGCCAAGATACTTTTAGACACACTTTGAGGTATGCAAAACCTTAAACATTTCTGAAAATAAAATACTTTATCTGAATACATTTTCTTTTAAACGCACTTTTTGAAGTTATTTATTTATTATTTCAGTGGAACAATCCAGTTTTTGTTAACATCAATGCTTTTTTCTCTTTTCTTGTGTTACTAAGATACTTTTAGACACACTTTGGCGTATGCAACACTTAACAACTGGTAGACTATGAAGTACTTTGTAAGGAATGGGATTTTTCTTTAAGGGGTGCAAAACTTTTTAACTGGATAAAATGTTCATTACTTTGTAATGAATTGAGTTTATTTCTTTTGATTTTCAACATACTATTTGTACACAATGACTTTTCCATATTTCTGACAAACTATACTTTTGACTTTTTCCGTAAAATCTTGACAAACTATTACTTATTCTTAAATTTGACCTATTGCTGCTTGGTTGGAAATGATAGATGAAAAAGCTACAACGCTTAAAGAACTTTTCTTAAAACTCTCAATTCTACAGATGACTTCCCCCATTCAACGCAATAAGTCCCACCCTCCACTCAGCAAATCATCTAAAACGAAGGACCCCACTAAGACGACCGTTGTAAACTAGCCATGGATCTGAGAAAAACCAAGACTCCCCCCGCGAATTGCAGCTAGGAACAGACTCCTGGACTACCATCATCACCACCATTTTGGACACCCGAATCTTGCAGTACTACTGCTGCTGATGTTACTCCTGGGGCCAAGACGTCTCTGTTTATGGACACAGTGAAATCGGTGTTGGTTGATATTGTGGAGAGGGTGATACATCGGTACAGAGAAGAAATCTGCAACAGGTGCCGAGTCAGTCACCCCGGCCAGAGGCAACACGATTTTCTGAATGACATTACATGCCCGATTTTTTCTTCAGAAACAATTACAACGCGTTAATGAAAAGACTCTGGCTCACCGACTTCATTACTGAGATCGACCAGACTCTTATTGATAAAGACATTTTCACGGATGATTGGAGGATCCAAGGCGCTTCGGAGGCTTTTCTTCACAATCTCAAAAATTGCAGACGCCTCAAGGAGAGACTTGAAAATATCCATGCCGAGTTGGATGGAGAAGAAGAAAACTAATAACCAGCAGTTGACTGAAGCCAGGGATTTGTTCGATACATTGACTTTTTTGTTTAAAGTAAAATAAAAATGGGAAACTACTATGCAAAACGCTCTGTATATATTGATCATAATGTAGTCAATACCCTTTTAATAAGTGTGGTGATGAGGACGATTGAAAACAGAATGAGTAGTGACCCCTGTGTAAAAAGAATGGCTGAAGTTTGCAAACTGAAAGACATTTTGGATAGCGTTCGTTCTGGCACTACTATTCCGGGTCATTGGGAAACGATTATAAACGAAACATTTAAAGTGGTCCTGGAATCTTCATTTTCCGAAACATTCTGTAACATTACCGCATAAATGAAACAAAACATCAAAAGTGTATCATGTGCTCTCATTGTATGCTCTGTTTGTAGATGTACTGCATCTTTGTGTCGAAAACAGCATACACATGAATATTTTGACTGAAGTGAAAAAACTCCATCATGATATTTCCATTAATCTGGGGAATTCTAAGCTGGAGACGGTCCTGGGGATGTTACAATCAGTATAACTATTGATTTTGTGTGTGAAAAAATAAAAATGTAAATAGGACGTTTTTTAAAAAATAAAAAGTGTTTTTTTACATTTAAAAACTGTTGTCTTCATTATAGCAAGGGGAGCGTGTCGGATACATGTGTATTACAGTCCTTCACATGCACTGTTGTCTTCATTATAACAAGGGGAGGATAACAGGTAAGATGTAGGATAAATGTGTATTGAAACTTGCGTATTATACACCCACAGAAACACAGAAACGCAGAAACACAGAAACACAGAAACGCAGACACACAGAAAACACTAGTATGTTTTTTGTGTTTTCAGTGTTTTCTGTGTGTCTGTCAGAGTTGGGTGTAACGCGTTACTTACAAAGTACAAAAGTAACGCGTTACTGTAATAATATTACTTTTGTCGGTAACGGAGTAGTGTAACACGCTACTTTTATAATTCAGTAATCACACTTCAGTTACTAACATTGCCCCGACACGCGTTACTTCGTTACTTACTAAAATCAGTCATAATCAAACCTCAAAAAACACCTGCAAAGAACACATGCTAAGGTGAAGCTAACGTACAGCTATTTGTTGTTTGTTTATATCACGTATTCTGTTCTTCTTCTCTGTTTTCCGGTTGTTGCCTGTTTTGAATGACGAATAAACACTACCACCGCCTGCTGGTAAGGAGAGTTATTGCCACTCATGCATGCGCAGTTCGTACGTGCTCGGCTGAAGTCTTTGCGGTGTCTGGTTCCAGTGCAACACATGGCCAACATGCAGGAGAACACGCCGACGCAACAGCGTGAGCAGACATAGACTGCGCAAAATATACAGATAGCAGGAGACAGAGGACAGCCATGGTCAGATAGGAAAACATTCAGGATCTGGATCAGTCTTATGGAATGGAAACTGAACTAAAGAGAACATTTGAAACTTTAGCAGTCTGCGTGATCTGCCTGCAGGGAGGGGCGGGCCGGCCCTGCGAGTAAAGTAACGAGTAAATGAACGAGTAAAGTAACGAGTTACTTTATGTAGAGAGTAACGAAGTAGTGTAATATATTACTTTTTTTAAAAAGTAATATATAATATGTAATATATTACTTTTTTTTAGTAACGACCCCATCTCTGGTGTCTGTACACACAAAGCACAAATCATTTAAAAAAAAAAACCTGAATCAAATTTAGAGAGGACCATTAAGAGTCAGATGCTTGACGAAATCTACTAAAACAAAGTACTTCATTTCTACTTTAGCTTTTATACACAAAAGTGTATCTTTCAGTCACTTTCTCAGAGAATTTAAGCATACATCTGTCAAATGTTCCAAACAGCCTTGTTTCACTGAAATAGCCTCAAAATCACAAACTGCCATTAAGAGTCAGATGCTTGATGAAATCTACTGACACAAAGTACTTCATTATCTACTTTTCAGCTTTTAAATACAAAAGTGTATCTTTCAGTATCTTTTTGAGAGAATTAAGCATACATCTGTCAAATGTTCAAAACAGCCTTGTTTCACTGAAATAGCCTCAAAATCACAAACTGCCATTAAGAGTCAGATTCTTAACGAAATCTACTGACACAAAGTACTTCATGGTAGTGGTCAGCTTTTAAACACAAAAGTGTATCTTTCAATACATTTCTCAGATAATGTAAGCATAAATCTGTCAAATGTTCAAAACAGCCTTGTTTCACTGAAATAGACTCAAAATCACAAACTGCCTATAAGAGTCAGATTCTTAACGAAATCTACTGACACAAAGTACTTCATTATCTACTTTTCAGCTTTTAAATACAATTGTTTTGCATCAATCTTGATACAGGGTACTTATTATATGTTATTGTTTGGATTCCTAAAGCTTTTAGTCTACTAGCCCATCATTCAAGGGTGTTTTTCACTATAAGTAATGTTTTTTTGTGAGGCGGACATTAGAATTTACATGTTTTTACTGTGTTCCATCTGAATTTATTTTAAAATAAAAACATCTATATTGATTCTGACACTTCTACATCCAACTCACAGATGTGACCTTGCTTTGAGAGAAAGGATTATTAATCTACCCCTTTTAGAAGTGAATATATAGTCTTTGTTAGTGGCATTTTCGAGCCTGAAACCTGAAAAACAGGCTCAGGGTTTAAGAGGTTAATGGCAGTTTTGTCATTTTGAGGCTATTTCAGTGAAACAAGGCTGTTTTGAACATTTGACAGATGTATGCTTAATTCTCTCAAAAATATACTGAAAGATACACTTTTGTATTTAAAAGCTGAAAAGTAGATAATGAAGTACTTTGTGTCAGTAGATTTCGTTAAGAATCTGACTCTTATAGGCAGTTTGTGATTTTGAGGCTATTTCCGTGAAACAAGGCTGCTTAAATTCTCTGAGAAAGTTACTGAAAGATACACTTTTGTTTATAAAAGCTGAAAAGTAGATAATAAAGTACTTTGTTTTAGTAGATTTCGTCAAGCTCTTAATGGTCCTCTCTAAATTTGATTCAGGGTTTGTTTTAAATGATTTGTGCTTTGTGTGTACAGACATCAGAGATGGGGTCGTTACTAAAAAAAAACAATATATTACATATTACTTTAAAAAAAGTAATATATTACACTACTTCGTTACTCTCTACATAAAGTAATTTGTTACTTTACTCGTTACTTTACTCGTTACTTTACTCGTTACTTTACTCGTTACTTTACTCGTTACTTTACTCGTTACTTTACTCGTTACTTTACTCGCAGGGCCGGCCCGTCCCTCCCTGCAGGAAGATCACGCAGACTGCCAAAGTTTCAAATGTTCTCTTTAGTTCAGTTTCCATTGTCGCATAAGACTGATCCAGATAGCTCCTGAATGTTTTCCTATCTGACCATGGCTGTCCTCTGTCTCCTGCTATCTGTATATTTTGCACAGTCTATGTCTGCTCACGCTGTTGCGTCGGTGTGTTCTCCTGCATGTTGGCCATGTGTTGCACTGGAACCAGACACCGCAAAGACTTCAGCCGAGCACGTACGAACTGCGCATGCGTGAGTGGCAATAACTCTCCTTACCAGCAGGCGGCGGTAGTGTGTATTCGTCATTCAAAACAGGCAACAACCGGAAAACAGAGAAGAAGAACAGAATACGTGATATAAACAAACAACAAATAGCTGTGCGTTAGCTTCACATTAGCATGTGTTCTTTGCAGGTGTTTGTTGAGGTTTGATTATGACTGATTTTAGTAAGTAACAAAGTAACGCGTGTCGGGCAATGTTAATAACTGTAGTGTAATTACTGAATTATAAAACTAGCATGTTACACTACTCCGTTACCGACAAAAGTAATATTATTACAGTAACGCGTTACTTTTGTACTTTGTAAGTTGGGTGGGTGTTACACCCAACTCTGACAGACACACAGAAAACACAAAAACCATACTAGTGTTTTCTGTGTGTCATGCGCTTTATGAGTGAGCCACGGATCAATACGATGAATGTTATCCATCCATCCATCTTCTCCCGCTTATCCGTGGTCGGGTCGCGGGGGTAGCAGTTCCAGCAGAGAGCCCCAAACTTTCTTTTCCCTGGCGACATCAACCAGCTCTGACTGGGGGATCCCAAGGCGCTCCCAGGCCAGCGAAGAGATATAATCCCTCCACCTGGTCCTAGGTCTACCCCTTGGTCTCTTCCCAGCTGGACGTGCCTGGAACACCTCCCTAGGGAGGCGCCCAGGTGGCATCCTAACTAGGTGCCCGAACCACCTCAACTGGCTTCTTTCGACGCGAAGGAGGAGCGGCTCAACTCCGAGTCCCTCCCTGATGACCGAACTTCTCACCTTATCTCTAAGGGAGACACCAGCCACCCGGCGGAGGAAACCCATCTCGGCCGCTTGTATCCGCGATCTCGTTCTTTCGGTCATGACCCATCCTTCATGACCATAGGTGAGGGTAGGAACGAAAATGGCCCGGTAGACAGAGAGCTTTGCCTTCTGGCTCAGCTCCCTTTTCGTCACAACGGTGCGGTAAAGCGACTGCAATACCGCTCCCGCTGCTCCGATTCTCCGGCCCATCTCACTCTCCATTGTTCCCTCACTCGAGAACAAGACCCCGAGATACTTGAACTCCTTCACTTGGGGTAAGGACTCATTCCCTACTTGGAGTGGACAGTCCATCGGTTTCCTGCTGAGAACCATGGCCTCAGATTTGGAGGTGCTGATCCTCATCCCAGCCGCTTCACACTCGGTTGCGAACCGATCCAGTGAGTGCTGAAGGTCGCAGACCGATGAAGCCATCAGAACCACATCATCTGCAAAAAGCAGTGGTGCAATCCTTAGTCCACCGAACTGCAGACCCCCCCCCCCCCCCCACGACTACGCCTCGAAATCCGATCCATGTATATTACAAACAGGATTGGTGACAAAGCGCAGCCCTGGCGGAGGCCAACCCTCACCGGAAATGGGTCCGACTTACTGCCGAGGACCCGGACACAGCTCTCGCTTTGGGAGTACAGAGATTGGATGGCCCTGAGTAGAGACCCCCTCACCCCATACTCCCGCAGCACCTCCCACAGTAACTCCCTGGGAACCCGGTCATACGCCTTCTCCAAGTCTACAAAACACATGTAGACCGGATAAGCGTACTCCCAGGCCCCCTCCAGGATCCTTGCGAGAGTAAAAAGCTGATCCGTCGTTCCACGACCAGGACGGAATCCGCATTGTTCCTCCTCAATCTGAGGTTCGACAATCGGCCTGACCCTCCTTTCAAGTACCTTGGAGTAAACTTTCCCGGGGAGGCTGAGTAGTGTGATGCCTCTGTAATTGGCACACACCCTCTGATCCCCCTTTTTGAAAAGGGGGACCACCACCCCGGTATGCCACTCCTTCGGTACTGTTTCCGACTTCCACGCAACGTTGATGAGACGTGTCAACCATGACAGTCCCTCAACACCCAGAGCCTTCAGCATTTCCGGGCGGATCTCATCCACCCCCGGGGCTTTGCCACTGTGGAGTTGTTTGACGACCTCAGTGACCTCCCCCCGGGAGATTGGTGTTGATCCCCCGTCATACTCCAGCTCTGCCTCTAACATAGAGGGCGGAGTTGTCGGGTTCAGGAGTTCCTCAAAGTGTTCCTTCCAACGCCCCAACACTCCATCAGTTGAGGTCAACAACGTCCCATCCTTACTGTACACAGCTTGGATGGTTCCCTGCTTCCCCCTCCTGAGGTGTCGGACAGTTTTCCAGAACAACTTTGGTGCCGCCCGAAAGTCCTTCTCCATGTCTTCTCCAAACTTCTCCCACACCCGCTGCTTTGCCTCGGCCACGGATGAGGCTGCTGCCCTTCGGGCCTGTCGGTACCTTGCAACTGCCTCGGGAGTCCCCCGGGATAACAAATCCCTGAAGGCCTCCTTCTTCAGTCGGACGGCTTACCTGACCACCGGTGTCCACCAGGAGGTTCGAGGGTTACCGCCCCTTGAGGCACCTAGGACCTTGAGACCACAGCTCCCCACCGCGGCTTCGGCAATAGAGGCTTTGAACACCGACCACTCTGGTTCAATGTCCCCAACCTCCACAGGAATGCCCGAAAAGCTCCGCCGGAGGTGTGAGTTGAAGGCCTCCTGAACTTGGGCCTCCTCCAGACGTTCCCAGTTCACCCGAACTACACGTTTGGGCTTACCAGGTCTATCCAGAGGCTTCCCCCGCCACTCGACCCAACTCACCACCAGATGGTGATCAGTTGACAACTCCGCCCCTCTCTTTACCCGAGTGTCCAAAACATACGGCCTCAGGTCCGATGATACGATAACGAAATCGATCATGGACCTTCTGCCTAGGGTGCTCTGGTACCACGTACACTTATGAGCATCCTTATGTTCGAACATGGTGTTTGTTATGGCCAATCCATGACTAGCACAGAAGTCCAGTAACAAACCACCACTCCGGTTCAGATCAGGGGGGCCGTTCCTCCCAATCACGCCCCTCCAAGTGTCTCCATCATTGCCCACATGTGCGTTGAAGTCTCCCAGCAAGACTAAGGAGTCCCCTTCAGGAGCCCCATACAGGACTCTTTCCAGGGTCTCCAAGAAGGCCGAATACTCTGAACTGCTGTTGGGTGCATAAGCACACACAACAGTCAGAGTTTTCCCCCCCATAACCCGCAGGCGTAGGGAGGCGACCCTCTCGTCCACTGGGGTACACTCCAACAACGAAGCACCTAACCGGGGACTTGTGAGTATCCCCACACCCGCCGGCGCCTCACACCTTGAGCAACTCCGGAGAAGAATAGAGTCCAACCCCTATCCAGAAGTAAGGTTCCAGAGCCGACGCTGTGCGTAGAGGTGAGCCCAACCAGATCCAACTGGTACCGCTCCACCTCCCGCACAAGCTCCGGCTCCTTCCCCCCCAGAGAGGTGACGTTCCACGTCCCCAAAGCCAGCTTCTGCCGCCCGGGTCTGGTCCGTCGAGACCCTCCGCTTTCACTGCCACCCTTCTGGCAGCGCACCCGACCCCATCGATGTTTCCCGTAGGTGGTGGGCCCACGGGACGGAGAAGCGGAGGTGTTGCCCACGTTGCCTTTTCGGGCTGGGCTCGGCCGGGCTCCGTGGCAAGCCCGGCCACCAGACGCTCGCCGACGAGTCCTCCTTCTGGGCCTGGCTCCAGAAGGGGAACCCGGGCTTCCTCCGGGCCGGGTATCCTCACTTCCTGTGTCGTCTTTCATGAGGTCTTTTGAACCAATCTTAGTCTGGCCCCTTGCCTGAGACCAATTTGCCATGGGAGACCCTACCAGGAACACAAGGTTCCAGACAACACAGCCCCCAGGTTCATCAGGGCACACAAACCTCTCTACCACGGTAAGGTGCTGGTTCTTCAGAGAGGATGAATGTTATCATCACAGGTTATTTTCTCACATTAACATTGTTAAAAGAGTCATAGCAATTCAACCTGACCATATTTTATAATGTGAGCGAATGTATGTACACTTTAAGCCATATAATATAAATATTATAGTCATTTGCTTTGAAATAGTATACTGTAGTGCCGAGAGATATGGAGTCAGAGGCGGTGCAAGGAAGGTGCAAGAATAGTAATTTATTCACAAGCTGCAAAGGACATGTTGTCGGGTCGCAGCCCGGGTCGACAAGAGAGAGAGCCAAGAGGGCGCACACTATTTATAGGTAACCCATAACATGTCCGTGTGGGAACAATAACCGCAACTGTAGTTCCAAGTTTGAATTATGTCCCAGTGGTTAAATAGGTGGTCACCACAATACTGACTGAGCATCATTAAGACCCACCGAGATCAGATATCCTAGTTTATCAGCCTGCGAGCCTACATTACGTTGTGATAAGTGGTCATTTTACGCATTATGTATTCTAGTCACTCTAGTGCACACATTAAGTTCACATATGCAAATCAGGCCATGTGTTTCGTTATGTAGTTGCTATAATCATCACCTGTCATGGAAATGCAACAATAACAAGAAATTCATATTAATATTACCAAGTTCAGGGTTCCCAAGAGCAGGCTGAACCGCTATAAGCACTCATTCCTACCAATGTCCGTTAAGCTTCTTAACATTCACAGGAAATGAAATGTAGTCAAATGTAATGAAATGTACTTTTTAAATGTTGGCCATTAGGTCGCCATTGTCAGTATGTGCGTCTGTGTGTATTGTGTTTGTTCAAACGGTGTATGATTGATGATATGTGTATGTCTCTTAAATGTCCACTATGTTTTGTAAGGGACTGAGAGGCAGAGTAGTGGGAGACACCTACATTCCCAATAGGTGGCTCCACCCGCTGCCAATTAACAGTATTGGGAGCAGGTTGGGAGACCTCACACCTGGTGCTAATCACTCCCTCAAGGGAGACAAAAGCACCTAGTTGCTCAGTTGTGTGTGGCACATGGAGGGAGCAGGAGACTCCCAGACTGAGGAAACAGTTGTAAGCTGGCAAGTCGGTTAGCGGCCCGGGTACGTTAGCCTTTCTATCGTAAAAGGTATTTTTTAGTTGAACAGCAATAAAGCCTCTTTTTTTATTTGAACACTGCCTCTGTCGTGACTGCTTCACTACCACTTATCCCTTCATCTGCCCCGGCCTGTTACAGTTTGTATATTATGTACATGTATGCGGAACTGCTGGACGGAGCCCAGAACAAATTTCCTTACGGGGACAATAAAGTATATCGTATCGTATTACCAAGTTACACAGAAATAGATCAAACACATGTGAACAAAGACCACATAAACGTTATATTAGAAATGAAAACATGTTAACAACAGTGTGAAAAAGTATGAATATATGTGTTTCTAGTTCTCAACGTAGCCTATGTGAGTACCCTCGTCAATGGGTGTCGCTGTATCGAAATGTAACCGAGTAAACAGTCACATCTTATCTGGATAAGTGCAGCAAAGTGGAGAATACCGTTTTGATAAGGGATCAATGTGTGTAGTCTTTAATATTAAACATGATTGCTGGTTGATAGCCACAGAAGTCGTATCACAGTTTAATCTGAGCGGATCACTGTTTACCACAGCTCTCCACACTGCGTGTAAACAACTCAGACAGACTGTGACTATGTTTCACTAACAGACGGTATGAAAGTATAAACGGGTCTCAAATCAACTCGACATCATATTAATAATGATACATGATACAAATAGAAGACTGACAACAAGAACAAGCTACAGAAGTCGTATCACAGTTTATCCTGGGCGGATCACAGCTCCACAGCTGAAGACTTCTCCACGCTACTTTCAAACTGTGAGTAAACAACGTGTGCTTCACTTGGAGGCTGTCTGAAGGTGTACACAGGTCTCAGATGGACTTGGCATCACATTAAGAATGATATTCAGTAATAAGTCTGACAAAAATAAATGGTTTAAATTATTTATTCAAGCTTGCAATGTTTTGAACACACATCCCCAGTCACCTCGTGTGTCTTTTTGTAGTACTCGCTGTACGCGTCCGCATATCGGCATCGCAACCACAACCTCACACACTGGTACTGAAAGTGCATCAAAGTGTTCCTATGGAGACAAATATACCAAAAGATGTATGTAAACTACAGAAGAAGCGATCAAAATGTGTATTTCCTGGTTATTCGACAAAGGCCACGCCCCTGATACATCTGCCGATACCGTTATAGAATATCACCAGTTGTTCGGCCCACATCTTGTTCGGTAACACCGTCAGGTCGATGGAAACGACGCCGGTGTTGCCGTTTAACTGGTTACACCGGGGAACTCATGACGTTCTAACGGTAGGAATGGGGCGTGTACTTTGAGGAGCCATTGTCGAATAACCAGGAAATACACATTTCGATCGCTTCTTTTGTTGTTTACATTTATCTTTTGGTATATTTGGCTCCATAGGAACACTTTGATGCACATTCAGTACCAGTCTGTGAGGTTGTGGTTGCGATGCCGATATCCGGACGCGTACAGCGAGGACTACAACATGACAATGAGGTGACTGGGGATGTCTGTTCAAAACATTGCAAATGTGAATAAATCATTTCAAATATGTATTTGTCTCCGACTTTCATTTGTACATCATTGTTAATGTGATGTTTAGTAGCTTTGATAGCTGTCCATACCTCCAGACAGCCTAAAAGTAAGACACAAGGTGTTTACTCACAGCCCGAATGCAGCATCGAGATCCGTGGCCAGCTGTGATCCTCTCCGATTAACTTGTGACAGGACTTCTTTAGCTATTCTCCAGCGAGCAAGATTTTTCTTAAATACCTCCATCCCTCTCATCACAACAAGACTCTACACTGTACAGAAAAAAAACAACATAAATGAAAATAACCTTGCTGGATAGCTTAGAATGAAACAAACAAACTATCTTCCATGGCTGATACTGATGTCACAGTAGGCCTAACGGCTAACACAGACAAGTCCAGCGGGGCACAAGTTGAATCCATATATTAAATTGTTATTTTATATATATATATATTTATATGTATGTCTATCCTACATTGTCTAGGCTATATAAACCGGCGGAAGTGTCACAACTTTCTTGGTTTGTGATTATAGAGAGATAGATAGCGAGACAGAGACATAGATAGAGATACTGTAGAGGTAGAGATAGAGATATACAGACTGACATAGAGAAAGATTGGCTGTGCGTAAGTGAGTATTGAATGTGATGTGATGTGTGTGTGTATTTGTAGAGGTGTGTGTGGTTAAAACACATCAGCCTGCCTGCGGTCGCTCTTTAGTCTTTCTAATGATTCTGAAGGTAAACACAGTGAAGGCTGCGCGCTCCTCTTCTCAGAAGCTGAGTTAACCCTCCCGCTGCCTCCTGGTGCTGCAGAGATTTCATGAAGTGAAGGAGGTGTTCCTTCTATAAAACAGCTGTGGGCAGCAGATACTGTGAGTGTCACGGACATAAATTCATAGATCAAGGCAGACTGGTGCACACACTCTCCTGTTTTGCCAATCCGGTGCTTGAACAAATATAGCTCTACACCCCTGGCCAAAATATCCTTAAAATGGAGTTCGACATTTTAATTCATGTCCTGCTAACACTGGCATGACAGAAGGCGACACGCCCGTTCAAAGCCGTGTCCCTTACGGCCCATCTACACTACAGGCATCAAAAAATCTTGAAGCTGGGCGTGTCTGAGGCTTGGCGATTTCTCACGCCCAAGGCGACCAACAACCAATCAGGAATCTCCCGCCCGCCCCCGGCATACAAAGCAATAGCAATGTTAAAATGAAGTAAACTGGATATAAAATCCCCAAACAGGCGAAAACCTACCAGTTTCACCCACTGTCTCTGCCACGTCCCTCCATGCCTGGTTCCTCCGGTTTGTATCCCGGTAAATAGTTATGGTCGTAAAGAACCGGGTGATTTGCTACCGTAATTTCTCGTTTGGAATATGAGGAAATGAACTGCGGTCTGGCTATCCCAGCTTGCACACGGTTTGATTGGCTAGCGCTTGTGGCGGGATTTGCATAAACGGGATTTGATTGGCTGATGCCAGCTTCGAAAGCATCGGGAGCATCAAAAGTTGAACATTGCTCAACTTTTGATGCTCACGATGCTTGCAAAGCCATGCCATGCTCCCCACAATGCAGTTCGGCGAAAATTCAAAATCTACTACGTCACCCCATTCAAATGAATGGGTGAAGCATTGAAAGCATTTTTCGATGCCTGTAGTGTAGACGGGGCGTTACTCCTCACATCCCAAGCTGCATCCCCAAAAAGTGTATTATGTTGTTACATCGTTTCAGATGTGATGTTTCAGTTGTGCTCTTGATAAGCCATTAAAACAGTAAAAACACGTTTCCTTTTGCTTTTTGTGTCTCCTGTTCACCAAAACATACCCATCTGTGAAGGAAAAAGAAAGTAATCTAAAAGTAATCTGATTACGTCACTTTTTTTTAAAACACGTAACTGTAGCCATGTATTCAGTAATCAGTAACTGACATTTACAAAGTAACCCTCCCAACCCTGTATATATATATGTATATATATATATATATATAAAATAACAATTTCAATATATGGATTCAACTTGTGCCACGCTGGACTTGTCTGTGTTAGCCGTTAGGCCTACTGTGACATCAGTATCAGCCATGGAAGATAGTTTGTTTGTTTCATTCTAAGCTATCCAGCAAGGTTATTTTCATTTATGTTGTTTTTTTTCTGCACAGTGTAGAGTCTTGTTGTGATGAGAAGGATGGAGGTATTTAAGAAAAACCTTGCTCGATGGAGAATAGCTACAGAAGTCCTGTCACAAGTTAATCGGAGAGGATCACAGCTGGCCACGGATCTCGATGCTGCATTCGGGCTGTAAACAACTTGTGTCTTACTTTGAGGCTGTCTGGAGGTATGGACAGCTATCAAAGCTACTAAACATCACATTAACAATGATGTACAAATGAAAGTCGGAGACAAATACATATTTGAAATGATTTATTCACGTTTGCAATGTTTTGAACAGACATCCCCCAGTCACCTCATTGTCATGTTGTAGTCGTCGCTGTACGCGTCCGGATATCGGCATCGCAACCACAACCTCACAGACTGGTACTGAATGTGCATCAAAGTGTTCCGATGCAGCCAAATATACCAAAAGATAAATGTAAACAACAAAAGAAGCGATCGAAATGTGTATTTCCTGGTTATTCGACAATGGCTCCTCAAAGTACACGCCCCATTCCTACCGTTAGAACGTCACGAGTTTCCCGGTGTGACCAGTTAAACGGCAACACCGGGACCCGGACACGGGTAGATATCTCCAGAGAGCAAGAGACACAGCAGAGCCAATAGCCCAATATTCTCCTCTTTTCGTTTTAAACCCTTTTTTTGTTTGAGAGAGTATGCCAGGAGTGCCAGATGAGTGAACTGTAGATAATATGCCGACCATGGCCGAAGTGCTGGATATTCAATGATGTTGTTGGTGCAGACAATGATGTATCCTCAACATGTGTTTGTTTTACCATGGGGACAAGATGAGTGGTGTATCTACACAGAGGTTTGAGATTTAGGACAATCATACAGAGATAGGTTGCTGCCACTGCGCCAGAACTGCCATCTTGGGAAATGTATCGTTAACCCCCGTGTGTGTGTGTGTGTGTGTGTGTGTGTGTGTGTGTGTGTGTGTGTGTGTGTGTGTGTGTGTGTGTGTGTGTGTGTGTGTGTGTGTGTGTGTGTGTGTGTGTGTGTGTGTGTGTGTGTGTGTGTGTGTGTGTGTGTGTGTGTGTGTGTGTGTGTGTGTGTGTGTGTGTGTGTGTGTGTGTGTGTGTGTGTGTGTGTGTGTGTGAAACCCCAGTGTTAGCTGTTTTCCTAACCCTGACCCTGAAATCCATTTTATCAGAGTTGCAAAGCTCAAATAAAAAGCGAGCATTATGAGCTGTTGACTGTGGCTCAATAAGAAGCAGGCGCTGTAAACCAAAAGTGTCCACACTCCACACAGTCTAAAGCAGACTTTATTACATCACACCACAGCACGGCCTGCAATATTTAACTCATTTATGGAGTTAGGAGCTATACGGGTGGAGCCCATTCACGGCATCTTGTCAATATTTCATGTTGAGAGCAATTTGTTATATTACATTTTCTCTGTGTGTTATTTGAAGCAGTGCAGTCATCAGCCTTCTCTTTATTTTCTTTCAAACATATTTCTGTGGAATATTTTTGCTCCGTAAACTCCCGTCATGTACCAGATCTCCATCTCCTCCCTGCTGGCCCGGCTCAAACCACACACTGTCTTGCATTAGCCATGGACAGGCAACAAGAACACGGGAATTTGATCAGAAATTCATCTGTTGAAATGGTACAACAGGCATTGCTTAAAAGGCTAAACAAAGCAGCAGAGGAAGATGTTTAAGTGACTTTAAGTTGTTACTGGTGTGAAGCTCTTAGAATGCTGGATCCTTTAGTTCCTATCATACACTTTGGATTATTACTAAGATCATTCCTACCTATTCATCATCAGAGTTCATTTGTATTATTGTTTTGTCTTTATTAAATGCAGAAGTGTTATTCTATTGGCTGTTGTTCTTTAAAAAAATAAACCAATGGGAAAAGAGATGCAAAGTAACTGCTGATTTATTGTTTACATCTGTAAGCAGAAGATGTTGGAGGAATGCATCATGAAGAGTTGCTTCCTTAAGCCTGTTTAGCCCTGAGCCTGTTTTTCAAGTCTCAGGCTCGAAAATGACATTCCCAGAACAAATGACCATATCTTCCCTTCTAAAAGGGTTCAATTAATAATCTTTTTTCTTAAAGTAATGATAAACCTGTGAGTTGGATGTAGAAAAGTCAGAATAAATATAGATGTTTTTTATTTTAAAGAAAATTCAGATTGAACATAGTAAAAAAACTGTAAATTATAGTGTCCTTCCAACAATTATGTTTTAATTATAGTGAAAACTACCCTTGGATGGTAAGGTAGACTAAAAGCTTTAGGAATCCAAAGTACAACATATAATAAGTACCCTGTATCAAGATTGATACAAAACAAGTGACATTTGACCTTTTTAAAGAGGGTTAGCAAAAAGAACTCCACCTCTGGGGTGATTTGGGTGGACATGGGCGTTTTTACCGTTTCTCTGGAACCCATTGGTCGATTTTGGTGATTGACATCTCTTTTTGACCGTTAGAGCCAATATAATTGAAGGGGAGTTTTCACATAGACACCAGCGTTAACACAAAAAGGTGGGGGATTTGCGCATGTAGTTTTGCACCAGAGTGAAGCTGTCTCTAGGTCTGACATCTGGAAACTGAAAAGCAGGTTTATTTCTTATGGATTATCAGAAATCATTCAAAGGGACACAGACACATTGGATTAACCTATGGATTAACTTCAGCAGCGTTGTTATCGTTTTAATGCCATTGAAGACCACTTTTGAACAGACTTCAACACAGGTAAGCCATGTTAGCGTTTTTAGCTACCTAGCGCCACATGTTTTGATGTCTGTTCTTGTTATTACCTCCGCGGGTTCTTATCATAGAGTGAAAATGTGTGTACCAAACGATTCTGTGTCATCTCACGATGTGAAACGATGTGTTGGATGTGCAGCAAAGATAAATAATAAGGTTTTATCAGTGAGTTTCTGTGCAGTAATCTGTTAGCATTTTTCGCTCGTTGCTAATTCAGAGGCTCAGCGTTAGCATTGTGGGGTTATGTTGAAAAATAAATAAAAATGATCAGTTAGATGAGTTTCTTCCCGTTACATGGATATAAAACATTCATAGTTTATTAAATATTAAGATGCCCTCAGACACTGTTTCCTCAGATGACGCGTTTTCCCCCCGGTATCGGGGGGAAGGTGCTTAACAGGTTAAGGCCAGTGTAGGCTGCAGTCTGAGGTCAGGTTCACATCTAAAGGTCCAGTTCTGACTAACACCAATGGTAGATGGAATGTATTTATGTAGCGCAAAAACGTTACGAGTCATCCATTCACAGCTCATCCATACAGAGCAATGTGCCACTTTGAGCTTAAGTAAACTAACATTCACACACCGTGAGCCATCGGCAGCAACTCAAGGTAAAGCGTCCAGAAATTAGCAATGACAAAGGGATGGAATTGTCATTAGATCAACTGTCAAGGATGTTGTCAAGGAAACAACTGTCACAGTGTTGGGGTTGAGCACATATTCAGCAGACCTAAGAGAGGGGCCCATGAGAACGCATCGTTAGACAGCGGGTATTCAATCATTTGATCTGCCATCAAACTGTCTTTCTTTAGCAATGAAATGACACACCTGTAATCCTTTTAAATGGTGTTGGTGTTTAAGATTCAGATTAACCTTTAATGATCCCCTAGGGCAGGGGTGTCAAACTGAATTTCATCGCGGGCCACATTCGCATGCACTCAAAGAGACGGTTGTAACTATATTAATATATATATATATATATATATAAAATAATGTATTATATGACATTATTGCCTCTGAATTGGATTATTATCGGATAGGATAATAACGTAGAAATTAACTACGTTTGAAAGCAGAAGTCCAGGGCAAATAATTGCAAGTCTCTTCAGTGCGCATATCACAAAATGAGATGCATTGTGGGACATGTAGTTTATGGGCAACCTGCTTCTGTAAAGTGGCATGTAACCGTATAATAAACTTATTATATTCTTTGCAAGCTCTTGTGGGGCCACATAAAATGAAGTCACGGGCCGGATTTGGCCCCCGGGCCTTGAGTTTGAGACCCCTGCCCTAGGGGGAGTGTTCCACTCTGTTTATATATAGTTTGGAATACACACACAGTAGGCTACAAATACACTCATGCATTGGAACAGGTGCTGTGCCTTGCTCAAGGGCAAGAAATGAACCGGCCTGTCATTCATGGCAGACAAACACAATGACCCGTTGGTCTTTGTGGCGAAACACCATTTCTGTTAACTTGTGTGAGAAACCCGTAACATGACGTGGGATTGCTCGGTGTTTAGACCTCTCAGAAATATGAAGGCATTTCAGGTTAGTTCTGTAGAATCCATGGTGATACTCAGGTGACTTGTGTAACCTAGAGCAGTACTTCAAGACCCTTTTTTGCATCTTAGTCTCATATGTGTGCAACAAAGGCCTGTGTTTTATTATCAAATATGTAATATTACCACTCTAATAGCATGGATTAGAAAGGGGGAAATTGCTTCACTTTCTGTCTGAGCACACCATTAGTCTTCACTCCTGTCGGTTAGGGCTGTATTAAAACAAATCACATGTACAAAGAGTTGCAAATCTGAAACGCTAACCTGATCTGTGTCTGACTGTGTGATTCAGCCTTATCACATGACAGAGACGAGCTACTACACAACTTAACACTGGAGTGGCAGATATCACACAGCATCCAGTTTTATTCCTACAACATATCATTATCTTTGTTAAGAATTACTATGGCGAGGAAACGAAGAGGAGAGACAAGCTTCATATTAATATGTGATGGGAGTGACATTCAACGATGAGTGACGCTAACTTCTTTTAGGTCAAATCTCTCTCTCTCACACACACACACACACACACACACACACACACACACACACACACACACACACACACACACATTAATTAGACAACACCCTGCCATGGGCTCAAGATGTCTGTTTGAAAAACTAAAGAAAGGCAGGAAGCCTCTCTGTCTCTGATGAGGCCGTACCTATGAGCTGACAGGCTGCTTTGAAGCCGCCATCGCTCCTCTCTCCTGCTCCACTTTTACTCAAACGTCTGCAGAGACACAGCAAGGCCTTTGTCAACATGAAATGGAGGCTTTAAGTGAGCCAAGTCATGCCACATATTGTGATATACCATATGGAAAAACATCCTCCCCCCACATGTCAGGAAGAAAAGCTCCATTCTGTTTTATACTGGTGCAGGGGATTCAAATATCTGCTGTGCGTGCGTGCGTGCGTGTGTTGGCTAGTACTTAAACTTTGGTTAAAGGTGTGTTTTTGGGCTGCACATTTTATATTTTGGATATCTTTGCATTCACTGTGTTTGTGTGTGTAAAATGTATCTTCAGAGCTGTTAAGGCAGCACTAATCACTATAAGAACAATGATCAAATGGTCTGTGTAATGTTAGAGTAATCACTTGTATTGAACACATTGCTGAGGCTGTTTCCTCAAAAAAGTAAAGCCCAATGGGTGTTTTCTTGGTTCTTAATACTACACACTTCCACTGAGTGACATGATCATTGGGATAGTAGTTTTTCTGTTATCATGCAGACAATACAAAGGCCAATACACAGAACTGAAATGAAAGCCTCCTGGGTTAAGTATCACCAAAAAGGCCAAAAGTGTGCTGTTGTTGTTTCATCAACACCATCATTGAGCTAGTTTGACAGAAAAAACTTCTTTTTTTTGACATTTATTTGACCACAACTGCAAAACAATGTAAAGAGCATACTTCCCTTAGCAAAAACATCTATAACATCCTATAGAATCCTATAGAATCTTGTAGAAATCTATAGCATGTTATAGAACATAGTCGTATTTGTAAGCCATGCTAAAGAATTCTATAGAATACTATAGAAATCTCTAGATCATTCTGTAGAATACTATAAATGTGTACTTTTCTATAAACTTCTATAATTAAAACTATAACAATCTAAAGAATTCTATAGGACAGAACCGACTCATGACATATCTGTAGAAATCTATAGAAATCTATAGGAATTTGTAGAAATCTATAACATTCAAAGAAAACATGCATGACATTTTCTCTCTGATGCAACCTATACTAAATTCTATAGAATTCTATAGAATTCTATAAAACTCGTCTTTAAATTGGAATATAGAAAATCATAGTAATCTACATCATTTTGTGGAACTGAGCTGCTTTGCAAAAGCTGTATGGGTCCCTTTGAAATCTTTACAACTGTATACTGGATTATGTGCCCAATTACATTATGTAACCTATACATAACCATATACAACCATACAACATATTGGAATGGAACTCTAAACTGAATGAATGTCACTGTCCTTGTATTCTGATGTAAATGCTCCAGCATTTCTGTGACTGCATCTGTATGTATACATTGATCACTTTTGTTATGTAACTAATTATCTGTTACAACTGGAGATTAAAGCTAAGTGACATAACAATATCTATTGTTAGTGTGAGTCTGTTATAAACAGCACCAACTTATCTCGTGCCCTCATTGGTCATGTGCGCATTCGTGTGTGTTGGAGGAGGGGCTATATAAGGAAGTGGCAGATTTTCTCCGGTTGTGTATTTTCTAGGGCTGTCAAGTTTAATGCGTTAATAACGCGTTAACGCAAAAAAAAATTAACGCCACTAATTATTTTAACGGGATTAACGCATGTGTATTTTTTTTCCTCGGCCGCCCCGTAGTTTCAGAGCGCATCGAGTTTAAAATACCATCTACAAGCTGATGCTGACAGCCCCGCTCCTGCCGCCCGCTTGTGGCAGACCACACTTCCACGCTCACCGGCAGGCACCGACTGGCCATCGGGAGGACCGGGAGGGTGTGTGTATGTGTGGCCCGAGTGAGAGAGAGACCTTACGTGCATTGTTGTTGTTAGCATCTGCGCTAACGGATATAAGGAGCTGTTTAAATGAAAACAGAGGAGCGACATTTCGCCACAACTGCGCCGAGCACTTGACTTTATGCAGGAAGCCAGACAGTGGGACATTGTACGAAAAGTCAGCACACTCAGCAGCACGGATAGTGCAACATGATTACAGCGTCCAGGTAGCTCCCGTTCGAGCATATGCCTTGAGTTGCACATAGCTCCAACGATCCATCACTCTCTCACACACACACTCACACACACACACACACACACACCATTTGTATTGTATTATTGTATGAGAGGTTCCAGATTGAATTGAGGCGAATATTTGTAATGTTCAGAGGTTGTTGTGTTTAATATTCACGAGAATATTTGTCATTGTTCAAATGATAATAAACATTAGCATAAAGCATATTTGTCCACTCATATGTCGATAAGAGTATTAAAAACTTGAAAAATATTCCTCTACATTTAGAACAGATAAAAAATGTGCGATTAATTTGCGTTTAATCGCGATTATCTATGGACAATCATGCATCGACTGACAGCCCTAGTATTTTCAAATTCTAGCAATCTCGAGCCGGTTTCTCAAACTTACCTTTAACTATAAATTAACAACCCAAAACATTATTTTCAGTATTTTGACAATAACCACAAATAACGTTTATTTCCTTTTTTTTACAGTACATTTACTATATAATATTTACAGTATTTTTGCACTTTTACGTAAAATAAAAAGTTTTATCTGTAATTAAATATGTAACTCGTAATATAAAAGTGTATTACTATTATAAGACTTTAAGAATTTCTTTGTAATTTTAAGGTAATCATAAAACTGTAAAAAAAAGCGTCAAATAAAAAAAACTTAAAATGTAATTAAAACCTTTTTACATAAATCATTTTCTCAATATTCGATTGAATCCACCACAAACACAAAATATCCAATGTTGAAACAAAAGTAAATAAATATGTTCTCATTAACATCTACAGTTGACAATATCATTAAAAAAAAATTTAATTATAGAAAGTGGAGACATTTCTGCAGGGAGGAACAAGGTTTAAAACACACACTGTTATTTACTCAACAAGTCACAGTTATCCTTGTTTTATTTATGTTGCTGTTTTTTTTCCCCCCATTGGTCAATATACATTAGTTTTACAGTATAATGTATGGTTTTCGGATTCTGGCCGACAGCCAGAGCTACGGCACTTGAAATAGAATTCAGCCAAAACACGGCAGACAAGTCAGGCATGTTTGGAATGAGTCCACAACACTCCTGATTGGTTAATGTAAACGTAATCGAAGAAACCTCCCAATGAGAACTGTCCGTGCCTGTCGTTCACATTTGAAACTTCCACGTCAGTTTAAGCGGGTCTCCTCCTGCGAGCTACAGCTGTCTGTATGTCTGCTGCAGGAGTTTATGGATTAATATCGGGATTGTTTTACACGTTAAATATGAGCATCGGGACGTCAACAAAGAACAGAAGACTTGAGATCTGGTGAGTCCTGCAACTGTAATGGAGTAAAATATGTATTTAGATAATCCTTAGTTTGTGAATGTTTTATTTTTTATTTAAGGTTACGTTTCTTCTTCTAGTTAGCTGAGTTTCTTCCCGTTAAGTTGGTATTCATCATTAATAGGTTGTTAAATGTTAAGAAGCCCTGAGATGCTGTTTCTTGCAAGATGATGCGCCCGGGAAACCGGACTTAACAGGTGGCTGCTAACGTTAGCTTACAGCTTATTGCAGTGCTGCCACGCCACCCTCTCGTCTCCAACACGGGAGAATTACACATAAACATGCAGCGGGGTGTCACAATGTTGTCGCCAAGTTTAATGTAAAGTTTCACAGCTTTCTTATAGCGGAATCTAGTTTGTTAATGTTCAGTAACAGCTAGCATAGCATACACAGCTAATCGCTAACGTTTGGCTAACTTGCTAGTTAGCTCTGCTCTATATATTACAAGCTAACATGACTAGCTAATGTCACACTGTGTGAACTAAAATACTTTTTGTATTACTACATCATACACGCTAGGTCCAAATCACTGCTAACATTTATTATTTTTGATGCATGCCATGCATGAAATAACATAGCAAAAATAATACGGGTAATGTTTGACCCATGTTGTGCCTTAGATTTGTATTCAAAAAGTAAGAAAGGGAAAAATACAAATTGGTGTTGATCCAAAACAGGTTAATTGAGGAATACCTGGAATCCTGAATGGTTAAAGTAATTTATTGCAAAGATATTTACAATTAAAACTAATTCGGGTCACTTTTGACACATGTTGGTTGTATGTTGTGTAACAAAGGGTTAACATGACGGCTGGGATGTTCACTCTTTTGATAGAGCACCAGTGGACAGCGAGGACTATGGAAGAGAAGATGTGATGGCTTTGTGTGGAAAGCTGCTGAAGCCAGCTTGTGTCCCTCATCAGTCTCTCCAGGCAGCACCCAGCTATTCTTCCATCTTGCAGATGAAAAGACTTTGATATGTGAGTAATAACTAACTTGTGTCTAACATAGTAGTGCATGTGGTTTAGTAAAGTATTTAAAAATACCCCACATTGTACATGTACAGGAAAATCAGACCTTGTTCAACAAAGATCATAAGACAATTATTTTGTCTTTGAGGTACAGCCGCAGCAGAGAGTCTGAGTTTGAAGAAAGCACTAACATTTTATTTAGTGTTGTTTAATCAATCAATATTTACTGGTCTTGAATTTCCTCACTGGATTACAAAATGCTCGAATCTTATTGTACAGGGACATTATGCAGATTTCATCACCTGAAGATGACAATATAGATTCATCGATATGTACCATTTTAAGGAAATAGATAGTTGGTGGTATTGACCAAAGCTCCCAGCTGTAGCTAGGCGCTGCTAATGAAAACTCAATTGCTCAATTTGTTGGTTTTTCTTTATTAAGAATTGAGCAAGCATATCTTCCTCTTCGAAATCCCAGTTGTACTTCGCTAACACGTAGTGCCTGGGAGGGTGTGTTTGATTGTTCCCACCCTTACCTCACTTATGGACTAGGTCATGTTAGACAAGCAATCCAGTGGTTAGTTTTAGGGTCACCTCCATTGTTTTATTTTTTATTTATTCACTTTAAGAGAAAGGGATTTCAGAAACAAGTCTCACAAGTTTGGCTCGAGGTAAAATTAACAAAAGCTAACTGTTGTTAGACTATGTTCCCCCCTTCTAAACTTCTAAAATAATTAATGCCCTGATAATAACATCCATCATTATGGTTTACTAATAGTTATCACTTCACTTCCTCTTCCAGCACCTGGACACAGCAGGAACCTACGCCAGGATCCTGTTTGTGGACTTCAGCTCTGCCTTCAACACAACCCTCTGGCTGGAGGCTGCGCACCATCAGGACCAAAACCTCTCTACATCAGGACCCGAACCTCTCTCCATCAGGACCAGAACCTCTCTCCATCAGGACCAAAACCTCTCTCCATCAGGACCAGAACCTCTCTCCATCAGGACCAGAACCTCTCTCCATCAGGACCAGAACCTCTCGGCACCTCAACAAGGCCCGCTCCCCCCACTGACACTTTACCTCAGCCACAACGCAGACTCTGCATGGAGATCACAGGATGGTAAATAATGCAATGTTTAAATATTGCTTACTGCCCATATTTTATATTCTATAATTTATTGCATTCTATTTCTTAATATAGTTCGCTATCTGTGTAGTTTTTACATTTTTTTATTTGTATGTACGACACCTCCTCATACGTGTGAACATACCTGGCAATAAACCCGTTTCTAATTCTGATCTGTTTGTCCTCTAGGTTGCACTGCCACGTCTACAGTAGCGCAGAAGGGACAGAGGAAACATGATTGGGCCTCAAGTTTTTTTAAGCCAATATACATTATCCTACAAACTTGGGATAGGAGGGTGAGTGAATAAGTTATCCATTGGTTGGAACCTACATCCCCATTGTTAGACGTACTAAATCCTGCACAATGCTCCTTCAAATTGACAATGTGAACATATGTCGCCATTTTGCAATTTCTGTTATTTTCAGTTGAGAATGTTTCAAAGTAATCTTAAAAAATTCAACTTACTTTTTGTTTCTACTGTTTATAAGTATGATGTTTAAATATGAAATGCTGTATTCATTAGTTGTACTATAATTCTACAAATATTTTTATATTTTAAGTTTTCAGAGTAATTGTTTCCTACAGAACATTTTGTGATGTCATTTTGTTGAACCTGTTTGATTGGAAAATGTTAGAAAGCTGTAAAATAACAGTATTCTCTCTGTAGAACTTGAGTTTCTGTATTTATTGTAGTGTTTGATCATACAAATCTAATAAAAGAAAATGTAAAAAACAGTTTTTCTCATCAGAACTTTATTTAAGGTATTTTAATGTAACATTTTAAGACAATGGATTTTGAAAAGAGAGGAAAATTTCCTCTAAAATCTAATTGCTAATTGCTTTTGCACTTTATTTCAGTTAAAGTATTTTTACTTTAATTTTATGGTTTTTGTTTGGCAGCCTGCTGCCAGTCATTTGACTGTTTTTTTACGGGTTTTTTGCCCGTAGAAGTTTTAGTGCTGTACTTTTATTAAAGGTTATTGACTGTAAAAAGAGCAGATACATCTGTACAATTATGTAAAACCTTTAAGGACAATTCCCGTAAATTAATGTTATAAGTTCTGCAGAACAATATTATAGAAAAAAATAGCAATTTTCTATAAGATTCTATAAATTATTTGGTGGAATCTATAGTAAAATTCATAGGTGAATTATATAGAATATTTGCCAATATCCTGCAGTATATTCTACAGAAACATCAATAGATTTTTCTATAGATTATTTTGCAGAATCTATAGTACAATCCATAGACAAATTCTATAGAATATCTGCAAACATTCTATAGTATTCTTCAAAGAAGTTCTATAGAAATGTCTACAGATTCTATAGAATATAGGTCACAAATTCTATAGTATTCTACAGAATGGTATTCTACAGAACAGTTCTATAGAAAGCATCTGTAGGAGTCTATAGATTATTTTCTACAAAAAAACCATCTACACAGTATATATTTTCTATACTATAGTATTCTATAGATTATTTCCCAGAATCTATAGTAAAACACGTAGGCAATTTCTATAGTATGTCCGCAAAAATCCTGTAGTATTCTACAGAAATGTTCTATAGAATTCGTCCATAGATTTTTCTATAGTATTCTATAGATTTTTTTGCTACGGGTTGGACTTCAATGTTTATCGATGTCACAGTGTGGCTTCTTCACATTGAGCGTTACAGCCTCACACACACAGGCTTTGCTGAATACTCTTCCGTATTCAATTCTGTACATTGAGAGTCAACGGTTGAGTTAGCATTTTTTGTATGACTTGTTACTAAACATATTAATAATCTAGTTCATGAAATAGAGAAACATTTCCAATAGAAATGAACAACCTTAAGTTGTTTATTTTGTCTGAGCAACAGCCCAAAAGCTGAAGGTGTGGGATATGAAAATCAGCAAGCTGTAATGCTTAAGAGGTTTCGACTGTTAACCTTTTTATAAAAGTAATTTTGACTAATGTCAATATTTCCCAGATCCAAATACAGCGAATAACGGAGAGGATTTGTCTTCCCATGTGTGTGTGTGTGTGTGTGTGTGTGTGTGTGTGTGTGTGTGTGTGTGTGTGTGGTGTGTGTGTGTGTGTGTGTGTGTGTGTGTGTGTGTGTGTGTGTGTGTGTGTGTGTGTGTGTGTGTGTGTGTGTGTGTGTGTGTGTGTGTGTGTGTGTGTGTGTGTGTGTGTGTGTGTGTGTGTGTGTGTGTGTGTGTGTGTTTGACTGTCCTCCAGCTTCCCTTGCCCTGACGAGGATCCTGCATGCAAATGATTGTCCGGCATGTCATCAGGGCACTGAGTTGTTAGCCAGTGACTGTGTGTGTGTGTGTGTGTGTGTGTGTGTGTGTGTGTGTGTGTGTGTGTGTGTGTGTGTGTGTGTGTGTGTGTGTGTGTGTGTGTGTGTGTGTGTGTGTGTGTGTGTGTGTGTGTGTGTGTGTGTGTGTGTGTGTGTGTGTGTGTGTGTGTGTGTGTGTGTGTGTGTGTGTGTGTGTGTGTGTGTGTGTGTGTGTGTGTGTGTGTGTGTGGCTCAGCCAGCTTAAAGCAGCCACTTTTACACGCACAATCATACTCTCTTTCACACACGTTTGTCTGGGCCATAAATCAAACTTACTTACATACCAAACTGTACTTTCTTAGTAACACTATTATTCCCACTTGCAGACAACATCATACTACAATATGATATTCTAGTAGTGTATGCAAGATGGAAAACGTTGTGTATGTGAGAGAATGATAGTGTGTGTGAGAGAGAATGATAGTATGTATGAGGGTATAGTAGTGTGTGTGTGCGTGCGTGCGTGCGTGCGCGCGTGTGTGTGTGTGTGTGTGTGTGTGTGTGTGTGTGTGTGTGTGTGTGTGTGTGTGTGTGTGTGTGTGTGTGTGTGTGTGTGTGTGTGTGTGTGTGTGTGTGTGTGTGTGTGTGTGTGTGTGTGTGTGTGTGTGTGTGTGTGTGTGTGTGTGTGTGTGTGTGTGTGTGTGTGTGGCTCAGCCAGCTTAAAGCAGCCACTTTTACACGCACAATCATACTCTCTTTCACACACGTTTGTCTGGGCCATAAATCAAACTTACTTACATACCAAACTGTACTTTCTTAGTAACACTATTATTCCCACTTGCAGACAACATCATACTACAATATGATATTCTAGTAGTGTATGCAAGATGGAAAACGTTGTGTATGTGAGAGAATGATAGTGTGTGTGAGAGAGAATGATAGTATGTATGAGGGTATAGTAGTGTGTGCGTGCGTGCGTGCGTGCGTGTGTGTGTGTGTGTGTGTGTGTGTGTGTGTGTGTGTGTGTGTGTGTATGTGTGTGTGTGAGAGAATGATAGTGTGTGTGAGAGAGGAATTGTATTGTAATCCTTGTTAATTACACAACATTGATTGGTTTAAATTGTGTGCAATGCTTTTGTATTTTTCCTCCTTAGATTCGGAGAAACAAATATTTTTTCTGAGTAAAGGATGGCAGAAGACACTACACTACCCAGAATCCCCAGCTATCGTTTGGACTACACCATGTGCTCTGTTTGACAAACCCCGTTTTTGTTCACCATTCATTCCAATGGCTGGCATCTATGTCACATGATCTTCAAATTTCTCCCTGCAGAAAAAGAAAACATGGCTGAACTTCGTTTTATTCTCGGTGGAAAATGCCTATTTTAAAGTTAGTTTGGCCATTAAAATGCGTTTTGATGTCATTTGATGCGAGAAATATTAGTTGTTATTTCAGATTATGTGTGCAGTGGATGTACATGATCTTTAGTTTGCTAGTTATTACGAAGATTACTTCAGGAAATCGCAACGTTTTCATTGTTACCAAGGTGTTTGCTAGGGACGCTGCTATCGATATTATTTCTGTTATGTTGTGTAACTGTTTAATGGTGTTATCTTTATTGCTACCCCCTTCCCCGTCAATGTATAGTGTTGGTCCACAGCGCAAACATATTAGTTTAACAAAATCCGCATCTAAAGATAGCATATGTTATTTTCCCCTGTGCAATTCCAGTCTCACATCTCAGAGCACATCGTCATTAACAAATACCGGAAACAGACCTAAAACATTTAAAAAAATAATAATAATACTTTATCTCCTTGCAGTATCAACACTAATTCGGCTCACTTTTATATTTGATCCAATTGGTAGATAGGCTGTATTTACACCATCAAGGTGCACAGCTGATATAAAAGGACACCTAGTGGTTAAAGCATGCTATGGAATTTCATTATTTTTATTATTAGATATTAATAGGATCCCTATAAAGTATATTCATTACTCGTTATTCTCTACTAATAGTTAATTAAAGACTGTATATAATGACTATTTTGCACATCCCTTTCAAGATTTCAAGATTTTCTAAGGTGTATTGACATATCATATAGGCCTACAACTATGGTGTAGTTCTGCACTGAATGAAAAACTTGGGTCGCAGGTTCCTCAATAGTACATTACAAGACATCTATCAATATTTGTGCATACCTCCAGCAATGTTAACTATGTTGAAGCACTTATTTTAACTGATATTATACATAATGTATTATACTCTTATAAGATGTATGTAGATATTTCATCTCCGGCCTTGTCAGGTATTGAACAATCAATAAATAAAGAACACAGAATTGTTGAATATAAAACACAGAATTTGTGTGATTATACTAAATTATTTTCAAATAAACACCACTGCATATTTAACTGTAAAACATGCTGATGTAACGCAAATGTTCCAACTTGGGATCAATAAAGTATATCTTATCTTAAGCTGATCGATGGCTACTGCCATATTTGCAAAATGTGCCTCTGAACCTTGATAAGTGCATGTTTCAGGCTTATCAATTAATGTAATGTTATCAATGAACAACAGGAGGGGTCACAAACATAAGACAAGCTGTTAAATAAAGCTCTTTTGACCTTAGCTGGCATGTGTGTATATATATTAATGCTGCCCATTATGGGCACAAGCAATTTTCACCCATTTATTAATTATATGTTTTAAATGTGAGTGTTTCCTGTCCCCTAAACCTCCAGGGATGTACACAGTTTAATACTGGCAACTTCTTATTATGGGAAATACGAAAACGTCTTTTAAAACTACAACTCCCAGTAGAGACGTGCCATAGAGAACATGTTGCGAAACAGAATAGCCAGCATGTGTAGTTCTGGGGACGGGGTGGGGGGGGGGGGGGACGCAGTGGACCCGTTCAAATCCAGTTTTGGACAGTCTGCTGTGGTTCCATCCCATTTCAAGTGCTGTTCGAGAATCGGTAACCCTCGGAGCACACTCTCCAATCACAGAGCTTGAGGACTATCACAGGGTTTGTCAAACAGAGCACATGGTGTAGTCCAAACGATAGCTGGGGATTCTGGGTAGTGTAGTGTCTTCTGCCATCCTTTACTCAGAAAAAATATTTGTTTCTCCGAATCGAAGGGGAAAAATACAAAAGCATTGCACACAATTTAAGCCAATCAATGTTGTGTAATTAACAAGGATAATCTGGTGTTTTTTAGTCCATGAGTAGTGCAGATATCACTGTAAAATCAATCGACAGTAAGAGGAATACTTACTTCCGGGTGTACAATTCTCCGTTATCCAATGGGAATGGACGCTCACATTGCCTTTAAGGGCAGCCGACTCAAACGAATGCCGTGCTTCCATGAGCGTCAAATCCCGACGCAGATGGGAATACATTGCAATCAGTTTAAAGCTATTTGCGTCCCTTTATGACGCTGAAGGAGCCTAGGAGCTCCTAACGGAGTGAAATGACCCGGAAGTCCCTCAGTGGCAGCCATGATAAGTGCCGTTCCAATTCTCTACATGAAAGGAAAGGAGGTTTCAAACTTCCTTTATAAGCTCCTTTAGCTTAGGAACCACTGGACCTCCCTTGATGAAAGGAGAGGAGAAAATGCTGCCTCACAATGCCTTGCAGTCGCAGCATTTGCCGTCACACAACATTCGGCCGTTCACGGAAACAACCGATTATGACGGAGAAATGATATCATGAAAGTTACGGCGCTTATTAAGAATTTTAAAACGTATGTGGTAAGTTGCCAAAGTGCTTTGTTCTGAACGTTCATCAGTATTATAATCAAAGAGAGAAATATGAACGTTAGTTTTTACTGAAATGATCAAATAAAGTCAACATTTTAAACATCAACTTTTAAAAGATGTTTGAATGGTGATATACACAGTGATAGATGTTAAGGACTAACGTTTATAATAAATACATCTGTATTGATTTTAAGATCTTTTCATACAATCATACGTATTGGGATCATTTGTATGAATGTGGATCGGAGGGAGAGGGTGACGAGCATAAGTTTCACTTTCCTTTTTATTTCAATTCCAACTTTGGTCATGAAGAATATGTTTCTCTGTTGTCCCCGTTCATAAAGCAAAGCAGCAGCATCAGAGCACGGTGCAGAGTCTCTAGATGAGTTTACAGTATCCCTCGTTCTTATTGAACATCCATGTTGTAGTCCGCTGTATAGAAAACTGTAGTTTCATAGTTTCCCCACAGCAGCAGACGCACATTCAGGACGTCCGCTGGCGCATCATAAACACGTCGGATAGTGAAAGTGCAGTCGATTCTCTAAAGTACCGCAGTCTCTTCTCCTAAGTCCTTTTGAATTCTCCTATCCACTATCCCTTAACCCCGTGACCTTTCACTCAGAGGTCAAGGAATAGACGATAGGGTTAGACGATAGGAGCTGATTGTTGGACTATTCGACTGCAACCCTTGTGTTTTTGAGAGCTTATGACAGTTTATGTGAGAGGACATTGTACTGGTTGTGAGAGAGCATACTTTAAAAGGAAGTCAGGTTGATCCAACAGGAAGCCAGTTTAAATATTAATTCCTTGACTGGTTTACAGCCATGAAAACATCTCCAAATGTCATAACATAAACATGTTACTAATCCTTACAGTCAGTGTAAGTGTTAGGCTTACACTTACAGTCATTGCTTTCTGACGGACTTGACCCTTTTACTCTTCATGTTGCATAGGGGAAATTAGTATTAGTCTACTGCCATTGTGGGCAGTGTCCGTCAAACAAAAAACGTAGAGCCAATCAGGAACTGAGAATTAAAAAAAAATGAAAAACTTCCTTTTCAATCAAACTCACTTCCTTTTCAATCATACTCTCTCACACACATAACTATTCTTATGCACACACCCTATCATTCTGTTTTATACACATACCTATTCAAATGAACTATTATTACCTCTTATATAAGCTATTATTCGGCCTTTCATTCACTGCTATTCTGTTTTACATATGACTATTGTTATTAACATGAAATACTATTCCCTCTTACATAGGTTATTATTCTGTCTTACATACATTGTTTACCGATTACACACATACTACTATCCTCTTTCACATACACTATTATAATGTTCTATTAGATTATAGTTGTTTGTGAAAGACGATAGTGGTGTGTGCACGAGAGTATGATGGTGCGTTTAAGAGATGTTGTTTTTGTGTGTGAGAGAGAATAGTTATTTATGTATGATGGTAAATGAAGGAAGGAATGACAGTACGTTAAAGACGGTATGATGCTGTGTGTGAAAGAGTCTGGTGGTGTACATGTGAGATTCTGATATTGTTTGTAAGACCAAGTATGAGTTGTGAGCTAGACGGCCTCTCATACAGTGGAACATGTACACACACACACACACACACACACACACACACACACACACACACACACACACACACACATATATATGGTCACACAGGAAGTAATTAAGCAGTGCAGTAATAACAGCAACACAGTATTGCATCAGCACGGTGGTGGAGTTGAAAGGGAAAAGAAGGGTTGCATCACAAAAGCAGTGATGATGGGGGGGGCATCTTACCTGCAAGCACCAACATGAATGTGCACTGTAAGCATTCTTAAACATGACGCAACCACGCCTAATCAGCTGGAAGTAGAGCAGTGAGGAGCGTTATCACCGCAGACCCACAAGGCGGGTCAGGCTTTGCAAGCCCAATAGAAGAGTGGTGGGCTTCAACCCAATTGTTCTATTCCCATGTCCTGAGGCTTACTCCTTACAGCAGTGGACCGGGTTCAAATCTTACCAATAGGTGAAAGCAACGCATCCAGGTACTTTCCCTCTATGCAAGGCCACGCCCCTTTTGGGGGGAAACACTCACTGTCATTTGAATGGAGGTAAATACAACTTCTATTTGCCAATCTGATCCCAAATATAAGAAAACCGTGTATTTCAGTTTCTACAAGGCACCCAATTGCGATGGCCAGTCAGGCAAACAATTACATGACATCATTGGAGATTGGCGATCAAATTAAACATCCATAGGCTTTCTTTTCTTTTTTTATCAGACTTATCTGAAGGTGTGTTACAAATTGTGGATATGGGGTTTGTAAAGAAGTGATCATTTACCGGCAGAGTCTATGAGTTGACAGACCAAGTTGCTGCCCTTGGCAAGATTTTAGCTGGCATTTTTGTAATCTCTCCAGTTTTAAACGATATTTTTGGTTTACTGTCCTATAGTATAGATTGGAATGATTTCAAACCTATTTTTATGTATCCAAATAATTATAAAGGAGTGCCTTGGAAATATTTGTTTACATAAATTGTGATCAAAATGTTTGAGACCCACTGAGATAACTTATAGTTAACTATCTTACACTCTGAGAGTCCTTTACCTCACTGAGCCTCTCAGTCTGACTATGCCAAAAACCGGCCCTGGTTGACAGTATGGAGTTGCGTTATGAGTAAGGATGCTCCGTTCGAGACCGGCCGATACTCACTCTCTACCGATCGATCGGTGCTCTCTAAACATGCCGATCGCAAGAGCCGATCTCATGACGTAAAATACATGACACTTTTCCCTGTGTGCGGCAAAACAAGCTCGCCAAAATGGCTTCACCGGTCTGGCATTATTTTAAGGTGTCCGAAAAAGACAGTAAAATAGCGGTATGCAACGTGTGTGTGAAGCAGAAATCCTGCAGCTCCGCCCGCCGGACCGGTAAGCGGAGCGAAACACACAAGAGTTATAACACACTTAGCTATTTTATCTATGGAACAAGCTAAACTAGTCATTATAAATATATGTGTTCTTCACTGTCGGGTGACTCATTACTGGATCAGTGAGCTGCATGAGATACTGACAGGCTGTCAGGAGAGGGAGAGAGGGGGAGAGAGGGGGGAGAGAGGAAAAGAGAGCGCTTCCGCTCATCTCTCCCGTGTTATTATCCAAAGTGAATGTAAACTTGAATAATGTACATCATTTGAATGTAATAATTAAGTTGATTGTTGTTTGTGGAAGCTCCAGTGAATGAGCCCCATTAACTGAGTTTTAATCTTCCATTTAGGCCACTCGATCGGATCAGCGTTCGGTATCGGTCGATACTGATTCCGGCGATCGGAGCATCCCTAGTTATGAGAAATGTAGGATGATGACGTAGGATTCAATGTTCGACCTTGGCTCATCATTATTCTTCTTTGTAATCAATTACCTCTGTAACTTGGTAGTTGACGTGGACTGAAAGCAAAAGTAAAATTATATTTTTTTCTGAAATGTTACTCAAATTACATATCACTGAATGACTTAATACGTGTATAACTCAAAACTTTGTGAGACCCAATCTATTTCCTTAATTATTTGATATAATATGAACTTTTCTGTGCGGAAGTCCTAATAATTGTCTCCTGGTGTGACATTATGTTTAATGATAATATTTAATTCAGAGATTTTCAGACAGAGAAGAAATATATGCTCAACCATTATCAACTTGTTTTAAATATTCCCCTACAACCATAGTAATCAATTTAAATGTATAATCATATAATTGCCCTACTAAATGATCTACACATAGGGACTTTTCATAAAAGTTTGGGTTATTTTCAAGTATGAAACCTGATTATACTAAAAACTATCTTTACATATCCATAGTGATGCTATTACTCTTCTTCTATTCAACTCTTTTCTCAGGCATTTGAGAACCAAAATGCCTATTTTCTTTACTTTTCTTTTTGTCGCACCACAGGACATTCTGTCACACCGATGGACACCATTACAACATATGCCAAGTTTTGTACAAAATCTTTATTATTTCATATCTACTCTCTAAGGTTATATTCTGAACATCAGAACCAACAGTGCTATTTAAAAATGTGTATTGGCTAATAGCCATCATAACATCATGTCACATCATAACATGGACATAAACGGAAATGTGAATAACAATGGATAGCTTGAAACATATTCAAAACAATTCATTAAACAATTCATCCATAAAACTCATTAATGTTCATTCATGAAACATTCAGTAGAGATAAGCAATTTCATTTTTCAGTAAAATTCATTGAACAATTGATAAAACTAATTAATAAAAACATTCAGAAAAGATAAACACATTCATTGTTAAGTACAATTCAGTCACATCTGTAGTTTGACTCGAGTGGTGAAACAATGTCCACTAGCTTATACTGTATAGCTTTTGGTGCTTGGGACTCGTATCATGTTTCTACATTCTTTCAGATCTCATTGAATAGTAACCAGTCATATTTGGTGAGCTGTGCAGCACGCTGGTTGGGCTCTGGCTCGGAGATGACACTGGCGATTTGTTCTCTGTGGTAGAAAATGCAGTCTGGCCTATTAGGCCACTTGAATACATTTCTCTTTCCATGCTGAACCATGCAGTTGATTTCAATGTTGTCAAGAAGTAGCTTGGTGATCTGACCAACAAATAGTTTGTTGTCATAGCTAACTATGACAAACTTTCCCAGAGTGTACTCTTCATTCTTCTCCACATCAGTACAGGGACTCTCAGCATAGGTCTCCTGGATGCTGTCTGGCTGCAGGTGATCAGAATTTGCATTTGAAGAATCGTCCATCCTCATCTTAGTTGGTTTGAAGCATTCACACATCTCTGGGTATTGGCAGAAGCAGCTGAGATCCCTGTAGTAAATCTCTCCTGGACAGAAAGAAAGAATCTGGTGTGTTTTAAGAAGCCCTGGGACTTTTGGAACTGATGGTGGCAAGATTTCATTGATGTCACTTTCATCAATCCATTTGAATCGGATGTTCTCGACTTCTCTGTTGATCAGAAATTCAAACAAGTCCTTCGGATTTTGTAAGTCTTTCCCCCCATGGACATGGTTGTCCGCCATCGTTTCACAGCTCCACCAACTCCATCAGGTGCACCCTTACCGTGGGCTCTCTCTGAGTAATTCCAAGGGATTTGCTTGAGCCCCCAGGTATAGGGTACACTGCTGAGGAGGAAACAGTTTGCCCTATTTCGATACTGTGTGACTGGACCGTCACTTAACACATGGAGCGTGTCAATCTTTTGGACCGAGTTTTGCATCATTTCCTGCATTACAGGTTTGATATGGGCCCACGCAGCCCGTTCATTATGGCTGAGAGAGTCAGAGATTGTGGCATACGATTGTGAACCTGTTGATGTGTAAGCCACTACTGTGTGGATGGATGCCTGTTGTCGATTTCCTCCAAAATGAAATGCTTGAATCTCTGTGTTCAATTTACAGGCATAATTTTCAGAGAAGTCAACATGTAAAACTATTTCGTTCTCTCTCAGGTTGTCTTTCATTTGCCTGAATTTCTGGGCCTGGTGAAGCCAGTTGAAATGATGGATGGCAATGGCGTCCAACTCTCTGTTGAATTCCTCAACAAGTTTTGACACCGTACCATTTTCTGTTTTTTTTACCCAGTTTTTATATGTTTTGTTCCCAACCACCACGTCTTCCTTCGTCCAGTGTTCTCGTCTGGGTTATAAGCCGCAAGCTTGATTTCATCATAGCAGCACTTTGTGCATGTTCGATTCATACAATGTAAGTCTTCAGTATTACAAGTAATACTTGAGAGGAGATGTGATAGGCTTTTTGAGGAGAGTATACCCCTCTGTGACAAGCTGTCAATTCGGAGCCGCATGTTTTCATGCTGGTAGCAGGCACATGTATTACGATCATTTGATCGGGCTTCTGTGACAAAGAATGGCTTACATCGTACAAACTGTCTATATGATATTGCATGATGTGCTTCACATGTCTGGTTGTACTCTTTGTGCAAATCAACTAAATTATGTTGCTAGTACTCTCCTCTGCATTTTTTCTTTCCTACCAATAATGTCTTTTTTCCCAGGGAGAAGTCTGCTGTTCTCATCTCTGGTCAAGAAGGACTCCACTTGTGTTTTTATTTGTCCAGCAATGTATCCTTGTTTGGACTGTTTTGTTCTTGAGGGACTTTTCCCACAAACGTTCCGTGTCTGTATGAGGCGATGATTCTGCCTTCGAAACCTCTCAGCTTTTCGTTTCATCTGCTTTAACTTGTTTAAGTAATTTCTTATTTTGAATCATTAGCTTCTTCAGCTGCTTTTTGACAGCGGATTTTCTTTTTAATCCCTTGGGTTTGATTGGAGCCATCTCATTGGGGGAATGTATTGGTGTACTGCATAAAAGAGGTACTAGGACTTCATTGACCTCTTCATGGTCAGAAGGTTGATCATCAGCCTGAGGTGGAGTTAGTTCAAGTGTAGCCTTAATGGCCCTGTCCCTTGCCCTACATCTCCTTTTTGAGTTCTTCCATTTTTCTTGAAGCCGCTTTTTTGTTGCTGCTGACACAGACTTCACACTGAGGCTAACAATTTCTCCATTCACTCTTTTCTCCTGATATCTGCAGAAAAAAGGACAAAACCTTAAGCATTTCTGCCCATGTAATGAAACATTTTAGTCATTTAATCATTCTTGGTGGCATGTTATATTTACTTTCTGCGTCTCTCTCAAGAGATCCTCTCTCCTCCTTGGATCTTCATTCAACCTCTCCCTGTACTTTCTTGTCCTATCCTTACTAGTCATCGTCTGTCTGTCTCCCATACCTTCCGCCTGGACCTCAAACTAAACAAATAGAAAACAGTAGAAATGTTTTACTTTCGGTGTACTCAAAAGGTTAGAAAACGTATTATATAAGTAGTCTAAATTAATTTTAAAATGCATCTATCTAGGCCTTATTTATAACCTATGTCCACTGGTGTGACAGCCATTTCCACTAGTGTGACGCTGACTTTACGTCACACTATAGGACAATGCTGTCACACCAGTGGACATTTTCAATTACATTGTCAGTTTGCGGCCTAGCTGTTTGCTAGAGAGCCTTCAATCCAAACTTACAGTGTAAGGTTTACATCATATTTAAATGTAAAATAATATAAATTTATTAAAATGTTCATATCAACAATTTCATTAAGTCACACCAAAGGACAGCGTTATCGGTCCCATTTCTGACAGTGCAAAAAAATAGCAATATTATGATAAATATCTGAGCCAAAACTCACCCTCTGTTCATTGCATGTGGTCCAGGGATGTCTTCTGGAAGTTTCCTGGATAAATAAGGCCCTCTCTCAATAATGGGTCCCCAAATTAATGCCTGTTCTATATTCACAAAATGGTGTCACACTAGGTGGACATCTGTTTTGTGGACAAAATGTAATGTGTCATAAGCATTTGGATTTGGTACATGAATACTTAAAACCTATAGTTTCATAAAGTAAACATTGCTATTATGTGTATAAAAGGTATTTAAAGTATTTTATTGTATTATTTTGTTTATTACAGTAGTTTGAAGATTAGCAATGTGACCCCGGACAGTCACACCAGTGGACAATGTTCATGTTTCAAACCAAATATTTAAATATTAGAAGTATAGAGCTCATGAATTACAGATGGATTGTGATATGGAAACTTCTGTGTAGCAATGCAGTGGGAGTCACCGACTCAGGAAGGAGACAGGGTAGAGCAGGAGCTTCGATGTCAAACACTGGAGGTTTATTTGGAGTTATAGCCGGAGAATTCACATCACAATCACAGCAGTCACGGTGAGACTGCACGGGTGGATTGCCACGTCAATGCTGGAGCGCCTCTCTCTCGTTAGCCCATTTAACTGGTTTCACAGAGTAATCAACATATCTTGATAAGATAGTTGAACCAGTTGGGCACACTGAGTCACTTGCGACCGTCACTTATGGCCTCGAAGATGTCATACCTTGGAGTCCACAAACAACAAAGAAGGAAGTGTCCCAGTGCACCCACAACAACAGACCATCTGTGACTTAGTGTTGACCGGTCACAGAATGGGAACAATAACATTATGGCTCAAGCAGCCTATGTCCTTAAAGGATATAAACAAACGTCAGGGTTGGTCCTGTACGTCATATCTAGGTGTCTAGGTTAATTATTTCCCTAACAGATTGGTTATTGAAGATCAAGATGTTAATAAAAATAGAGATTTTAATAAAACATCACCAGTTATTATATATATTTGTCACCATGAACAGAAAAACAAGGCGTCACGTCAACCACCCAACTACTATGGATTTCCAGCATAAAGACATCATGTGTAACACATTACTCTACAGCTACGTATGAAGCAGTTTGACCCTTTTCATGGCCAAATATGCAGCCAATCAGAGGAAAGAATGTTATTAGAGAAAAATTGCTTCTATCAGCAGCAGGATATTTGCTAAACCATTTTGAAAAATGCTTTAGGATTTATGAAGTCCTCCAGTGTGTCCCCAGCATGACAGGCAGACAGTCGGATCGATACGGACAGCCCTGGAACTTTGAGTCCCTTGTTCTCCAGCAGAAACACGGCTCCACAAAGAGGGGACGCAGCCCCCGGAGCAGTGCTTGCTCAGCAGCTCTCCGTCTGACCGGGGCCCGGGGACCCGCTCCATAATGGGCTTTTAATTGGGGACTGGCAAGCATGGTGCAGGGCCAGCTTTCACAACACATGTTCCATGGTTAGAGTCAGTGTGTAATAAATGGGATTTATGACAGGGTTGTCGCAGAGGGAGTGATATAGGGCCACGCACAGATGTGGAGATCTGTTCTTTAGCAGATATTCAAATTAGGGCCACGTAACATTTCCTGGTTTAATTGTTTTTTTACATTTGGTGTTTTATAGTTGGCAGACAGGGGGGAAGACACAAACTGAAATCTAGAGTGTTATGTAACCATGACATGCTGTTAATAGGATCACACTTAGAGCTAGACGATAACTGGACGAGCAGTCAGATAATCAATCGAGTGAAACAGTGAGTATAAGGCTCCATCTGGACAACATTATAAATCATCACATTTCACAGACAGACTTCCTGATTGAGCTTGGACTGCATTGGATATGTTTACAGATGCAATAAACGCATTATTAGTGACATAAATGGTGTGCTGATCATTACAATAAACTGTCTTTCTACACTGATCAGATTGAACCATATCTTCACTGTGTCCTGGTGTCATGCATTGGTAATCAAATGCTGAAGCCTTCAAAAGAAAATGTAACAATAATAAATACAATGTATTTCATTAAATGTAATGCATTGAAGGTTTGGATGTTACTTGTGTTGGGGTTTGGGATGAGCAAGTTGAGCTATTAACACATTCTAGTAAGACTATGAATTGTGTGTTAAATAGGGCTTGATAATGTGGCAAATAAAAAAGGTAAAACTAGCAAAAAGAAAATAGCAACGTTTTCGGGAATTTGTATATAGTAGAAGTTAGCACTTATCACTCTTGTACAATATTAAACTAACCAGCATGTATATTATTTACAAAAGCGTTTATTATATGGGTAATAAATGATGTGTATGATCTGACAAAGAAGACAGGCAGCTGTGAATCCCTGTATGTGTCGGTATGCTTAAAGGCTGAGTCACCATTATTGTGAGATGCTAACATGTGTCTTATAATGGTGCTAAGAAGATGGTTAGTGGGTTCCCAATACTGACACATGAACTGATTGATGTAACAAAGCCACCTAATGTTACATATAGTGGCTCTGAGGGAATAAAGGAGAAACACTGTGACATACAAGAATAATCCCAATCCACTCGTAGCCTTTTTCCATGTTTTCCTCCACAAACATAAAATTGGTACGAGTGATTTCTTTATAAAATTCAGCAGGTGAGTCAGAGTGTGGTCAATATAAAGGATCACTCCCATTCTGCCAGCTTTTGCTAAAAGGACTGACAGGGTTGAGAGAGTTATTATTGGGTTTTTACAACGTAAAGCATCGTGGGAAAATGAGTCTGTTAAGTCTCTTGAGAGTCACAAGGCGCATTCACACCTCAGTACTTTTCCCACAAAGGTTCATGAGAACTTAGTTCTGATCGCGTTCACACCAGAATAAGTCCCTGGGGGAGGATTAGGCAAATGAAGCCGCTGACGTCACTTCTTCTTCTGCTTTGGGCTTACTGGCAGGCCGCAAACCACTTCACGGCGTATACTGCCGCCCAAAGTCCCCGGCCGGAAGTCCCCGGAGTTGGGGAAGGTTTCAGTATAATACAGTATATATACTGAAGCCTTCCGAGTAAATCGCCAAAACGCCGACACCTCCTCATCTCCACCGCTCCCATGTTTTATTTTGTGTTGCCATAAGTTAGTCTCTCTGCGTTTCTGCGCTGGGCTAATGCTAATGCTAATAATGCTAATGCAAGGATAATAAAATGGCGGCTTCACAAAACTTTTTGGGAGTTTTACGGGGCGTGGTTTGCAATCTGCCCAGCCAATCAGAAATAGGAACCTTTTTCTCCCACGAAAGTCCCTGCTCTCTAGCAGGGACAGAAAAGGGGGTGGAAAGGTTCTCATGAACTAATTTTAGTTCCGGCTCTTTTTGGTGTGAACGCAACATTTCGGAACTATATCGGAACTAAATTGGGTACTAAGTACTGCGGTGTAAACGTGCCTACAGATGACAGTAGGCATGTCAAAGTGCTCTTTTGTGGTGTAAGGACTCCTCTAGTTAACACTACTATCTATATACACGACATTCATAACATACAATGTAGGAACAAACTTTTTGTGTTTTTTGTTTATTCGCTGTTTACCCTTCAGAGTCTTTTGTTCATTTCCCTTCTATGAAAAAGCAGGAGAGTGATGGCTCTGTTCCTGAGGATCCTCCCTCTAACACATGTAGCCTCCTGGAGACACTCAACCTTTTTAAATATTAACATTCCCCCTCTTTTTGTTTTATTCACCAAGCTCTCCTCACATTGTGGGAGTAAAAAGAATAAATAGATATATGTGTGATAATAATTCCTTTCATTTATTATAGCGCTTTTCCAGATGCTCAAAGCGCTTTATAAATACACACATATCATACATGTAACAGTCTGTGGACAATACCCACATGAGCAAATTCAGGTGAAGTGTCTTGCCCAAGGACATAACGGCTTTACAGACGCAGCGGCGGGTTTCAAACTGGTGCTCCCCAACGCCCCCTTGATCTGATGATCAACGCAGATCCCACTGCGCCACTCCGCCCATCTTCACACCTCGAAGTCATCAAGGCGCTTTACAAGTACACATTACACACATATCATACAAGTAACAGTCATGGACTGTGGACAGTACCCTGTTGAGGTCTGCATATTAGGTTGAATACTTAAAACGAAAGTTAATTATAATCAAATATAATCAATTATATTCTTGTATAACCCACAATGAAAATGCTTCATATTTTATGATTTTCTATATTTACAGTATAAACAAAGTGGTTTGTTAAGTTGAGTGTAAGACCTATTATGGTTTATGAGGTGTCCCTGATAAGAGAGGAGAGACAGTTTCTTCTCACAGCAGTGCACAGCTCCTGACTTAAGGAGAAATATACTGAGGCCCCGAAAAGGTGTTTATGCCATAGCCGAGAATAATGTTTTCCAGTCCTGCACACTAGAGGTCATGACCTTTTTACACAAACATGGGAAGGTGTGTCTTATGCCATAGCCACAGAATATGTCTGGACAAGTCCAGTCCTGCACACTAGAGGCCATGCCCAGTTTCCACAAATATGGGTATGGAGGAGGTGTTTTTCTGTCCTGTTTCGAGCATAAAAACACTGGCAGAGAGGGAGCAAACTCGAGAGAGGGAGGGGTTCCCCTGGTATGTTCTCTCCGGGTAAGCTCTCTCCCTAGAGAGCTGGGTTTTCCCTCGGTAAGGTTCTCTCAAACTTGGTAAATATTGCTTAAATGTCTGTTTATTGAATGATGAGTGAATTGTTGGATGAAAGTTTGTAACTGTTAGATCCTACTGACCATTTATGAGGAACTGCCTCTGAATGTTGTCAGGCTATAGATGTGAATGTTAGTCCCGGCGATCCGTGAGGAGATTCCTTTGGATTATGTCTGAAGACTTTAATGTCTAAACTATGAATTAAGGTTTCAGATTAGAAAATGACCACAGCATGATATGTAAGTTGCAGCTGCAGTTCCCTCCTCAACATCCTGTCCATGTGCCCTGCCATAACTGCTGGTAGTGGGCTTGAGTGGTACCCTTGTCTTTCCCATGACGAAGGCTGAATGGACTTGACTGCTGCTGTTATGTTGGACTAGGTAGGTCACCATGCCATATCCTTCTTCGCTAGCATCACAGAAATGATGCAACTTAGCATATTTAGCTTCTCCAAAATGCGCTGGTTGAAAGCATCGTCCTATTCACTGAGCAGCTGCATACTCTTCACCCTGTTAAATCACCGCTGAGCAAGATTATCTGGAACCAGGTCATCCCAGCTAAGCTTATGCCTGCAGAGCTCTTGCAGGATCTGTTTTGCTGGTATTATCACTGGTGCCAGTATTCCCAATGGGTCATAAACAGAACTCACCATAGAGAGGATGTCTCTTCTGGTAGGAGGTTTGTTCTGGATGACGATCTCTCTACAGGTAGTGAATCTTGCTCCAGGTCCATGTCTTTTATTTCAGAATCAGAATCAGAATACCTTTATTAGTCCCACGGAGGGGAAATGTGCGTGGTTACAGTAGGAAAAAGAGCCACATACAGCTTAATGTTACATATGTTAAATATGTGACATGCATTAAAAAGTACTAAGTTAAGATATAATAAAAAATATAATAAAAAATAAAAAGTTACATAATTTAAAAAATACACATTTTACAGTTCTTAGGATTTAGCAGCCAGGTATCTATTACACAGTTATTAACGGCATCTATATATATTGCACATCTAGCACATATTGCACATAGGTGGTTGGTATTTAACAGCAGCAAGTTACACAATTTACAAAATACACACCTTGTCACAGGTATTTGTATTGCCTTTTCCTTCTCTGGAATCGCAGCCAGCACCACTTGACTGTTGATGATCCATTTTGTCAAGTTGAAGCCTCCTTTAAGACACATAGCTTTAAGATCCTTGCACAGTGCCACACCTTCTTCTTCAGAGCCGACGGACTGAAGGCAGTCATCAACGTAGAAGTTGTGTAAGACTGTGTTGTAGCATCAAACTGGTCACTGTTGTCTTTGGCATATTGTCGGAGAGCATAGCTGGCACAGCTGGGCGATGAGGTTGCCCCAAACAGGTGCACCACCATCCTGTACTCTACCAGAGCTTTGCTGATGTCGCCGTCTGGTCACCATAGGAACCGAAGTAGGTCAGCGTCTTCTCGGGGGACCTTTACTTGGTGGAACATAGCTTCCACATCAGCTATAGTAGCCACCGGTTCTTGGCGGAATCTGTTGATGACTCCAATCAGAGTGCTGTTGAGATCCGGCCCCTGAAGAAGTTGTTCATTCAGTGCAGTTCCCAGATATGAAGCACTACAATCGAATACCACAAATATATTGTGTTTTTTAGGATGATACACTCCGTGGTGTGGGATGTACCAAACCTTCCCATCGCTGCGGCTGAGATCTTCATCAGGTACCTTTGTTGCATAGCCTTTCCAGATCATATCACTCATGAAGGTGATGTAGTCCTCACAAAACGAAGGGTTCTTGATAAGCTTCTTCTTTAAGTGTAAGGCCCGTTGTTCTGCTAGTACCTTGTTGTTAGGCATTCTCAGCTCACTGTTTTTCAGGGGTAAACCAATGTAGTAGTGCCTCTCTACCAGTCTGACAGATTTAGAAACATTATCCATACATTTGAGCTTTCCATTTCCAGCTGTTCTTCTTGGTTACTTTCAGGGAAGTCATATTTAAACTGTTGGTTCCATAGCTTATCCAGTTTGGCTACAGATATTCTATTTGATGCAACATATGACAAGCCCTCCTTCGTCGTTTCACAGTTGCCCTCCCTCAATGGTCCATTCACAGTCCATCCAAGCGTAGTTCTGACAGCATAAGGCCCATCACCCATCAGAGGTCCTGATGACTTCCTCTGAGCAGACCAATTTCTGCTTTGATGTGAGGAATTTTCACTCCTCTCAGATGAGGCCAGTTGTCCACGTCTTCCTGCAGTGGAATGTTGCCCTTATTAGCTGGAATAGTCCTTTGAGAAAATACTTCTTGATGCTCCACAAAGTTGCAGCCTTCTAGATGGCTCACCTCTAAGCCCGTTACAACATGGCTGCGAACAGTCTTTTGATCTCCCATCATTGTTAGTAAGGAAAGGCAAGGCAAGTTTATTTATATAGCACCTTTCAACACAAGGCAATTCAAAGTGCTTTACAAAAAACAGACATTAAGAAAATGGCATTTAAAATCAGTCATTAAAAAGAAAAGATAATAAAATAAACATTAAAAGAAAAAATACATGGATAAAAGTTACAGTGCAGTTTAAGATGTGAGTAGTTCAATTAAAAGCAGCGGCAAAAAGAAATGTCTTTAGTCTGGATTTAAAAGTAGTCAGAGTTGCAACGGACCTGCAGGTTTCTGGGAGTTTGTTCCAGATATTTGGAGCATAATAACTGAACGCTGCTTCTCCATGTTTAGTTCTGACTCTGGGGACAGAAAGCTGACCAGTCCCTGAAGACCTGAGAGATCTGGATGGTTCATAATTTTGCAGGAGGTCAGAAATGTATTTTGTTCCTAAACCATTCAAAGCTTTATAAACCAGCAGCAGTATTTTTGAAATAAATTATTTGACACACAGGAAGCCAGTGTGAAGACTTCAGAACAGGAGTGATGTGATTCACTTTCTTAGTGTTAGTGGGGACTCGAGCAGCGGCGTTCTGAATCAGCTGCAGCTTTCTAATAGATTTTTTAGTGAGACCTGTAAAGACACCATTACAGTAGTCCAGTCTACTGAAGATAAAAGCATGGACAAGTTTTTCCAAATCCTGCTGTGACATTAGTCTTTTAATCCTAGATATGTTCTTTAGGTGATAGTAGGCTGATTTAGTAACTGTTTTAATGTGACTGTTGAAACTCAGGTCAGAGACCATGAATACACCTAGATTTCTGGCTTCATCTGTTGTTTTGAACATTACAGACTGAAGCTCAGAGCTAACTTTTATACGTTCTGCCTTGGCTCCAAAAACCATTACCTCAGTTTTATCTTTGTTTAATTGGAGAAAGTTCTGACACATCCAGTCATTGATTTGTTTAATGCACTTACTCAGTGTTTTAACTGGAGAATAGTCTACTGGTGAAATGGTTATGTACATTTGTGTGTCATCCGCATAGCTATGGTAACTTATTTTGTTGTTCTTCATGATCTGAGCCAGTGGTAGCATGTAGACGTTAAAGAGAAGAGGCCCCAAGATGGAGCATTGAGGTACCCCACATGTCATATTTGTCAACTCAGATTTGTATTTACCTATAGAAACAATGTTTTTTCTGTCCTTTAAGGCGAGACACCCCAGGTGAATAGGGTAATTTTTTTAACTTAAAGGAATCAGCTAGAAATGTCTCCAGTTAATTACTTACAATAAGGCAATTGTCCTTTGTATTACAAGTTTTCTGAAATAGCATGTTTAAATATGCAAATTATCCATTATCTCATTAAATATACACATATTTTAACACATTTCAGGAATCGAAATTTGAACTTTGGATAAAGCCAGGTTCAAAATTATAGTTTCATTTTGTAGTCATATTAGTATCTAAGGCTTTTACAGAAGGGATATTGGATATCTCTTTTTATCACTCCATAAATCAGAAAATACAATGTTGTATAATTCAGGCTATGAATGATATATGAACAAACCCTTCTGTAAAAGCCTTCATAATATTGATAGAAATATAACTGGAAAGTTTGGTGTCTCTACGTGCTACTGAAGTTGAAATTTCGAACTCAGAGTAGGAGAAAAAACTCATTTTGAGAAAACGACCTTTAAAGATTGCAGTGAGGCGCTAGCTAAATCCTCCTGTTCTTTGGATGATAGCTTGCGCATCGACGCACTCCGTGAAGGTATTTCATGTTCGGGGTCATTTCTTTTTTGTATAACCTTGCTTCGTGCAAGTGACAATTGTTGTCGTCTTCTCTGTGAACGTTTTTTTCGCCGTTCTTTTGCCATTTTGAGATTTCAATTTCTAGCGGAAAGCTAACCAGGAAGTGTTTTAGCACACCACATGACGCATCTGAACGAATCACGTTGTCAGAAATTGACACCAGCCAATGAGATTTCGTTTCTTGGTTTAAGACCCCTTTGTGCTTTCACGATTGTTTGCTGATACAAAGGAAATTACCATATTTGGATCCGATGAGATTGTGCAGGAGAGACACAGCTTTCCAGCGATACCTCTGTTCACATGATGCACACAGCGGTCGCGGTACTTTATGTTACGTTAGAATGCTACCTTTTGGTGAATTTAGGATAAATCTACAGACGCAAATAGACAAACTATAGTAAAATAAACACTTAAATGTGTATTTTGTATGTTTTCCTTCCAAAAGCCTGAAAGAAAACATGTTATAGAATCAAAATAGCACAACATCTCAAAATTTACCAGTACTTGAAAAACTATGTTTTTGCCTGCCGTGCTTAAGTGCCGTGCTTAAGTAGGATTCAAACCAATTTAGAACTGTTGCCGAAAGTCCCACCCAGTTTTCCAGTCGGTCTAGTAATATGTTGTGGTCAACAGTGTCAAACGCAGCACTGAGATCTAATAATACTAACACTGAAGTTCTGCCACTGTCTGTGTTTAAGTGGATGTCATTGAAGACCTTTACAAGAGCAGTCTCAGTGCTGTGGTTTGTACAAAAGCCTGACTGGAACACATCAAAAAAGTTATTTAAATGCAAGTAATTACTCAACTGTTGAAAGACTACTTTTTCAATGATTTTACCTAGAAATGGGAGGTTTGATATGGGCCTGTAATTGTTCATTACTGAAGCATCTAGATTATTCTTTTTTAAGAGCGGTTTAATGACTGCAGTTTTCAGGGCCTGTGGAAAAACACCTGAGTGAAGAGACTTTTACTATATGAAAAACTTGGGTCCCATTCGCTGCACCATCGCTGCGAAGGGGACCCAAGTTCCCATCAGCAAAAACACGTGGGTTTGCTATCCTGGCTCCAAAATGGTGGAATGAGCTCCCCATTGACATCAGGACAGCAGATAGCTTACACACCTTCCGGCGCAGACTGAAAACTCATCTCTTTCGACTCCACTTCGAGCGATAGAACTATTAACAAAGCACTTATATACTAATAAAGGGCTGGCTTACCTAAAGCCAGTTGAGTAGCACTTGAAATGTTTTTGCTCTATGAAGCCTTATGTACTTATATGATTCTGTTTTCTTCAAGTTTGTATTTTGTTGGTCGAACGCACTTATTGTAAGTCGCTTTGGATAAAAGCGTCAGCTAAATGCAATATAATGTAATGTAATAATATGAAGTAGATCTGAGGCCATGCAACGAAAAACATCTTATCAAGGCAGCAGGAGGAGGATTTCAGAAGTTGAATAATGTCCTCTATGTTTTTATCATTAATCTAATGGAATTGAGTCATGGTGTTTGAATTGATTTTAAGTGGACACAGGGACAACACATTTGCTGTACCTGATACAGAGGCACTGACTGCTTGTCTGATTTTCTGAATGTTGTCAGTGAAGAAGGAGGCAAAGTCATTGCATGTCCTGGTCGATAGAAGTTCAGAGGCTACTGACACTGGGGGGTTTGTTAGACTGTCGATGGTAGCAAACAAGGCACGTGCGTTGTTTTTGGCAATGATGTCAGAGAAGAAAGACTGTCGTGCATTTTTCAATTCCAAATTATAAAGGCAAAGTCTCTCTTTCTAGATTTCAAAATTAACCTGGAGATTTGCTTTTCGACACTCTTTTTTCTGTGGATTTTGATGGGTGTCGTAGAGGAGCGGGGGTAAAGGACATGCTGCCAACCCTGCGTATCGCCTTAGTTTGGTCATTGAACTCCAGGAAGGAATTGGTGCCAACCCTCTGTATCTCCTTCATGTGTTCTGCGATCTCCAGGAGGGTGGGCGAGCGTGAAAGGGTGAAGGGAGAGTAGAGAGAACTGTGGGGTGAAGAAAGAGTATTGTTAGAAATTAAAATCAATGTTTTATGGCATAATTTAGTTAGGACACCTATCATGCTATATTTGAACAATATATTGTAGGGCCATACCTATATAAAGTATATAAATATAGTTTTTTTTTCAAAATGCCAAACAGATCCTGCATTTTAGCCATGCCTCATTTCGCTCTATTTGCTCTTTCCAGCGCTGTTTTTGCAGGGGGCTGATTCTCTGAGCTGCAGCTGACCACGCCCCCCTGCAGGAGAGGGGAGCGTGCTTTGTGATCAGCTGCTGGGCTGTCAGAAGAGGGGGAGAAAAAAAGATCTCAGTCCTCCGTGTTTTATTCTTATAGAAGTAAGAAGAGAAGTAATGGGGCAGAAACCCTCCTTTTTACGCAGCGGTCCAGACATAGACATCAAACGGCGACACATATTCAGTTGCCAGTTACTTTGGCATTAGGGCAGGGATATCTAGATACTTTCCAAGGTTTGACATAATGAATTGTGCTACTTTTAAAGCAAGCAACGATGTTTTCAAATCTGTAATCAAAAAGCTCCTCAAAAACACTATCGAAGCAGTTCCTGCCGTTGCTACGTTAGTTCAAACAGTAACAACGGACTATTTTTCTTAGCGGATGCATGCCAATTTAAATCAATACAACTATTTTTTAAATCAATAAAATAATTTTCTAAATCCATAAAAGCATTTCAATTAATATTGGGAGTCATGTCGTTACTTTGTCGAGAATGTGGCCATGTTATAAGCATGTTATAAGCACATTGCATAATGTGCCTTCATGCCGATCTAGATCCCTCCGCTTCGCGCCGGGCTCCTGATCAGCCTGTCGGTGTTCTTTTCCCCATAATGACCGCGTCGCTGCACATTATCCCTTATATATGATTATATAGAGTCATTATTCATTTGTTTTAAAGCAGGAGGCGCAAACGCTTGCCTCGGGGAGGGAGAAAAAGAGCCACAGCGGAGAATAAACAGAAGGGCAACCATGGCAACCATGCAAGGGAAGTCTTCTTCGCTGCTTTTGTGGCAGACTACAACGCCACTTACAGGCCTGGCATATGTACTACAGCGTCTCCAGCGCTTTCGAGCAGCAATGGCCGACCGTGGCCCAACCTCTCATTCCCCTGATAGGTGGAGAATTGACCAATAGCCATAGCGCCATTCTACTGACGTCAGTAATTCAAATCTGCATCAGTCTGTATCAGATCCGTTGCAGCCCCTTTTTTAGAGATTTGGGTATGGAGGAAAATAGCAAGGGTTGTGTTTTCTGACACTTGGTGAGTTCCCTGGAACACCGGGACACATATTCATGTATAAAAGACGTACAAAAGTGCATTTTGCATGATAGGTCCCCTTTAGTTTAAACATACCATTGTGGTGACCAGAGATGGGGTCGTTACTAAAAAAATGTAATATATTACATATTACTTTTAAAAAAAAAAGGAATATATTACACTACTTCGTTACTCTCTACATAAAGTAACTTGTTACTTTACTCGTTACTTTACTCTTTACTTTACTCGTTACTTTACTCGCCGAGCACGTACGAACTGCGCATTCGTGAGTGGCAATAACGCTCCTTACCAGCAGGCGGCGGTAGTGTGTATTCGTCATTCAAAACAGGCAACAACCGGAAGACAGAGAAGAAGAACAGACTACGTGATATAAACACACAACAAATAGCGTGTGCGTTAGCTTCACCTTAGCATGTGTTCTTTGCAGGTGTTTGTTGAGGTTTGACATGGTATTTACAGCAGTGGATAACAGCTTCTGGCCTGGACACAGTTTGCACCTCACCGTCACATTCCTGTCTATTACTACTTTGTAACGCGTTACTTTGTTACTTTGTAACGCGTTACACCCAACTCTGGTGGTGACCACCTATTAATACACTGGGACATAATTCACACATGGAACTACAGTTGGGGGTATTGTTTCCACACGGACATATATGTGGTTGTCTATATATATTGTGTGCCCTCCTGGCAAGACCTGCTGGGTAGGGATGAACCCGATTGCTACCTCATGGGGTTGTTTCTTCGGGGCGTGCGGCTGGACCCCGTCTCGCCTCGACGGTTTCGGACGTCGCCCATGCTGCCATCGGCCCGTGGGTGGCACGCTCCGGAACCTGTCTGGCCTCTCCTGCTTCCCGGGGATAACTCTACACCTGCTGAGGACTTCGTCTTCGACTGTGGCTGGATTGCTCTCCTTCCTCCCGGGGAGACTGCTCCTGCAACACACTCTCACTCCATAATCGTCCAGGAGCGACGTTTGGTCAGGGTCCCGTGGCGTGCAGTTGTGACGCTCCTAGGCTCCTTAAGCTTCATAAAGGGACGCAAATAGCTTTCAACTGATTGCAATGTATTCCCATCTGTGGCGGGATTTGACGCTCATGGAAGCACGGCATTCGTTTGTGTCGGCTACCCTTAAAGGCAATGTGAGCGTCCATTCCCATTGGATAACGGAGAATTGTACACCCGGAAGTAAGTATTCCCCTTACTGTCGATTGATTTTACAGTGATATCTGCACTACTCATCGACTAAAAAACACGAGATTATCCTTGTTAATTACACAACTTTGATTGGTTTAAATTGTGTGCAATGCTTTTGTATTTTTCCCCTTCGATTCGGAGAAACAAATATTTTTTCGGAATAAAGGATGGCAGAAGACACTACACTACCCAGAATCCCCAGCTATCGTTTGCTAAGGTCCCGCTGCTGACATGATAGCAGTCATTTAGTGCGCATATGTGTAATTGAACCCATGATATCAAAATCTCACTCCAGCCAGGTACCCAAAGTTGGCAACCCTGATATTGACCCAAATCTGACTCCATAGCAGGGGAGAAACATGCCTTGAGCATGTGCAGCATCTACATGAGCTCTCCTTGGTCTCCTGCACTCGTGAAACTCTGGCCTGCTCTCACTCGCGGAGACATTTTAGGAAGTGAGCGTACTGTGTCCCAGTAACGCCAAATCTAATTGGTTACACCCCTACTCGTTTATGATTGGCCGTTGTCTAGATTTAAACCAAGAAGTACTTTTTGTCCCTCTCCAACATGATGAAATATGGCTGTGGAAACGCCTCACGTAACTTACTTTACTAATGATTGTTTTAATTAAAGACATGCTTTTGTATTCTGTGGTTATTCCACAAGAGCCGTCCTTACTTATAAATGGATTGAGTTTTTTAGATAATACATTTTTATACATATTTTTCAAGTATTCAAACTATTTTATTATAAAGATAAGAACCAATTACCTTTTCGGTCTTGACATATGATAATATAAAATGTAGCTTTCAAAAACTGAATTTGGAATTAATAATTTGATTACTTTTGCAAAATATTTTATTCACAAATGTCGCTTTTTCAAAATGTCCCCAGTTTTTATTGCCTTTCTCAAAGAAATAATACTATACAAAAAAGTATAAAATTATGCAAATGTATTGCACTTTAATGTTCATCATAAACATTCCCAAAAATAAGCTGAGGGCATTTGAACACAAAAAAAAAGCTATATAACTTATTATATTAACTATATAAATAACTAATTAGATAATTATTAATTATTTATATCATAAACATGCACCTACAACTACAATAAGCATGTTAATGTTAGACTAATACAGCTCCGGCGATCCACTAGCACCCCCCTCCCCCCCACGGTGGTTTTGAAATGCTCACGATTTTGGCTGGCAAGGTAGGCAGGGTTGGCAACAGAGATGGGTGTAACCAACACACTCTCACTCCCTAAGCGTCCAGGAGCGACGTTTGGTCAGTGTCCGTGGCGTCCAATTGTGACGCTCCTAGGCTCCTTCAGCGTCATAAAGGGACGCAAATAGCTTTCAACTGATTGCAATGTATTCCCATCTGCGTCGGGATTTGGCGCTCATGGAAGCACGGCATTCGTTTGTGTCAGCTGCCCTTAAAGGCAATGTGAGCGTCCATTCCCATTGGATAACGGAGAATTGTACACCTGGAAGTAAGTATTCCCCTTACTGTCGATTGATTTTACAGTGATATCTGCACTACTCATCGACTAAAAAACACCAGATTATCCTTGTTAATTACACAACATTGATTGGTTTAAATCAGGGGTGGGGAACCTCCGGCCTCCGGGCCGTATACGGCCCGCGAGACAATTTGGTACGGCCCTCGAGGTAATTTATAAACACACGCAAAAAATAAAAAAATGAAAGAAATCTAGACCGCAAAAAAATTAAACAAGCGAGTGCCTGTTTTTCCTGGCCAAGGTCAGGGTCCTTGAACACAACACGAGCCAAACGTGTCATCACGTGGTATATGACTGACAGGGGTGCAGTTCTGACGGAGAGCACCAGAACGCCACTCCAGCATTTCAGAAATTGCAGTACCGATAAGTCCATACACATGCCGCAGTTTCTGCGTGTCTGTGTCTTTAGTTGAAAGCCCAGTGGCGATCTGCTCATCTGTCATACTGATCAGACAGTCAATAACTGTGTTGTTATCATTAGCATCTGGTTAGCTAGCTATGCTAACGAATATAAGAAGCTTTTTCTACAACCAGGGAGGTAAAGGCACATCTTTATATGATCATTATAGTTTTAAAAAAATAAGAGAATAAAGTAAACAGGTATAAAATACTATATGACAGTTATTAATAAAGAAGAATACAGTTTGAAAGGGGAGTGATTTGTCAAATATCCATAAATTAAAAGAAAATCTGCTTACAGTTGTGTTTGGGTGTTGAGAGATGTGTTGCTCTCAAAGTGCACCAGATTGATGCTTTTAACTTCAACATTTAAAAAAAATCTTCCCAGGGGAGCACGCCACACCCTGCATGTGCATGCATACGCGAGTCATGGTGAGATATCTGGATTAAGAGGTTGCTTTTTCTTTGCACAGAATGAAATGAATGGGCTGTGATTTTAGTTTTTTTAAGCAGAGGTGAATAACTTGTACGGCCCTCTGAGGATATTGTAAAAATTGAAATGGCCCTTGAGAGGAAAAAGGTTCCCCACCCCTGGTTTAAATTGTGTGCAATGCTTTTGTATTTTTCGCCTTCGATTCGGAGAAACAAATATTTTTTCGGAGTAAAGGATGGCAGAAGACACTACACTACCCAGAATCCCCAGCTATCGTTTGGACTACACCATGTGCTCTGTTTGACAAACTCCGTTTTTTTTCACCATTCATTCCAATGGCTGGCGTCTATGTCACGTGATCTTCAAATTTCTCCCTGCAGAAAAAGAAAACATGGCCAAACTTCGTTTTATTCTCGGTGGAAAATGCCTATTTTAAAGTTAGTTTGGCCATTAAAATGCGTTTTGATGTCATTTGATGCGAGAAATATTAGTTGTTATTTCAGATTACTTCAGGAAATCGCGACGTTTTCATTGTTACCAAGGTGGTTGCTAGGGACGCTGCTATCGATATTATTTCTATTATGTTGTGTAACTGTTTAATGGTGTTATCTTTATTGCTACCCCTTTCCCCGTCAATGTATAGTGTTGGTCCACAGCGCAAACATATTAGTTTAACAAAATCCGCATCTAAAGATAGCCTACGTTATTTTCCCCTGTGCAAAAATAATAATAATACTTTATTCCGAGTGTGCTTGCTTTTCTCTTTGAAAGTCATCACATACCGGCATTGTAATACACGGTTCGGCTGCATTAAATATTACATATCTGCCGTAGTTCTCTATTTATAGAGCCCTGATGAGAAGACTTCTAGACAAACATGAGGAACTGAAAACGTGACGTGGATCATAAATATATCAACCATTAAACAACATCTTACATTTCTTTTCACACAATACGTCTCCTTGCAGTATCAACACTAATTCGGCTCACTTTTATATTTGATCCAATTGGTAGATAGGCTGTATTTACACCATCAAGGTGCACAGCTGATATAAAGGTACACCTAGTGGTTAAAGCATGTTATTGAATTTCATTATTTTTATTATTAGATATTAATAGGATCCCTATAAAGTATATTCATTACTCGTTATTCTCTACTAATAGTTAATTAAAGACTGTATATAATGACTATTTTGCACATCCCTTTCAATATTTCAAGATTTTCTAAGGTTTATTGACATATCATATAGGCCTACACAACTGCACTGAATGAAAAACTTGGGTTGCAGATTCCTCAATAGTGCATTACAAGACATCTATCAATATGTGTGCATACCTCCAGCAATGTTAACTATGTTGAAGCACTTATTTTAACTGATATTATACATAATGTATTATACTCTTATAAGATGTATGTAGATATTTCATCTCCGGCCTTGTCAGGTATTGAACAATCAATAAATAAAGAACACAGAATTGTTGAATATAAAACACAGAATTTGTGTGATTATACTAAATGATTTTCAAATAAACACCACTGCATATTTAACTGTAAAACATGCTGATGTAACGCAAATGTTCCAACTTGGGATCAATAAAGTATATCTTATCTTAAGATGATCGATGGCTACTGCCATATTTGCAAAATGTGCCTCTGAACCTTGACAAGTGCATGTTTCAGGCTTATCAATGAATGTAATGTTATCATGCAACAGGGGTCACAAACATAAGACCAGCTGTTAAATAAAGCTCTTCTGACCTTAGCTGGCATGTGTGTATATATATTAATACTGCCCATTATGGGCACAAGCAATTTTCACCCATTTATTAATTATATGTTTTAAATGTGAGTGTTTCCTATCCCCTAAACCTCCAGGGATGTACACAGTTTAATACTGGCAACTTCTAATTATGGGAAATACGAAAACGTCTTTTAAAACTACAACTCCCAGTAGAGACGTGCCATAGAGAACATGTTGCGAAACACAATAGCCAGCATGTGTAGTTCTGGGGACGGGGTGGGGGAGGGGGGGACGCGGTGGACCCGTTCAAATCCAGTTTTGGACAGTCTGCCGTGGTTCCATCCCATTTCAAGTGCTGTTCGAGAATCGGCTTAACCCTCGGAGCACACTCTCCAATCACAGAGCTTGAGGACTATCACGGGGTTTGTCAAACAGAGCACATGGTGTAGTCCAAACGATAGCTGGGGATTCTGGGTAGTGTAAAAGATGGAGTAGGCAGTGTCGAATCTAGCTCCCGTAACTTTTATTCATTGACTATTTTAAATCCCCATAGTTTTGCCTTTGGCCATCTCCAGGTGGATAATTATTCCTCTCTGAACACTCTGGTGCTGGATTTTGGCTTCCAAGCAGCAGAGATCGGGCAAGAAGGAGCAGTCTACCGTGCCGGCGGCAAATGGCGGTGACTTCAACATGGCGGCCTTGGCTAACCAACTGGAACAACACCGGAATGCTATCTCTGCGGATTTCAAGGCTACTACATCTACGCTCGAAGCCAAGCGAGACTGCATTCAAACCATAGTCTCCGATCATACATACAATTAATTCGCTTGAATCCAACGCTAACGAACAAGACGGACGCATACAAAGTTTGGAATTGATGTGTGCTAAGCTAGCTGAGAATAATACCAAGCTACAAGCTAAGTTGACGGACCTCGAGTCTCGCACCCACTGTAACAATATCAGGATCATTGGTCTACCTGAGTCCATCGAAGGGCCTCACCCCTCCACCTTCTTTTCTGAACTTCTGGCTGAGGTCCTTGGTGACAGCGTTTTTGAGTCTCCACCGGAGTACGACAGAGCGCACCGCACTCTCCAACAAGCCAGGACCGGGTCAGAGACCGTGGTCATCAGGCTCCACAGATTCCAGCAGAAAGATAAGATCATCCGTGAGGCCAGAGCTAAGAGAGGCAAGCTGCAGTACCGTGGGACCCCCATTGCAATCTACGAGGATTATCCTTCTGATAGTGGAGCAGCGCAGGGAATACCAAGAGGTGATGTCTGAACTTTACCAACGGGGCTTCAAGCCCGCACTACTTTTCCCTGCGAGGCTTAACATCACACAATAGGATGGGGCCAGGAAGAGACTTTCCTCCGTTTCTGAGGCCAAGGACTTTATTGCAGCTAACCGATCTGGTATCGGCTCTCATGCCTCCTCCTCCGCCTGACTGCTGCGGTTTGGTAACGTTAGCCCAGTTTACTAGCCTTACTGGCTACCTAAGTAACTTGTCTGACCTATTAGTTCACATGGGTTCTAATTATGCCATTAACACGCAGACAGACATTTCTTTTGCACTTTATTTTATTGCCTATTATGTCTCATTTATCTGTATCGATAAAATACATTGTATTTACTTTTACTGCACTAAATTGTATGTGTGTTCTGTTGTCTGTGGTTTGGTATTTGCATAGATTTATCTGCATAATATTTGACAATTTCCTATTCACTTACCCATCCACTTGTTCTGTGTGGGATAATATGGGGATGGTTTACTGTTTAGATAGGGACAAGCGTTAGTGTAATTACATAGATCTAAGCCAGAGTGCTTGATTATGCTGTGCATTTTGGGTTTAGCTATAGGTATGGCCACATGTTTTTTTTTTGGGGTTTTTTGTTTTGTTTTTGTTATTATTATTACTATTATTATTTTTCATCGTCCTCTCTTTCGTCGTCTTTCTCCTGTGTATGCAAGACAGTGTTTGTCCAGGTAAACGTGTATTTGAAGAACTTCCTAGATGGTGTCTGCCATGACAACGACAGGTAGAGGAGTGCGCCTGATTTCCTGGAATACTAAGGGCATGAACAACGCTACTAAGATTGGTAAGGTAATGACACGGCTGCAACATCTGAATGGGGATGTCATATTGCTGCAGGAAACTCATCTTAAATCTTCTGATACCCTTCGTATTAAAAGGGCATGGATGAGTCACTTGTTCCACTCAAAATTCTCCCACAAAGCCAGAGGGGCAGCAATTATTATTCACAAGAATGTCAGATTTGAATTGACAAATTCGATATCAGATCCTAATGGTCGTTATGTCATAGTTTCGGGCATGCTACAGAACACACCAGTGATACTAGCTTCTATCTCCCAATTGGGATGATGGTAATTTTTTTGTGAACCTCTTTGCTCAAATTCCCAACGCCGACAACCATCATATTATTATGGCTGGTGACTGGAATTTGGTCCAGGACGTGAGTCTCGACAGGTCATCGCTCACACAAGCCACTCTCTCCAATTCGGCCAAGGTAGTACTGCACAATGCATCACGATTAGGACTCTCAGACCCCTGGAGATTTATTAACCCGCAAAGTAGAGCATTTTCCTTCTTCTCGCACAGGCACCACACTTTTACTCAATAACAATTTGATTCATCTAGTCAATTCATGCGAATACCATCCGATAGCCATCTCAGATCATTCTCCCACCTCGGTTGACATGAATTTCCCTCTTGGTATGTCCCCCCCTCCATTATGGAAATTCAATTCTCCCCTGCTGTCAGACAGTGAATTTAGAGACTATCTTTCCACTCAGATTTCTTCCTACATTGAAATTAATGACACTTCCGACGTTAGTAGGGGTATTCTTTGGGAGGCTCTTAAGGCCACTGTGCGGGGACAGGTCATTTCGTACACTTCACGGAAGAGAAAAGATGAAAAGGCTTTCAGAAATCTGTGTTGAGCTTCGCTTACTCAATGAAACATACTCCTCCTCTCCCTCTCTTTCTCTCTATAAAAAACGCCTCCTGCTACATTCAGAACACGACCTTCTGATGACAGGCATTGTTGAGAGACAACTGAGACAGTGTAGGCAGCGTTACTTTGAGCAGGGCGACAAAGCTGGTAGACTCCTAGCTCAACAAGCTCGTGCGGCCAGTGCGTCCAGATTGATTCTCCAAATCAGATTGTCCGATGGCAACCTTACTTCTAACCCAGCTGATATTAACAGGTCTTTCTCGGAATTTTACACCAATCTCTACACTTCGGATTGTCCCCCGATCCCTGCCACGATCCCCAATCCTCTTGACTCCTTAATTTACCCCAAAATTAACGAGAACATCGCTAGCGAATTGGGCGGCCCCATCTCCACCCTTGAGATACATGATGCAATAAAATATATGCAAAGTGGGAAGTCTCCTGGGCCCGACAGTTATACAGTTGAATTCTATAAGGCATATTCTTCCAAGTTAGCCCCGATTTTGGCTAGGATGTACAATGACTCTCTCCAGACAGGGCGATTGCCAGAAACATTGTCCATTGCGTCTATCTCCTTGCTTCTCAAGAAAGACAAAGATCCTACTTTGTGTGGCAGTTACAGACCAATCTCACTGTTAAATGTGGACTGTAAGATACTGGCCAAAATACTGGCTATCCGCCTCCAACGTGTACTGCCAGATATCATTTCGCTGGACCAAACAGGCTTTATGGTGGGGAGACACACTTTTTTTAACACAAGGAGGTTGCTCAATATAATTTTCTCTCCTTCCTCTAACACCCCCGAAGTCATAGTGACACTTGACGCAGAGAAGGCCTTGAGTGTTGAGTGGGGGTTTCCTATTTTCTAGTCTTAATACATTTGGTTTTGATTCCCAATTTATTTCCTGGATTAAACTCCTATATGCCTCTCCATCTGCCTCTGCACAGACTAATGGCATTCAATCTCCCCCTTTCTCTCTCCAACGTGGTACTCGCCAGGGTTGTCCTCTTTCGCCGCTGTTGTTCAATATAGCCATTGAACCTCTCGCTATCTGGCTCAGAAGCCATGATAGGTTTGAGGGCATTACGCGTCATGGCATGGTTCATAAACTGTCTCTATATGCTGATGACCTTCTTCTTATGATCTCGAACCCCTTATCCTCTCTCCCCCCCATACTGTCGATTTTAGATCAATTTGGCCGTGTATCAGGTTACAAACTAAACATTCAAAAGAGCGAAGTATTTTTTGTAAATAAAATGGCAGAGGCACTTCCCCAATCCCTATTCCCCTTTAAAAGGGCTGTGGAGGGGTTCAAATACTTGGGGGTGTTTGTTGCAAACTCTTTTAAAGACCTGTTCCCTAAAAACTTTCAGCCTCTACTAGACAAATGCAAAGCCGATATGTCTAGGTGGGCCCCCCTTCCCCTGTCTCTTGCGGGTCGCGTCAACCTTATAAAGATGGTAATCCTGCCAAAGTTTCTTTACCTTTTCCAACACATCCCAGTGCGCATCAATACATCTTTTTTCACTGATCTTGATAAGCAGTTGAATGCGTTCATCTGGAAAAACAAGCCTGCGCGTATTAGAGGGTTGTGTCTCCAACTCCCTAAATCAGAAGGGGGCCTGGCGCTCCCCAACTTTCGCCACTATTACTGGGCCTCTAATATTAACAAACTCCTCTATTGGGCTAAATATAAACTTTCAGACCCCTGCCCACCTTGGGTACATATCGAGCTGTCATCTTCTGCTCCTTTGCACTCTATAATCTGCTCTCAGCTCCCTGTAGCGACCCATAAACATTTGAGTAACCCAATTGTTACTAGCACCTTAAGCATTTGGCTCCAATTCAGGAAACAGCACGGGTTACATAGAGCTTCGGTTCACAACCCCAATTTCAAACAATCACCTATTCTGCTCATCGTGTACTGACCCGGCCTTCCGCGTTTGGTCGAACAATGGTCTCGCAACGCTTAATGACCTTTACGAGGATGGAGTCTTTTCATCCTTTGAGTCCCTGTCAGTCAAATTCAACCTGCCCAACAGTCATCTCTTCCGTTTTCTCCAAATCAGGCACTTCATCCAAAAGCAATTTTCCTAACCGCCCCCCCGAATCGCCAATTGATAAATTTCTCACACTCGACCCTGATCAAAAGCGCTTGGTTTCAGTTCTCTATGGTCAGATTGGTACCCTGAGTCCGGACCCTATGGTGCCTCTTAAGGAGCTCTGGGAGTGTGATCTAGGTAGCAACATTTCCGAGGATCAATGGAGTGAGGTTCTCAACCACATCATCCATCTGTGCTAGACATGGCCTACTCCAGTGCAAGGTGCTCCACAGACCCTAATCCTATGACTGCACTGTTCGGCCTTCCTCCATCTGAGAATATGCCCATTACTATACGCCGTGTCATTGCCTTCACCACTCTATTAGCTAGACGCTCTATTCTCTTAAAATGGATACATGCTTCCCACCAACACATGATCAGTGGATACGTGATGTCTTACAATGCCTTCAGATGGAGAAGTTAAGATTCTCATTAAAAGGATCTCTGAAATCCTTCCATACTACCTGGGACCCACTATTAGGCCTTATCAAAGAACTCCCTATCACTTCTGACGCTGAGTCGCAGGTAGCTTTCTGAAAAGAAATAAATAAAAGCATTCATATTACTGCTCTTCCGCCATGACCCTTTGTCTTTTGCCCTAGACTACTCTTCTATATTTCCTTTTCCCTCTTAATAAAACCCTTTTTCCTCACCAAGACGACAATGTTTACTATTATTTTCTTCCCTTATACCGGATTCTTACAGACTGTTTTTGCTCTCGACTTTCTTTTTATTTATTTGTATTTGTATTAGCATTATCATTATTATTATTATTATTATTTATGTTTTACTTATGATTTTATCTGACTTATTCAGTTATTTTACTCTTTGGGGCCAACCATACCTGTGGGTGGGGGGGTTAAATGAAAAAAAATGAAAAAAAACTGTAAACAAGGACTCTCTACGAACCTTGAAGTGAATATGGAGCAATACATTACTTTATTTTATTTTCAAGGAGGTCCTTTGTAATGATCCCCATTGTCTACATTTGCTAACTGTAACATCTGTACTGTTTTGTATTGATTACTACTGTTCTTACTTCTTGTCATTTGCTGGATTATGACTTGTTTGCAATAAAAAGATTTGTAAAAAAAAAAAAAAAAAAAGTAATATATTACACTACTTCTTTACTCGTTACTTTATTCGCAGGGCCGGCCCGCCCCTCCCTACAGGCAGATCTTGCAGACTGCGGCGCACCTACAGTGTAAGCGTGCTACAGTGTTGCCTCTGCAAGACAGATAGCTCCTGAATGTTTTCCTATCTGACCGTGGCTGTCCTCTGTCTCCTGCTATCTGTATTTTGCGCAGTATATCTCTGAACGATGGTGATTCCACTGTGCAAATGGGCAACATTTCCTCTACTATGAAGGATGCTACAAGCCTGTCCATCTCTGCTTTGGTTACCGCTCCTCCAAATTCTAATTTGTGTTGCTTCAGGGTCGGCGGCGGCGCACTCACAACATCCTCACTCTGGGTTCGGGGATCCTTAGCTATTAGCTTCACCTTAGCATGTGTTCTTTGCAGGTGTTTTCTTTTAGGTTTGACATGGTGTTTCCATCAGTGGATAACAGCAGAGGTCGCGTTAACAGAATATTTTCCGTCGATGACAAAATGTTTCTAACAATGACGGAAAAATCTGAAGGCAGTCCGTCATTTTGACAGATTAGAACACAATTTGGAACAGCGCCAAAATGTCCACCAGCGGCCCACATTATATTACATCCTTAGTGGCCAGGTCGACTGAGGGCGATCTACTGTACTCTACTGTAGTCTGTAACTATTATTTAGTCATTCGCACCCCTGTCCAGTTGGTGGCGAGTGTGTGTATATTATATTATATATAAGTAGCTATTGTCTAGTCTTGTTTTTGACCTCGTTGTTTAACCAGCTTTAGCAATCGCAAAATGTCACGGCAGCTGATCGTCCGAAGCTTTTTTAATAAGCCCTGTAATTATGATGGTGTGGATAAACGAGGTGAAAAAAGAGGGATTGATGCGGTGGAGGATAAAGGACAAGCCAGTAAGACTAAAACTGACAACGTTCAGCCAGCGGCAGAGAGGCAAGCAAGTGGCAAGGAGTTCAAGCTGGAGTACCAGGTTCAGTGGGAGCAAGAGTTTAAGTAGCTGAGGAGGGAAGATGGCAAAATGTTCTGCGACATCTGTAGAAAAGCTAAGATGAGTAACGGATTTGTCCGAGGGTGCACGACGATGCAGAAATCAGCGTTCAGGCTACAGCAGGTCAATTGAGTTGTTCTTGTAAATGTTTTGTTCATATTTTGATTGTAATTGTCTCATTTAAAACGATGGCGTCGTTCATATTTGCCTGTTTAGGCTCAATGGTCGTGGTGTTGTTAGCGGCCTCTGCCCCCTCTGCTGTCTGTCAGTGCAGGAACAAATAAATCATTCATGTTCGTGTTGACATGAAAAGTGACCACACGGTCGGTGTCTCTGTTCATCTTTTTGTTTCTCCATGCCCTTAAAAGTTCTGTATGAATCATTCAAACATAAATGAATGAACATTTGCTGCTCAGTACCCAAACATAAATATTAAATAGGTCTCATCTCATCATTAAAACATGAAAAATAAAATGACGGATAATAATGGATTATGACGGAAATGTTACGATCCTGTCCGTCAACATGACGGACAACGAAAAAGTCTAACGCAACCACTGGATAACAGCTTCTGGCCTGGACACAGTTTGCACCTCACCGTCACATTCCTGTCTATTCTTCGGACAAACTGAAAATAATGGGCATACCTCCACCCCCTCGAAAGTTATCGCTGACTCAGCCATGTTTATGCAGCACTGCACATGGAGATGTGGACGCGCAGATTACGTACATATAAACCTGCAGCGGAAACCCCTCTTGTCTGTCAGTATAACGAAGTAACGCGTGTCTGTAGTGTGATTACTGAATTAAAAAAGTAATGCGTTACACTACTCCATTACCGACAAAAGTAATATTATTACAGTAACGCGTTACACCCAACTCTGGGTACAACCCTACTACCACCATGATAGATGTCCGGAGTGAGGCCATTAGGTGGGAACAAGAAGGTATGCCCGGGGGTGGGAGGGGTAGGAGTCACTCAGTCCCCTCTGCATTTGGTTTCCAGCACACTGTTCAGGAAGGCCATCCCAACGACAACAAGGCAGGTAACTGTCCTGTAGTTTCTGAGCTAGGTGAATTAAAGGAGATTCTCAAGAAACAATAAGAGCAGCTAAATCAGCTAACCAGAAACCTTGGGGCCCTTAATGTCCCTCGTGACCAGTTAAACCATCACAGCAAAACGGTAATTTGTAGGAGGTGCCAACAGCCAGGTCACTTTGCTAGGGAGTGTAATGATAGGTATGTAGCCCCTAGGCACCAGCCAGCTTCTATAGCAGCGAACTCCAGCACTGATAGACGTTGCCCTCCAAACCAGGTGGGGGTCTCCCAAGACTCGGATCCAGCAGTACATTTGGTGTCCGCTTGCCCGACCATAAGCATATTAATGGGTGGGGTTCAGGTTCCATATCTTGTCGACACAGGGTCAATGGTGTCAAATGTAACAGATTTAAGATTCATGTATATGTTGCAGCCAGAGAGTAAGCGGACACCGGTTCTCTTTTCTTCAGTCGTCACAACTTTATTTTGTATTTCAGAAACTCTGAACATACACTTATCCACTTTTCTACACTGCTCAGCTGCTTCTTTCAACGTACTACCATCAAAACCCAGTACTTATTTACAACCGCAGAAGAAGACGCGTTCTTCTTCTTCTACTGACTCACACGTGCAACTTTTTGGCAAATACTAGCAACAACAATGTGAGTGACATTAGCAATTATTAACTTGTTAAGCCCGAGAGACCCCGGTACCAGGGCCTCCCGCAACATCTTACAGGAAACAGTGTCTGAGGGGATGTTCATTTAATAAACTATGAATGTGTTATATCCATGTAATGGTAAGAAACTCATCTAACTGAGAGTATAGCACACAAACCCACAATGCTAACGCTGAGCCTCTGAATTAGCAACGAGCGAAAAATGCTAACAGATTACTGCACCGAAATTCACTCACAAAACCTTATTATTTATCTTTGCTGCAAATCCAACCCATCGTTTCACATCGTGAGGTGACACCGAATTGAGGGGTACCCTTCATTATCACTCAATGATATGAACTCTCGGAGATAATAACAAGAACAGACATCAAAACATATGGCGCTAGGTAGCTAAAAACGCTAACATGGCTCACCTGTATGGTAGTCTGGTCAAAAGCGGTCTTCAATGGCATTAAAACGATAAAAACGCTGCTGAAGTTAATCCATAGGTTAATTCAATGTGTCTGTGTCACTTTGAATGATTTCTGATAATCCATGAGCAATAAACCTACTTTTCCATTTCCAGATGTCAGAGCTAGAGACAGCTTCACTCTGGTGCAAAACTGGGGCGCGAATCCCCCACCTTTTTGTTTTACCATGTGTGTGAGTGGGGAGATTCCCCTTAGATTCTATTGGCTTTAACGGTCAGAAAGATGTCAATCACCAAAATCGACCAATGGGTTCCAGAGAAACGGTGAAACCCCCATTTCCACCCAAATCACCTCAGAGGTGGAGTTTTTTTTGCTAAACCTCTCTAAAAAGGTCAAATGTCACTTGTTTTGCATCAATCTTGATACAGGGTACTTATTATATGTTGTACTTTGGATTGCTAAAGCTTTTAGTCTACCTTACCATCATCCAAGGGTAGTTTTCACTATAAGTAAACAATTATTTTTGGACGGACACTATAATTTACAGTTTTTTACTATGTTCGATCTGAATTTTCTTTAAAATAAAAAACATCTATATTGATTCTGACTTTTATACATTCAACTCACAGGTTTATCATTACTTTGAGAAAAGAGATTATTAATTTAGAAGGGAAGATATAGTCATTTGTTCTGGGAATGTCATTTTCGAGTCTGAGACCTGAAAAACAGGCTCAGGGCTAAACTGGTTTTAAGAACATTGGATAAACATAAACATTTATTGTGGGGTCCCTTACAACTGGTTATACACAGTGGAAATAAACATTCTGCTCAACTTAGTATCAGGGATCTTATTAATCAAACTCCTTCCGAAATTAACTGTCACAAATATTTCATATATTTTCCAACTGTCACTACTGGATTATTAATAGTATGAATAGCTGCAGGTCTTTAAGAGAGAAAAGTGAGAAACCAGCCATCAAGACAACGACAGGCAGCATAAATAAAAGCTATACTAAACCATTTCAAAGCAGAAATATAATCACCTGACAAATGGCTTAAAACCGCTTCCGTGTTATTTCCCCATGCAGTAGGTGAAACATGAAACTGAAACTCAAAGACAAGTCAGTACAAACAAATAAATTATGAATCTTCTTCATGAAAGAACAGAGACAATAAGCAAAAGACTGGAGGGTAATTACTGCAAGACGTTGGTTGGCCTAAATGTTCTCATTAAAGGTTCAGAGAATTGATACCTGTCGGACACATTGCTGGAGGTGGGAGCCAAATAAAGGCTATTTTAGTAATCATAATAAAAAGTTAATTTACATAAAAAAACCATTATATGCTTCTTTACAGATGTCTCTTTCCCAATGTAAGTCAATAGGCACATTTCTTTTGTGCCCAGTGGTATCAAGTCCCAAAGCAAGGATTGTATTTTCGTGGTTTGGCCACCAAGAAATTGGCTTCAAACCCAGGTACTGTTCTGAACACACCTTAAGGTAGAAACACTGAACCCTACACATAATAATGCAACAAATTAATTTGTCAACTTCCAAGCCTAACAAACATTCATTATTGTTCAAACTCCATGCCTATTTGTCTCACATGTTTTGCGCATAATGCCTTAGCAGTATATTGTATGTGAATAAAACGTAAGCTGAATGAACAAGTGAAAAAAGAGGGCAGCAGTGTGTGTGTGTGTGTGTGTGTGTGTGTGTGTGTGTGTGTGTGTGTGTGTGTGTGTGTGTGTGTGTGTGTGTGTGTGTGTGTGTGTGTGTGTGTGTGTGTGTGTGTGTGTGTGTGTGTGTGTGTGTGTGTGTGTGTGTGTGTGTGTGTGTGTGTGTGTGTGTGTGTGTGTGTGTGTGTGTGTGTGTACCTGTGTGTGTCAGCATGTGTGTTTGCTAAGAGCTCCTGCAGGTGTCCAGCAGGCTGCTGTACAGCGACACATTTGTCAATGTGTGTGTGTTAGTTCATTATGCATGTGTGTATGATGCCCTTTCTCCCACAGGAGGCCCCTCACCAGGCTCATAATGAAGTCCCATGCAAACCAAAGAGAGTGTGTGTTTGTTTGTGCGTGTGTGTGTTCCCCTTGTTTTTGTCCCCTGTCGCCTTTTGAGCCGTGGCCTTAATTGGGAGCCCGAGTGTCCAATTAACGTGGAGCCAGCACAGCCATTTGTGGTGACCAAATATAATGTTTTCGTCCCGCGCAGCCCCCTTCCCCGACCTCGCCCCCCCCCCCCCAGGGGATCTCCTCTTAGCCTGCGAGACTGCTCGGGTTAACAAGTTTCCGCCTGGCGCCTCATCCACTTCACACCTCCAGAGTTTATTTTCCAACCTGTGTCCTTTGTCATCTGTCCTGCATTTAGGTCACACACCGGGAAAAGCAGCGGTTGAGTGGAGGGCGGGGGGGGCTGTAGCAGGGGGAGAACAGTGGAGGGACAGGACAGGCGGGGGGGAGACAAGGAGATGCTAGGGACTCCCTCGGTCCCTACTTCATTAAAACCAAATAAAAACGGGAGGTCATTTATCTCTTTCCCTGCAAAGCCATAAACACAAACACCCCCCAGCCGGAGAGGACACATCAAGCAGATAAAGCCGGCCTGCGATGATAGCTTGTATTCAATTGGAATTTAAGTGAAATTTTAGATTGCTGATATGAGTGGAGGGGTGTGGAGCTTTGTGTGTGAGAGGCAGATTAACCTGCAGCTTCTTTCTGATTTGCTGCTGGGGGAGAGCCATCTCCGCTCAGTCTGAATGATGAGCACGCTGCTTTCATTCTGCATGCCGGTGTGTTCGAGGCACGTCTATAATGTTGTACATCAAACTGCAGTATTTAGGATGTTTTGGGACGATCAGAGGCCAGTCCCACCGCTGAGAGTTTACTTTGGTGAAGTCTGACATATGACTATCAGGACCTGGATCAAGAAACTGAAGTCCTCATCATTACTAACTTAAGTTTTGAGTCATACAAGTCATACACTCTCACTCTGAGGAGAAGTGTATTTAAAACATTTCTAACAGAAACCAGGACAGTGAAGATACTTTTTATATCTTATTAACTTATCGTGTGGATCTGTCAGTGATGTCACTGAGGGCCCAAAGGAGATGAAACCCTCTTTAATGGTCACACATGCAGAGCACACAGCACACACAGTGACATGTGTTCTCTGCGAGGCTTGCTAATGTAAACAAAGACGAGATTACGTCCAAAACACGTCAGGCATTGTTTCTGATAGCAACTTTCTGCGGGTCCGCCGACGTCAGTTCGGATGGAAATCTGTATCCGCTCGTTGTACACCCGTTTTTAAAAGACTTGGGTACGGAGGAAAAGAGAGAGGGTTTTATTTTGTGACGCTGCGTGAGTTCTCCGACGCACCGGGGACACATGTTCATGTATAAAAGACATCACAAAGTGCATTTTGCATGATAGGTTCCCTTTAAATAAAGTGTTGAATTGATTACGGGGAGGGGATCAGGCACAAGTGTTCAGATTCATGATCAGAGGGATTAAGTCCAAATCACCTGTTGCTATACAATGATGTCTGCTTGCTTGTGACTTACGGAACGTCCACACTACAGCTTCAAAAATAGCTTGGAGCTGGGCGTGTCTGGAGCTTGGGGATTTTATTCAAGCAACACGACCAACAACCAATCACATGAATCTCCCGCCCCCGACATACAAAGCAAAAAACCCCGGGGATTTTATGGGAGCAATATATATATAAACTCCCCAAACAGGCAAAAACCTACCAGTTTCACCCACTGTCTCTGCCACCTCCCCCCATGCCTGGTTCCTCTGGTTTGTATCCCGGTAGGTGAAGAGGGTCTGGTCATACAAAACCGGGTGATTGCTACGGCGATAGTTAGTTTCTCCTCCAACTTTTTTTGAAATATAGAAATGAACGGCGGGATATCTCTCCAAGCTTAGACGCGGTTTGATTGGCTACGGCTTCAGCTGTCAGATTTTCAGAAACGGGATTTGATTGGCTGGCGCTGGCTACTCCGGCGTCTCCGGCGAGACGGCGGAGACGGACCGCTCTGCTACCCACAATTCAGTTCGGCGAAAAAGCGAGGCAACGTGACGTCACCCCATTGAAAGTGAATGGGCAGATTGGAGTTTTCGACGCTGTCGACGCTGTCGACGCTGTAGTGTGGACGGGCCGTAAGGCTACCAGGAACCAGCCAGCTTACAGCTAGTGTGCTTCCTAATATCTGCAGAGTAATGGGGTGTATCATTATGCTTAACTGACAGGGAGAGGCTCCGACATTGTGCCAGTTGTAATTGGATTACAATATACTCTATTTAACCTTAATTAGTCAATGATTGGCTGTGACAGGCCAATCCCTGCTCTCCTCCATCCTCTTCCTCCGGCTTCATCTCCAGGCAGAGTGGGACCAAAGAGAGGAAGTGAGTGAATCATCACTGAACTACGTGTATTACGACTGTGCGTTTCCTACTTCCTGGCCATTCTTCTGGAACTCCCTTCCCCCCCCCCCCCCGGCTGAGGGAGCTCTGCCTCTGCTGTTCATAGAGCTAATATCCTGCCATCAGTCTGTATTACGAACACCTGGTGATCCACTCACTAACACAGTGTGCTTTGCAAATACACAACACTATCTACAAGCTATACAAAACATATCAAACAGACACACTACAGTTTGCTAACAAACCATGTTTCAGAGACAGATGCAGCAAGTACAAGTACACAGAAACATGTTCTAAGAATGCATTGGAGAAGAAGCATGAAGTAGCATTACATGGAAACTGTAGTTCAGTACTTGAGTAGATATACTTAGTTACTTCCCACCTCTGTGTGCTGATGGAATTAGTAGTGTCAAAATGAATGTGTGAAATGATGCTGGATTTACTATGTGAATCAGGAAACTGTTGGACCCCCATAAACGATTGTTTTAGGATTTTATTGTAAAATATGGAGGAGGAAACATGGCAGCTGTGTCAGTGTGCATACTTGTTAGTGATCACACCCAGCATTAGAAGTAAATTTGGACAAGTGGTCTGGGTCTAATTAGTGAGGAAGGCTCTCCTCAGCACGCCCCCCTGCTGGGATCTTGGCTGATGAGACGGCTGGATTTCTACATGAGCCATTCTTCCAGTCCGTGTTTCTCATCTGCTGTGTGGAGCAGGCTGGAGGGGGGCCGAGGCTGGAGGGGGGCCGAGGCTGGAGGGGCCCGCTCCTTCCTGTCCCCTGGGGGGCGGAGAGCAGCACTCATGAGGGATCATCCACAGATGAACTCACACTTGTACCTCATTTTACTCAACATGCTCCTCATTCATCATACGGGCACCAGTGGTGGCGCTAGGGGTTGGCTACTTGGGCTCAAGCCCCGGATGTTTTCTGGAAAGCCCCGGATGTTTCACTAACAAACAAAAAAAAATGTTACATTTATTTATTTTTTTTTATATTTAAAACGTCTCGGGAGTAATGTGCAGTACCGGAGTCCACCAGAGAAGCAGCCACTGTGGGACATTAGCCTGCGTACTGCGTAGCCTGCCCTGAAGAAGAAGTGATCCTTCCTAGTGCCTGACAAGTTTTAAGCTAATAGCCTATACAGTTATGGATATTAGAAAGTTATTTTCATCGAAGCAGGCGCCACAAGCTGCAGCAGTATCAGCAGCTGACAAAAATGTCATCACCAGCAGTGAAGAAATGGATGATGTTTCAGGTTTGTTAATCTAATGGTGATATCTGCACTCTGGCTGCCTGAGTAAGAAGTGAAAAAGAGTGATGTAACGTTAATGTTATAGCTAGTAAACATGGAGTAACCACACTAAGTATACCTTTATATGTTAGTATGTATACAGAACATGACTACAAATTATCCTAAGGTGTAACGTTAACCCTTCATACCTCAGTCTACTTTTAAGACACTAAAATAACGTATTCCAATTTTTATTTTGTTTTCGCGCGTGGAATTATACCGGCTCTCGTTTCAGTACACATAACAACAGAACTGACAGGCAACCCTCTGAATCAGACTCCGATTGGCTGTGACTGCATCCACTCAGAGTGTCCGATTCAGAAACGTGACTCTTACACTCTTTACGTCACAAACAAGATGGTGGATGAGAATAGATCTATAAAACGATAAGCAATGCGCCAGAATCAAGGTAAAACTCTACGCACATTCGTTTCACCTTAATAAGTAAACGACTATTTGAGTGAGTTAAGGCATTAGTTTGCTTCATTAAAGGGTGTTAATGAATAAGTGTTCTCCAGTGCCTTTTGTCCACCTTAAGGTGTTATTAAGGTAGGGTTAATGTTGCTCTCAAAGTGCACCAGATTGATGCTTTCAACTTCAATATTTAAAAAAAAATCTTCCCGGGGGAGCATGCCCCCGAACCCCCCGAGAGGAGGCGACGACCCCCCTAAAGGATGTTCGGTCCACCACCCACTTATAAAAAATAGCACTGTTCATTTTATATACATTTTACAAAATGTTATTTGTATAATTAAATCGATCTTTTGTTTGTTTTATCTGAGTGCTTCAGGGAATACCTCGAAGGCCCTGACGGTTCACCACTGGCTGACTGCACTGTCTGTACACGCACTGCGGTGACCACACTGTTCACTTTCTAAGTCCCTACTCATGTACTGCCCCCCCTCCCGTAAGGCCAAGTCCTTTCTATATTTATGACTATAAAATGGTGCATGATGATGATCCTTCTGATTGATATGACTTCATAACAGGGGACATTAAACTAATGTCTGTTATTGTGTCTATGTGATCAGGTATAGTGCTGTTTAAAGCTAAAGAGTTTAGTGTACGAGGTTATTTCAACATATCCCATCTGTGTGTTTTATTCCATTTTTTTCAGTCAAGTCTGTCATGCAAATATAGTTAAAAATAATATTTAGGCCAAAGCTTGACCCTTTAGAATTTGTTTTCTTTTTCTTGATTCTTTGTTTTGCTTAAATATACAACATTAACATTAATTATCGCAATCTAGTCAGGAAATGACCAAGTTAAAATAATGTTGAACTCAGACAGCCAGACGGATGAAACCCTGCCCGTTACGTCCGTCCTCTGTGACTTTGAGTGTCCTGTTGCAGCACCACGCCCTGTCCTGCTCTCACAGGTCAACAGGAAATCTAAAACATGGGTGTGTATTTGAATGTCCCTCTCCCTAACTGCTCCGCTGTGATGACCTCTGCCACACCGTGCATCCCCATGATTGAATCTCTAGCCTAATCCAGTCCCCCCTCTCTGGGCCCCCCCACACCTTTGCCCCTAACCCCCCGACACATGTGCATGGCGCTCTGCGTGGGTTAGCGCTGGGCTAAAGCTACCTGCCTCTCACTTCCGCGGGGCGGCAGAGGTCTTAGGGAATGTATTTTTTTGAATGACATCCATATTCTCAGCAGCATGGGAGAAAAAGGAGAGGGGAGGGGACTCTGGGGTCAGGGGGTTAAAGCAGGGAGAGAAACTGCACTCCTTTGGGTTTGAACTTCAACTTGACCTCTGACCTCCCTCTAGCTGGCTCGGATATCAAAACAGAGAACCATCTGCCTTTTACTGTGGGGCCGCCGGGGAGCGCGGGGTTAATATCATACACTTAGAGAGCAGAATACAGACTGCAATTATCTGCTACCCTCAGACAGAATCCTATTCTTTGATCCTGGAGTCGCGACAGATGGACGGGGGCCGGTCACTTCCCCTCTCTCTCTCTCTCTCTCTCTCTCTCTCTCTCTCTGCTGCCATTCCTCCGCAAAGCCATTCTGGAGGGCAGGGCGAGCTAGGGTGAGGACATAATGGTGAGAGAGGGCGAGTAAGGGGCAGGGGGAGGGGGAGAAAGGGTGTGGGGTGAGGCGAGGTGGCAGGGTTGTGTCAGGAGAAAGGAGGTGGAGGGAAACCTGAGCCTGGCTGCCTCCTCCTCCTCCATCCATCCATCTCTCCACCCATCACAATGGCAGAGGAGGAGGAGGAGGAGGAGGAGGAGGAGGAGGAGGAGGAGGAGGAGGAGGAGGAGGAGGAGGAGGAGGAGGAGGAGGAGGAGGAGGAGGAGGAGGAGGAGGAGGAGGAGGGAGCTGTAGCTCCTGAAAGCACCTTAAAGCTGCACCAAAGTGTCACGACCTTGGTCTCAGGTGAGCGCATGGAGAGCAGAGGCTTGTAGTAACACCGACTGACTTCCTCTCTCGGCTCCTGGGTCTGTTTAAAGCCTGCAGCGCTGCCCTCTCTCAGCTCCTTCCTCTCTCAGCTCCTTCCTCTCTCAGCTCCTCCCTCTCTCAGCTCCTTCCTTTCTCAGCTCCTTCCTCTCTCAGCTGTGACTCCCACCAGCATGAAGTTACAAATACGCTCCTTTTTGGAACATTAGGATTCTTTATAAAACACAGCTGGGGCACCCACCAGAGTATTAATTAAGAGGCGTGCATAAAATATTAGAAATACAAATTACACAAATTACAATTCACAAAAAGTTCCCGTCTAACAATAAACAGTATTCTATTGGACATTGTGTATTGCACCACATCGCATTTGACCTTTGGAAGAACATGAAAACAAACTAGAGAAACTTTTCTAAAGGTATAACTTTCTAATGGAGTGAGAGAGAGCCCTTTTGTCTTCTGATGTATTCTTTGAAAGCAGGCAAAGCAGCTAGCAGCTAGCAGCTAGCAGCTAGCTGCTAGCCTCACTATGTATGCTAAGCTAACACACCATGCTCCAGCTGCACTAAACAGAGTCAGTCCTGTATGTGATGTGATCTTTACTCACTGATGAAGATGTACACTCATCTGATTGCACATCCTTATGATCAGGCTCTCCTAACCCTTTTCTAATGTAATATTGATTATAATGAAACATTTGAAAAGTCTATAAATACTTCCTAAGTAGTCCTGAAATCATCTGAAAGCCACAAGACATTTTCAATCTTTTCCCAGATGAATGCGCTGATGTTTTTGTCCTTCAGATAAATACATTATTAATATCAGAGCCACATCTCCAACCCAGATCATCATGCGCATACATCTGCGGAAGACAATATTGGGGTTAAAAGATCCGTTAAGTGTATTCCCCAAATCCGGCACTTCCATGTACAAGTACCCAAACACACACACACACACGAGTTTCCATGTAGTGTGGGGCCCAGGAGAGCTGCTTCACAGGGCAGAGAACCAGCCCCGCTCATTTAATTACGGCCTATCAGAGTGCAGCTAGCCGTTTACATGGAAAGTGGGATGAAGCGGGCGCTGGCATCGAGGGCCGAGCACACGGCGATCTGGAACGTTCCTCTCTACTCGCTGTGGTTTATCTCACAGCCCTGTATGTGGAACACAGGGATTCAGAAAAGGAGACCACGTGGAATTCACTCCAATGTCTTCTTGCGATGACACACCATGAGGCCTTGTTATGTGTGCTTAAGTGGAATGGTGGTTAGATTAAAAACAATATGAATAAAACATAATTAAGATTAGTTTCGAGATCTGAAAGTGTTTAATACAGGAAGTGTTTCCACTGAGCGTGGGGTCGCCTGGCTTTCTACTCAGAGGAACTGTGACCAGCAGAGGTGGCTAGTAACTAGGTACATTTACTCAAGTACTGTACTTAAAGGAGACCTATCATGCTATATTTAAATGATATAGTGTATGACCATACCTATATAAGGTATATTTATACATTTAATTTTTCAAAATACCAAACAGATCATTTTTTAGACATGCCTCGTTTCGCTCATTTTCGCTCTATTCCAAGCCCGTCTTTGAACATTCTGAGCAGCAGCTGACCACGCCCCCCTGCAGAAGAGCAGGCATGAGCCGGCGAGAGTCACGTTACCATGCTTGCTGTGATTACGAGTGTGGAATAAACATGTCATCTCAGAGCAATGCATGTGTTCAAGCATACTATCAATTTGATCCAGAAACTGACCCTGAAGCAGCGGAGGTTTTGGTGGAGGTGCAAACATCTCGGTTGCAGCAGGACGTTTCTGAATGGTTAGCTGACGATCTGTTGTCCCTATTTATTTTACTCTGTTACGATGCTTTCTCCTTATTCCGTTCATATTATGGCTAATTAGCAAGAATGCAATGTGTACAGTTTGTAACGCAACAACAGCGATATATATATATATATATTTATAAAGGGAGACATTCATATTTTCAGCATATATACAATGGCCTCATTGCGTTTAATAGTTTACAGTCCTTTTCTTCCAACATCCTGCAACAACCGTTGGAAAGTTGAATAACTTAGGATGATAAAAAGTATAACTCCAACAACACCTCAGTTGTCAGCAATGTGTGTAGTTTCATGTGTTTATAAAAGCACAGTTATTGACTTCTTTGTGCAAATTGCGCCACGATGCCTTCTGAACGGAGAATGTGTGCTGCATGGAGATACCACAGGTAACATTTTTGATAGCTTTACTAAGTTGTCTGTTTAAATACATTTTTCACATGTCATTCAATATATGTTTATCACAATGTGTCAAGACGGATGCAGTAACTTGAGGACTCTGTAACCTGTATGGTGGACCATCCTGGATTGGAGCCTGTGTGCCTGAATGTGTTCTCCCTGCAGAATGCATTGCATATTTACAGAGCTGAACATGGTGGACTACAGTTGAGGCAAATAGAGCAGTGAGTGGTTTGTTTGTTTGTTTGTTTGTTTGTTTGTTTGTTTGTTTTGACTGAAATTGTAAAACGAATGCTAATATTGTTCATGGAAATAAATACTGGTGTATATGGCTTTATGCAATCTTTCATTCTGTCATTGTACATGTACTATTATATTATATACTACACAGCAATGGCATAACATACCCATGTGTACGACAAAAAGGTCCACACACACAACCTTATGCTTTTGAAATCAGAATATTCTTTACCCATCCAAACATGAATAATCACGACACATTTTGATATCAACTCGGAACTTTATTGTCAAAATCAACGGTTAAAAAAACTAAATGTAGCCTACTTGCATTTTGTATAAATGACACTAAATATTTTTACAGAAGCTTTGTGAGCTGGTGCTGGGGCTTCCTTGGACGCAGGATCAGAGTGGTGATTCCGGCCTGCGTTGTACAGCAGCCAAATTGAACCGTGTAGCATACCCGGCGATGACCTCCTCCCTGTCAGGTCGCTCATAATGGTGCAGGGTCCACAAAGACTTGGTCGAAGATGAGGTCCATCAAGTTGGCCACGTAGGGCTGTGCAATGGTAAAAAAAAGCACAACAAAAAATGTGGTTTAGATTAGTATATGCATGTAAAAAACTGAAACTTCTTTCTAATTTTTTTATTTTATATTTGTAAATAGTTGTATAATAAATATTTTAAACACTTACGGAATGTGGGGTCAGTCTTTACTGGTTTTGCTCTGCATTCTCCCTTCCTGGCCTTTGGGAACTGCAGTTTATACAGAGGGTTTCCAGTGGATGGAGTGGCTTGTGCACGCTCAGCGTTTTCATTGTAGTGCAGGGCTGCCAGGTACAGTCTTTCATTTCCGCCATGATAAACAAAAATGTAAATAATAGCAAAGGATGTACATGTACAAATTGTCACTAATTAGTAAGTATGTGAGGTGCTGGCCTGTAAAGAAGAACACATAGTTAGAACAAAATCATCTCAACTTAGTATTCAGGATGAGAAAATACTATTTGGATAAATATAGTCTGAAATCCCAAAAGATGGGGCTAAAACTCTCTATTTAGCAAAACTCTCTATTTAGCAAAGCTCTTTGCTTAGCCTTTTCCAATCTGAGTTAGTTTTGAACCGTAACGTGCATGCTGTGTTTCTGACTCAATACAGATGATGTGTTGGAGAGGGGCTGAGCTCAGTAGACTGACTGTAATGAGTGCTAGCCACTAATTAGCCTGTTGCTAGAGGTAAGGCCTTGTCAACAACAACAGACCAATGGGGCTTTAGCTCAGTTTTACTCGTGGTGTGTGTCCCCCCTCACATACATACACAGTGTTGTATCCTAACACACCCCCATTTATATTCATGTGCGCAAACAAGTAAACACACAAAAGCTTTTACATATAAAGCTGCAAAAAACGGCATGTCTCATTAGCATAGCGTAGCTTAGCTTACAGATCGATGATATCGGATCGTTCTTACAGACTACAATCACAAAAGCTTTTACATATAACGCTGGAAAAAACGGCATGTCTCATTAGCGTAGCGTAGCTTAGCTTACAGATCGATGATATCTGATCGTTGTTACAGACTACAATCACAAAAGCTTTTACATATAACGCTGGAAAAAACGGCACTTGCCTACAGAACATTACGTTTGTTATTATAACTTACTCAATATGATTTTAGAGGATACAAAATACTAATAAATAGGAGAATAAATACTTGTGTTATCGCCTAGGGCGTGGCTTTACAGCCTTCACACAGATCGCCATTACGGCAGTATGTCTGAACATGTTAGCAAATGCCTGATAATTAAAATAAAAGACAAAGCAAAGACTGCGGAGCGTACAAAATAAAATGCTACAAAAATATATAAACACCTAACCGATTACTATTTGGGTTTGAGGCGACATTGATACGGCGAAGCTACATGCTACATGCTACAAGCTAGAGATAGCTTTATCAGGAAAAACACAGCTAAATAAAAACGTACAGCTTCAAAATTGGATGTGTCCTCACTGGCCTGGTCCCGGATGGTTGGTATTGATCCCTGGTTTAGCATTACTTTGGAGGCATATCCGTGTTGGACTTGAGACAAGTTCATAAACATGTCCGTCGTTAAATGTTTGGAACACACAAACAGAAATCTGCCGTGGTCTTCTGGCACATGTCCCTTGTAAATGAAGTCTAGCCACAGATTCATTTCTTTTTCCACTGATGGCATTGCATGCAGTCCCCTGTCCCGAGTCTTGCAGCCAACAACAGCACAACGTTTAACTATCTTAGACATCCTGGCAAGAGCAGGCAAAAACACAGATGTGGGTTGATTTAGCCTGCCGATAGCCTATATGCGAATGAGAGGTTTGGCAATGCACGTGGCCGTGGCTCATTCCCCTGATAGGTGGAGAGTTGACCAATAAGCCGAGGACTTCTCTGTGACGTAGAAAAGTGTTGAAATCTGGATCCGTTTTTTTCAGATCCGTTGCAGCCCCTTTTTTAGAGATTTGGCGAAGGAGGAAAATAGAGAGGGTTGTGTTTTCTGACACTTGGTGAGTTCCCTGGAACACCGGGGACACATATTCATGTATAAAAGACGTACAAAGTAGAGATGTTAAGATTCACCGATTCGCATCGGTGCACCGGCATAAACGTTCAAGATGCGAGTGCACCGGTTGAAAGAGTGCACATCGGCTACAGTTTGGGTTGAACCGGGTTGAACTCGCGATGCATCGATTGCGTAGCGTCTTTGCATCGGTAAAAAACCGATTCATTCATAAAATCCCCTCATCTTGTCAACGCTCAGCAGAGACGATCTTTGATATTTGCTTCGCCACTACGGAGGCCGAGAGTCTCAGTTATCAACACACACGGAAGTTGAGGAGAAAGAGAAACACAGCGCACCGAAAAAGACCTACAAATCAAACGTTTGGCAACACTTCGGATTGTTCCAGAAAGACGGTGTAATAGTCCTTTATGCTATATAGCTGACCGCAGGTCATGGAGAGTAATAAGGTATCCGTAGACCTTTGTATGAGGTATATTTATTACTTAACAGGTATACAGCCATGATACATAGATCCGTCCTAGATGCGGGCTTGCATACACACAGTATCACTCCGCAGCCGCACCCCATCAGTAACGTCCTGATGGTATATGTGCGCGGCACTATATACTACAGACGGTCAACTTGAAAAATCGCTCGCAAATTGTTAACGATGCCGAGCCGCTTTAAAGTACACAAGTAGCACGAGGAACTTAGCGACGCACATAAAGAGGCGACATGGGGTCTGCGGCTGAAAAGAGAAACCTGAAAGTTAGACTGAGTTAAATCACTCAGTGAGGTGATCTGTCAGAGAGAGTGGTGTTTAGTTTACAGCAGCCTGTGACGGCCAATCACAGTTTAATGGCTTCCTCACTGTAAGCAGTTATGAAATAGCTGTTTGTGAAAGAGGTTATTTGTATTCTTTATTGTTCATATAGAACCCACTGCTTTCTGCTCACTGGTGAGTTAGCCTATGAGTGTTAAGCACATCAGGCTGGCAGCTGTATGGGCATGGCACTGTGGTAGTTGTTATTTGCACATTGTTAATCATGAGCAATGCATCCTTACATTGTTTAACTGTGAGGTGTTATATAAATCAATCAATCAATCAATGTTTATTTATATAGACCAATATCACAAATGTTACATAATACAATTGTACTGTACTCTGGAGAGCTTTTAAAGGTAAAAAAATAAACGGCATGATGAGATGTGCAGTACCAAATATGTAAAGCACTTTTTTGTTAATGTATGATTTGCTGCATATAAGGAATAAAACAAAAATCCTCTGTCGTACCAAATTGAAGTATCATTATTTTTGCATAGTGTTGAATCGCATCGTATCGCACCGAATCGCATAATGTTGAATCAAATCGTATCGAACTGTATCGCAACAGGGGTGAATCGTGGCAACGTATCGAGATGCGCATCGCATCGGCCTCAGTGATGGAGATGCACATCCCTAGTACAAAGGTGCATTTTGCATGATAGGTCCCCTTTAAGTACTATTTTGTCATACTTGTACTTTACATTAAAGTGGACCTATCATGCTATATTGGAAAATATGTTGTAGGGCCATACCTATACAAAACATGTCTGAAGTGTTTTGCTTAAAATACGAAACAGTTCCCCCGTTGTAGCCGTGCCTCATGCTGCTCATACCCCTCTTTTGCAGCCCTGTTTGAGAAACGCGGATTTTGGGTCCTTAGCTTGAAAACAAATTTATTTTAAAAAGAGGAGGCGGAGCTAATGCCTGATCAGAATTCTACCGGAGATAAAGTTCAATTCTGCTGTGATAAAACGCCATCCTGTTCTAAACCACATCAAAGATAATTTCTGAAACAGTATGGAGCTCAAATGCTTACTACATAATATATATAAAAAAACAAAAACTAGAATTGTCAATATTAATAAACTACAAAATGTAAATGTTCATACATATTTTTGTAAGCAATCAAAGAAGGAATCATGTAATATTCCATAATAATATAATACTTTAAAAATAGCCATGGTGCATAATAGTTACTTTTACTTTTGATGCTTTACGTAGATTTAGCTGGCAATATTTATATTCTACATTTTTAATTCAGGACTTGGAATAAAGTGTTTTCAGAACAAATTATGTCTACTTTCCCTCAGTAAAGGATCTAAGTACTTCCTCCAGCTCTGGTTCTCAGACTAGAATCCTGCGTCTCGCCTCAGGACGTCTTCAGTGCTTCAGAGGGCTTCAGCCTCTTCCTGAAGGACACGCTTCAGCAGGAAGTCGGCCTCCTGACACAGGAAGCCCCAGGACGCTCTGCTGCCCCCCAGGTGAACCCTCACATCGCATGCCGTTTATTAATAGCTGTTTCTCTCGTGGTGAGCCATGTCCGGATGCTCCTCACCTGCACAGCAGGACATCTCCATAGAATACATCATGTATGTGGTATTCATCTTCATCTTCATCAACTCAACGAGCCCTTTACCCTTACCTTTACCTTACCTCATTCCGACTGCATACGACCTGTGTGAACAGTGACAGCCATTCCTCTCACTGGCTCGGGGTGGGAACTAAACATGGCATGCTAAACACAGGCTTGGGGGGTAACGGATTATAGGTAGCGAGATTATGTAATCAGGATACAAAATAAATTGAACTGCATTCCATTTGATTTTTTTTAAATGTTGATATACTTTATTAATCCCCGTGGGGAAATTGTTTCTCTGCATTTGACCCATCCTGTGTTAGGAGCACTGTGCTGCCATTTTTGAACGGCGCCCGTTGTAAAATTACAATTACATTTAATGAAATAAGAAATTAGATTACTGTAACGTTTTAAAAAAGGATAGATTACTAGTCTGAATGACAATTTAATTCCTCTTTATTTTTAAAAATACATTTAATGTTATGCAGTGTGTGAACACCTGATTTATTAAACACGGATACAGTCTATGCTTCTGATTTGACAGCATGTGTACAGTCTTACTGTTACGATATGAACTATCACACATGCAGTACAGGTCACATTGTTACATGCACTTAAGTGACAAACATCTTACTATGATTTTCTCTTGTTTTTATTTGCCTTGCACTTGATATTGAGTTAATAAAAAGTGGCATAAAGTAATCAGGATACATTGTTTTAATATTGTGAGACTCACATGAGGTTACTGATTACATTTTTGGACATGTACCAGTTATTGTTACAGAGAACATTGGCACTCTATTTGAATGACAACAACTCATTCCAACTCATGAATTATTCCTGTGTGAAATTGAACTTATGTTTTAAAGCCGACTGAGTAAGGACAGAGGACGGACAGGAAGTGTGGGGGCAGCTGCAGCTGACCGCAGCTCTGAGGCTCACCACAACAGTGTTCTGTGGCTCTGGGGTGGGCCGCTGCCCGGGGCTCCCCCCCGGCCCTCAGTGTTCGCTGAATGAGCATGACTTCCCCACAGACCGCTGACAAGCTCCCCCGCCCCATCAGGAGCCCCCCTCCTGGCCCCAGTCAGAGAGCACTGCCTGGGGCCAGTCTACCAGCCGGACCCTGTCGCCCCCTCTCAGACATCCAGGGGAACCAAAGGGCTCCCACAGGACTACCCCCCACCCCCATACATTCTCTGTGGTTCTGAAGTGTTTGAAGAGCGTGTGGTTTCTCTGAATGCAGCTGAAGACACAGAACATGGATCAGACTTTAGTTCCACCTGGAGTAAATCCACCAGCTACCCTGCAGTCTGCAAAGCCATTCAGACTAGCTGCTCCTTCACCAGCTCTGAGAACACTCTCTTATCAATCATTATAAAACATATCATATATATTATTCTGAAATGGACCAATCAAACAATGACTACTTTTACTGTCGCTACTTTCACTATATTTAGATGAGAATACTTTCTACTTTCACTTGAGAAACATTTTGAATGCAGGACTTTTACTGTAACAGAGTATTCCTACACTCTGGTACTTCTACTTTTACTCAAGTACAATATCTGAGTACTTCTACTTTTACTCAAGTACAAAATCTGAGTACTTCTACTTTTACTCAAGTACAAGATCTGAGTACTTCTACTTTTACTCAAATACAAGATCTGAGTACTTCTACTTTTACTCAAGTACAAGATCTGAGTACTTCTACTTTTACTCAAATACAAGATCTGAGTACTTCTACTTTTACTCAAGCACCAGATGTCAGTACTTCCACCTATCAAGCACAAGTACGGGCACGAGCAAAAGATAGGACTCAAGAGCACAACCAGGCAAAAAGGTCTTTAGTCAAGAGTTTAATCCAAAAGGTACAAATAAAACAGGCAATGATCAAAAAATGTACTGACTTGAAGTAAGGAAAAACAACCAACTAAGTTGGCGGAAAACTACGAGAGAAGCAACACAAAAACAACCAACTAGGTTGATACAAATGCTAAGCAGCTAGAACAATAGCTTGCGTCAGAAGAGAAACATGGAGCACTCTCTGCTACACAGACAAGACGAACTGGCACTGACCAAGGACACAGCACAGACTGAATACACAGGTGAGGAGTGAGGATTAGGGACAGCTGAGCTCTTTGAGGCCAGGCAGGTGATTAACAGGGAGCGGACACACAGGTGAGGAGTGAGGCGATCAGCCAGGGCCGGGGTGTGACACCACTTTGACTAGAGTACACGATCTGAGTACTTCCACTTTTACTAAAGTACACGATCTGAGTACTTCCACTTTGACTAAAGTACACGATCTGAGTACTTCCACTTTTACTAAAGTACACGATCTGAGTACTTCCACTTTGACTAAAGTACACGATCTGAGTACTTCCACTTTTACTAAAGTACACGATCTGAGTACTTCTACTTTTACTCAAGTACACGATCTGAGTACTTCCACTTTGACTAAAGTACACGATCTGAGTACTTCCACTTTTACTCAAGTACACGATCTGAGTGCTTCCACTTTGACTACAGTACACGATCTGAGTACTTCCAGTTTGACTAAAGTACACGATCTGAGTACTTCCACTTTTACTAAAGTACACGATCTGAGTACTTCCACTTTTACTCAAGTACACGATCTGAGTACTTCCACTTTGACTAAAGTACACGATCTGAGTACTTCCACTTTGACTCAAATACACGATCTAAGTACTTCCACTTTGACTACAGTACACGATCTGAGTACTTCCACTTTGACTAAAGTACACGATCTGAGTACTTCTACTTTTACTAAAGTACACGATCTGAGTACTTCCACTTTGACTAAAGTACACGATCTGAGTACTTCCACTTTGACTAAAGTACACGATCTGAGTACTTCCACTTTGACTGAAGTACACAATCTGAGTACTTCCACTTTGACTAAAGTACACGATCTGAGTACTTCCACTTTGACTACAGTACACGATCTGAGTACTTCCACTTTTACTCAAGTACACGATCTGAGTACTTCCACTTTTACTCAAGTACACGATCTGAGTACTTCCACTTTGACTAAAGTACACGATCTGAGTACTTCCACTTTGACTAAAGTACACGATCTGAGTACTTCCACTTTGACTAAAGTACACGATCTGAGTACTTCCACTTTGATTAAAGTACACGATCTGAGTACTTCCACTTTTACTAAAGTACACGATCTGAGTACTTCCACTTTTACTAAAGTACACGATCTGAGTACTTCCACTTTTACTAAAGTACACGATCTGAGTACTTCCACTTTTACTAAAGTACACGATCTGAGTACTTCTACTTTTACTCAAGTACACGATCTGAGTACTTCCACTTTGACTAAAGTACACGATTTGAGTACTTCCACTGTTACTAAAGTACACGATCTGAGTACTTCCACTTTGACTAAAGTACCCGATCTGAGTACTTCCACTTTTACTAAAGTACACGATCTGAGTACTTCCACTTTGACTAAAGTACACGATCTGAGTACTTCCACTTTGACTAAAGTACACGATCTGAGTACTTCCACTTTGACTAAAGTACACGATCTGAGTACTTCCACTTTGACTAAAGTACACGATCTGAGTACTTCCACTTTTACTAAAGTACACGATCTGAGTACTTCCACTTTTACTAAAGTACACGATCTGAGTACTTCCACTTTTACTAAAGTACACGATCTGAGTACTTCTACTTTTACTAAAGTACACGATCTGAGTACTTCCACTTTGACTATAGTACACGATCTGAGTACTTCCACTTTGACTAAAGTACACGATCTGAGTACTTCCACTTTGACTAAAGTACACGATCTGAGTACTTCCACTTTTACTAAAGTACACGATCTGAGTACTTCCACTTTTACTAAAGTACACGATCTGAGTACTTCTACTTTTACTAAAGTACACGATCTGAGTACTTCCACTTTGACTAAAGTACACAATCTGAGTACTTCCACTTTGACTCAAGTACACGATCTGAGTACTTCCACTTTGACTAAAGTACACGATCTGAGTACTTCCACTTTTACTAAAGTACACGATCTGAGTACTTCCACTTTACTAAAGTACACGATCTGAGTACTTCCACTTTTACTAAAGTACACGATCTGAGTACTTCCACTTTGACTAAAGTACACGATCTGAGTACTTCCACTTTGACTAAAGTACACGATCTGAGTACTTCCACTTTTACTAAAGTACACGATCTGAGTACTTCCACTTTTACTAAAGTACACGATCTGAGTACTTCCACTTTTACTAAAGTACACGATCTGAGTACTTCCACTTTGACTAAAGTACACAATCTGAGTACTTCCACTTTGACTCAAGTACACGATCTGAGTACTTCCACTTTGACTAAAGTACACGATCTGAGTACTTCTACTTTTACTCAAGTACACGATCTGAGTACTTCCACTTTTACTAAAGTACACGATCTGAGTACTTCCACTTTGACTAAAGTACACGATCTGAGTACTTCCACTTTGACTAAAGTACACAATCTGAGTACTTCCACTTTTCCTAAAGTACACGATCTGAGTACTTCCACTTTTACTAAAGTACACGATCTGAGTACTTCTACTTGTACTAAAGTACACGATCTGAGTACTTCCACTTTTACTAAAGTACACGATCTGAGTACTTCCACTTTGACTAAAGTACACGATCTGAGTACTTCCACTTTGACTAAAGTACACGATCTGAGTACTTCCACTTTGACTAAAGTACACGATCTGAGTACTTCCACTTTTACTAAAGTACACGATCTGAGTACTTCCACTTTTACTAAAGTACACGATCTGAGTACTTCCACTTTTACTCAAGTACACGATCTGAGTACTTCCACTTTGACTAAAGTACACGATCTGAGTACTTCCACTTTGACTCAAGTACACGATCTGAGTACTTCCACTTTGACTAAAGTACACGATCTGAGTACTTCCACTTTTACTCAAGTACACGATCTGAGTACTTCCACTTTGACTAAAGTACACGATCTGAGTACTTCCACTTTGACTAAAGTACACGATCTGAGTACTTCCACTTTTACTAAAGTACACGATCTGAGTACTTCCACTTTTACTAAAGTACACGATCTGAGTACTTCCACTTTTACTAAAGTACACGATCTGAGTACTTCCACTTTTACTAAAGTACACGATCTGAGTACTTCCACTTTGACTAAAGTACACGATCTGAGTACTTCCACTTTGACTAAAGTACACGATCTGAGTACTTCCACTTTGACTAAAGTACACGATCTGAGTACTTCCACTTTTACTAAAGTACACGATCTGAGTACTTCCACTTTTACTAAAGTACACGATCTGAGTACTTCCACTTTTACTAAAGTACACGATCTGAGTACTTCCACTTTGACTAAAGTACACGATCTGAGTACTTCCACTTTGACTAAAGTACACGATCTGAGTACTTCCACTTTGACTAAAGTACACGATCTGAGTACTTCCACTTTTACTAAAGTACACGATCTGAGTACTTCCACTTTTACTAAAGTACACGATCTGAGTACTTCCACTTTTACTAAAGTACACGATCTGAGTACTTCCACTTTGACTAAAGTACACGATCTGAGTACTTCCACTTTTACTAAAGTACACGATCTGAGTACTTCTACTTTTACTAAAGTACACGATCTGAGTACTTCCACTTTTACTAAAGTACACGATCTGAGTACTTCCACTTTTACTAAAGTACACGATCTGAGTACTTCCACTTTGACTCAAGTACACAATCTGAGTACTTCCACTTTGACTAAAGTACACGATCTGAGTACTTCCACTTTGACTAAAGTACACGATCTGAGTACTTCTACTTGTACTAAAGTACACGATCTGAGTACTTCCACTTTTACTAAAGTACACGATCTGAGTACTTCCACTTTGACTAAAGTACACAATCTGAGTACTTCCACTTTGACTCAAGTACACGATCTGAGTACTTCCACTTTGACTAAAGTACACGATCTGAGTACTTCTACTTTTACTCAAGTACACGATCTGAGTACTTCCACTTTTACTAAAGTACACGATCTGAGTACTTCCACTTTGACTAAAGTACACAATCTGAGTACTTCCACTTTGACTCAAGTACACGATCTGAGTACTTCCACTTTTCCTAAAGTACACGATCTGAGTACTTCCACTTTTACTAAAGTACACGATCTGAGTACTTCTACTTGTACTAAAGTACACGATCTGAGTACTTCCACTTTGACTAAAGTACACGATCTGAGTACTTCCACTTTGACTAAAGTACACGATCTGAGTACTTCCACTTTGACTAAAGTACACGATCTGAGTACTTCCACTTTTACTAAAGTACACGATCTGAGTACTTCCACTTTTACTAAAGTACACGATCTGAGTACTTCCACTTTGACTAAAGTACACGATCTGAGTACTTCCACTTTGACTCAAGTACACGATCTGAGTACTTCCACTTTGACTAAAGTACACGATCTGAGTACTTCTACTTTTACTCAAGTACACGATCTGAGTACTTCCACTTTTACTAAAGTACACGATCTGAGTACTTCCACTTTGACTAAAGTACACAATCTGAGTACTTCCACTTTGACTCAAGTACACAATCTGAGTACTTCCACTTTTCCTAAAGTACACGATCTGAGTACTTCCACTTTGACTAAAGTACACGATCTGAGTACTTCCACTTTGACTAAAGTACACGATCTGAGTACTTCCACTTTGACTAAAGTACACGATCTGAGTACTTCCACTTTGACTAAAGTACACGATCTGAGTACTTCCACTTTGACTAAAGTACACGATCTGAGTACTTCCACTTTGACTAAAGTACACGATCTGAGTACTTCCACTTTTACTAAAGTACACGATCTGAGTACTTCCACTTTGACTAAAGTACACGATCTGAGTACTTCCACTTTGACTAAAGTACACGATCTGAGTACTTCCACTTTGACTAAAGTACACGATCTGAGTACTTCCACTTTGACTAAAGTACACGATCTGAGTACTTCCACTTTTACTAAAGTACACGATCTGAGTACTTCCACTTTTACTAAAGTACACGATCTGAGTACTTCCACTTTTACTAAAGTACACGATCTGAGTACTTCCACTTTGACTAAAGTACACGATCTGAGTACTTCCACTTTTACTAAAGTACACGATCTGAGTACTTCTACTTGTACTAAAGTACACGATCTGAGTACTTCCACTTTTACTAAAGTACACGATCTGAGTACTTCCACTTTGACTAAAGTACACGATCTGAGTACTTCCACTTTGACTCAAGTACACGATCTGAGTACTTCCACTTTGACTAAAGTACACGATCTGAGTACTTCCACTTTGACTAAAGTACACGATCTGAGTACTTCCACTTTGACTCAAGTACACGATCTGAGTACTTCCACTTTGACTAAAGTACACGATCTGAGTACTTCCACTTTGACTAAAGTACACGATCTGAGTACTTCTACTTGTACTAAAGTACACAATCTGAGTACTTCCACTTTGACTCAAGTACACGATCTGAGTACTTCCA